>NW_027422615.1:47500-80000 GCF_048934315.1 Petromyzon marinus | reverse complement strand
GTGACTGCAGTAATTCATATTCTTAGTTCTTGTCGGTAAAGTCACCACGTTGAAGAGAAACAACAAAATAATAATATATATATAAAACAATAAAAAACATTCTCACGACGTTTCGACCATAACTCAAACGGTCGAAACGTCGTGAGAATTTTTTTTATTGTTTTTTATATTTTTTTTTATTATTTTGTTGTTTCTCTTCAACGTGACTTTACCGAAAAAACTAAGAATATGAGTCATGACGTGTCACACGTGTAAAAAGTGGCATAGCCCCGTGGGTTATATGCGGGAAAACACGGCAATCAGAAAACCCATTACAATTGAGAGAAATACAAATAAGTTTAGTCGCCCCGACAGCTACAGGCTTGGTACGGCCTGGAAGCATATTATTCAATAAAATATATATATGTTACAATTACAATTCCTTACGGGGGAAGCAAATACTAATTAATAACAATTGAATGTTTATCAGAGTTGAATTATTATCAGAGTTATCTTTTTTGTTCGCATTTTGACTGCTTGTGTTGTGGTTATTGCAAACACGATGCCTTGAATAAAGGTTTATCAGTTTTTTTGTGCCAGTTAAAAGGGGTAAAACCTATTCCTATATATCTTGTTACTGGCAAAGGAGGTCTCATAATGTTAATGCTCACCCCGAGCCCTCAATAACTCTGATAGTGCGCTGTTTTTGAGCTGTACGCCTTTTGGCGTCTTCTGGTCCAACACCAATGGAGACTAAAGGAGCTCTAAGAAAAGCTGTCTCGGGTGTGGACCAATCAAATTCAAGGACAGTGCCAATATCATTATCAGAGTTGTCTCTTTTTGGTTTGCATTTTGACTGCTTAGCGTTGTGGTTATTGAAAACACGACGCCTTGAATAAAGGTTTATCAGTTTTTTCGTGTGCCAGTTAAAAGGGTAAAAACCTCGTTACTACATATCTTGTTACTGGCAAAGGAGGTCTCATAATGTTAATGCTCACCCCGAGCCCTCAATAACTCTGATAGTGCGCTGTTTTTGAGCTGTACGCCTTTTGGCGTCTTCTGGTCCAACACCAATGGAGAGACTAAAGGGGCTCTAAGAAAAGCTGTCTCGGGTGTGGACCAATCAAATTCAAGGACAGTGCCAATATTATTATCAGAGTTGTCTCTTTTTTTGTTTGTATTTTGACTGCTTGTGTTGTGGTTATTGCAAAACACGATGCCTTGAATAAAGGTTTATCAGTTTTTGTGTTGCCAGTTAAAAGGATAAAACCTATTCCTACAACAATTGACTGATTTCGATTTCATTAAAGCTTCCGTGACCGCATGGATTCATCCTGTTGCTTCTTTCGGCGACGTCACCACCGCGTGAGAAGGGAACCGAGGAACTGATCAAAAAAAATAAAACGTAACAAAAATTTAAATTCTCGCGACGTTTCGGCCGCAAACACGGGCAGCCCTCTTCAGGCGACGGAACACAACCGTCGGGACGGCAGAGCTTCGGTGGACGCTGCCGATAGCAGGACGCCTGGCGGCGTCCTGCTAATTTCTGACTTTTGACACCCTGCTGATGCAACACATTGGCATGGGTTGCTCCAGTGCCGAATTCTCCTGTTCGACACGTGAACCCCCTTTTTTTGCCGAGGCGCTCCGCTCCGCTCCGCTCCTCCCCTCCTCCCACCCAGCTTAAACGACGCGGGTGTCCACGGAAGCTCTGTCGTCCCCCACAGATCTGTGCCTTCACCTGAAGAAGGCCGCTCGTGATGCGGCCGAAACGTCGTGAGAATTTTCTTTCATCACGTCCTGATTTCATTAATTTTCGTAATAAAGTGTTTTTTGTTTTTTTTTTGGGGGGGGGGGGGAGGGAGGAGGGATGGGGGTTGGATCGCGTTGTTTATAAATGTGTCGGAAACCCCTCCGCCACCCGACACGGCCAATCGGCAACAACAACAACAGCAAAAAAAGCGTCACGTTGACCCAAGACGAAAATAGTTCGCTACTTTAGCCCCATACCGGTGGTGTTGTTCAAGAGTGAATCAACAACGTTTAACAGTATTTGAGTAGTATCGACGTTTCGCTGGTAATTACATCCCCAGCATCATCATCATCGTCATCGGGCAATTCGCCAGAATGGTAAAGCCCTCTCCACTTGCTCCCGGTCTTAAAATAGAGCAACAGCAGTAGTGTGACATCGTCATCATTTAACCCATTTCAGGTGCAGTGATTTGAGGCGGAGGGGGAGAGGGGGGTATTGTAATTATATAATCGATTGGCAATCAGTTAATGGTTATGATTAGTAATGAGTTGTAGATTAGTAATTAGCGCTGGAGGCGCTGTCCTACCAGACAGTCTCGTCCCTTCACCTGATGAAGGCCGCTTGTGTTGTGGCCAAAACGTCGTGAGAATATTATTGTGTTATTTTATGTTATCAATTTATTATTTTATTCTCATTCTACGTGGCTTTACCGAAAGAACCAAAGAAGATAGCTATTTCTGTGACCAGTTACAAGCTAATCACTCAGCTATTTCAATTCTATGCTAATTCCTTTGTCAAGGGGTACCTCTGCGGATGTGTATACTTTAACTTAGCTATTTCAATGAGCCATTTCAATGCTAAATTATATGCTAATTCCTTTGTCAAAGCGCTTTGTTTTCTTCTCACACAGCTTAAAGGTCGCGATCTAAGCGTGGCTTCTCCCACTCCAGCACTGTCCTCCAGACAGTCTTGTCCCTTCACCTGATGAAGGCCGCTTGTGTTGTGGCCGAAACGTCGTGATTTTTTGTTATTTTATTTTCACCTACGTGGTGACTTTACCCAAAAGAACCAAAGAGTATGGATCCTAGCAGTCACGAAAGCTTTAAATCTAGCATCGGTGCTGCGTCAGCGATTTGTGTGTGGAGCGACCGCGTAGTGGAACGACTGTGTAGCGGAGCGACTGTGTAGCGTGGTGACTGTGTAGCGTGGCGACTGTGTAGCGTGGTGACTGTGTGACATGGCGACTGTGTAGATTGGTGACTGTGTAGTGTGGTGACTGTGTGACGGAGCAACTGTGTAGCATTGTGACTGAGTAGCGTGGTGACTGAGTAGCGTGGTGACTGTGTAGTGTGGTGACTGTGTAGCGTGGTGACTGTGTAGCGTGGTGACTGTGTAGCGTGGTGACTGTGTAGCGTGGTGACTGTGTAGTGTGGTGACTGTGTGACGTGGTGACCGTGTAGCGTGGCGACTGTGTGACGTGGTGACTGTGTAGCGTGGTGACTGTGTAGTGTGGTGACTGTGTAGCGTGGTGACCGTGTAGCGTGGCGACCGTGTAGCGTGGCGACTGTGTGACGTGCTGACTGTGTAGCGTGGTGACTGTGTAGCGTGGTGACTGTGTAGCGTGGTGACTGTGTAGCGTGGCGACTGTGTAGCGTGGCGACTGTGTAGCGTGGCGACTGTGTAGCGTGGTGACTGTGTAGCGTGGTGACTGTGTAGCGTGGTGACTGTGTAGCGTGGTGACTGAGTAGCGTGGTGACTGTGTGACGTGGTGACTGTGTAGCGTGGCGACTGTGTAGCGGAGCGACTGTGTGACGGAGCGACTGTGTAGCGTGGTGACTGTGTGACGTGGTGACTGTGTGGCGTGGTGACTGTGTGGCGTGGTGACTGTGTAGTGTGGTGACTGTGTAGCGTGGCGACTGTGTAGCGAGTGTGTAGTGTGGTGACTGTGTAGTGTGGTGACTGTGTAGTGTGGTGACTGTGTAGCGTGGTGACTGTGTAGCGTGGTGACTGTGTAGTGTGGTGACTGTGTAGCGTGGCGACTGTGTAGCGAGTGTGTAGTGTGGTGACTGTGTAGTGTGGTGACTGTGTAGCGACTGTGTAGCGTGGTGACCGTGTAGTGTGGTGACCGTGTAGTGTGGTGACCGTGTAGTGTGGTGACCGTGTAGCGTGGTGACCGTGTAGCGTGGTGACCGTGTAGCGTGGTGACCGTGTAGCGTGGCGACTGTGTAGCGTGGTGACTGTGTGACGTGGTGACTGTGTAGCGTGGTGACTGTGTAGCGTGGTGACTGTGTAGCGTGGTGACTGTGTGACGTGGTGACTGTGTAGCGTGGTGACTGTGTAGCGTGGTGACTGTGTAGAGTGGTGACTGTGTAGCGTGGCGACTGTGTAGCGTGGCGACTGTGTGACGTGGTGACTGTGTAGAGTGGTGACTGTGTAGCGGAGCGACTGTGTAGCGAGTGTGTAGCGTGGCGACTGTGTAGCGAGTGTGTAGTGGAACGACTGTGTAGCGTGGTGACTGTGTAGCGTGGTGACTGTGTGGCGTGGTGACTGTGTGGCGTGGTGACTGTGTGACGTGGTGACTGTGTAGCGTGGTGACTGTGTAGCGTGGTGACTGTGTAGCGTGGTGACTGTGTAGCGTGGTGACTGTGTAGCGTGGTGACCGTGTAGCGTGGTGACCGTGTAGCGTGGTGACCGTGTGACGTGGCGACTGCGTAGCGTGGTGACCGTGTAGCGTGGTGACCGTGTGACGTGGTGACTGTGTAGCGTGGTGACTGTGTAGCGTGGTGACTGTGTAGTGTGGTGACTGTGTAGTGTGGTGACTGTGTGACGTGGTGACTGTGTAGTGTGGCGACTGTGTAGCGTGGTGACTGTGTAGCGTGGTGACTGTGTAGCGTGGTGACTGTGTGACGTGGTGACTGTGTGACGTGGTGACTGTGTAGCGTGGTGACTGTGTAGCGTGGTGACTGTGTAGCGTGGTGACTGTGTGACGTGGTGACTGTGTAGCGTGGCGACTGTGTAGCGTGGTGACTGTGTAGCGTGGTGACCGTGTGACGTGGTGACCGTGTAGCGTGGTGACCGTGTGACGTGGTGACCGTGTGACGTGGTGACTGTGTAGTGTGGTGACTGTGTAGCGACTGTGTGACGTGGTGACCGTGTAGCGTGGTGACCGTGTGACGTGGTGACTGTGTAGCGTGGTGACTGTGTAGCGTGGTGACTGTGTAGCGTGGTGACTGTGTAGTGTGGTGACTGTGTGACGTGGTGACTGTGTAGCGTGGTGACTGTGTAGTGTGGTGACTGTGTAGCGTGGTGACTGTGTAGCGTGGCGACTGTGTAGCGTGGTGACTGTGTAGCGACTGTGTAGCATGGTGACTGTGTAGCGTGGTGACTGTGTAGTGTGGTGACCGTGTGACGTGGTGACCGTGTGACGTGGTGACCGTGTGACGTGGTGACCGTGTGACGTGGTGACCGTGTAGCGTGGTGACCGTGTAGCGTGGCGACTGTGTAGCGTGGTGACTGTGTAGTGACTGTGTGACGTGGTGACTGTGTAGTGACTGTGTGACGTGGTGACTGTGTAGCGACGGAGCGACCGCGTGACGGAGCGACCGCGTGACGGGGCGACCGCGTGACGGGGCGGCCGCGTGACGGAGCGGCCGCGTGACGGAGCCACGCGGCGCCCGTTCACGTGAGGACACAACGCCGCCCGCGTCAGCCGCGGCGTTCCCGCCGCCGCCGGGCTACAATCGCCCGCAGGTGTAGCCGCCGTCGGCCAAGCCGAGCGCCGTGCACGGCGCAGCGAGCGCTGAGCCGCAGCCGGGGGATAAATCGGCCCGCGGGGGCGGGGAGGGGGCGCGCATCAGCGGCTCCGCGTCGGCTGCGAGGGGGCGAGCGAGGGGGCGAGCGACGGGGCGAGCGAGGGGGCGAGCGAGGGGGTGAGCGAGAGGGCGAGCGAGGGGGTGAGCGAGGGGGTGAGCGAGAGGGCGAGCGAGAGGGCGAGCGAGGGGGCGAGCGAGAGGGCGAGCGAGGGGGCGAGCGAGGGGGCGAGCGAGGGGGCGAGCGAGAGGGCGAGCGAGGGGGCGAGCGAGAGGGCGAGCGAGGGGGCGAGCGAGGGGGCGAGCGAGGGGGCGAGCGAGGGGGCGAGCGAGGGGGCGAGCGAGGGGGCGAGCGAGGGGGCGAGCGAGAGGGCGAGCGAGGGGGCGAGCGAGGGGGCGAGCGAGGGGGCGAGCGAGGGGGCGAGCGAGGTGGCGAGCGAGGGGGCGAGCGAGGGGGTGAGCGAGAGGGCGAGCGAGGGGGTGAGCGAGGGGGCGAGTGAGAAGGTGAGCGAGGGGGTGAGCGAGAGGGCGAGCGAGGGGGCGAGCGAGGGGGCGAGCGAGGGCGCGAGCGAGAGGGCGAGCGAGGGGGCGAGCGAGGGGGCGAGTAACTTGACGCGTGAGTGAGTATTTGAGCGAGTTGGTGAGTGAGTGTCTGAGTGAGTGTCTGAGTGAGTGAATGAGTGTGTGTGTGTATGAGTGATTGACTTGATGAGTTATTGGGTGGGTGAGTGAGGTGGTGAGTAACTTGACGCGTGAGTGAGTATTTGAGCGAGTTGGTGAGTGAGTGTCTGAGTGAGTGAATGAGTGTGTGTGTGTATGAGTGAGTGACTTGATGAGTTGTTGGGGTGGGTGTGAGTGAGGTGGTGAGTAACTTGATGAGTGAGTATTTGAGCGAGTTGGTGAGCAACTTGAGTGAGTGTCTGAGTGAGTGAATGAGTGTGTGTGTATATGAGTGAGTGACTTGATGAGTTATTGGGTGGGTGAGTGAGGTGGTGAGTAACTGGACGTGTGAGTGAGTGTCTGAGTGAGTGTCTGAGTGAGTGAATGAATGAGTGTGTGTGTGTATGAGTGATTGACTTGAGTTATTGGGTGGGTGAGTGAGGTGGTGAGTAACTTGACGTGAGTATTTGAGCGAGTTGGTGAGCAACTTGAGTGAGTGTCTGAGTGAGTGAATGAGTGTGTGTGTGTAATGCTGATTGACTTGATGAGTTGTTGGGGTGGGTGTGAGTGAGGTGGTGAGTAACTTGACGCGTGAGTATGAGTGAGTTGGTGAGCAACTTGAGTGAGTGTCTGAGTGAGTGAATGAGTGTGTGTGTGTATGAGTGAGTGACTTGATGAGTTATTGGGGTGGGTGAGTGAGGTGGTGAGTAACTGGACGTGTGAGTGAGTATTTGAGTGAGTTGGTGAGTGACTTGAGTGAGTGTCTGAGTGAGTGAATGAGTGTGTGTGTGTATGAGTGAGTGACTTGATGAGTTATTGGGGTGGGTGAGTGAGGTGGTGAGTAACTGGACGTGTGAGTGAGTATTTGAGTGAGTTGGTGAGTGACTTGAGTGAGTGTCTGAGTGAGAGAATGAGTGTGTGTGTATATGAGTGAGTGTCTGAGTGAGTGAATGAGTGTGTGTGTGTATGAGTGATTGACTTGATGAGTTGTTGGGGTGGGTGTGAGTGAGGTGGTGAGTAACTTGACACGTGAGTGAGTATTTGAGTGAGTTGGTGAGTGACTTGAGTGAGTGTCTGAGTGAGTGAATGAGTGTGTGTGTGTGTGTATGAGTGAGTGACTTGATGAGTTATTGGGTGGGTGAGTGAGGTGGTGAGTAACTTGACGCGTGAGTGAGTATTTGAGCGAGTTGGTGAGCAACTTGAGTGAGTGTCTGAGTGAGTGAATGAGTGTGTGTGTGTGTATGAGTGAGTGACTTGATGAGTTATTGGGTGGGTGAGTGAGGTGGTGAGTAACTTGAAGCGTGAGTGAGTATTTGAGCGAGCTGGTGATCAACTTGAGTGAGTGTCTGAGTGAGTGAATGAGTGTGTATGAGTGAGTGACTTGATGAGTGAGTGGGTGAGTGGTTCAGTGAGTGGGTGAGTGAGTGCGTGACTGAGTGGGTGCGGTGGTGTAGCGGTTAGCGCTACACTGCGCTATGAACCTGGCGACCCGGGTTCGATTCCCGCTCACGGCCAACATCACCACGTGACGATTATCTGAACCGGTCCTGGGCCTCCCCTAGGTCGACTCGGCCTCAAATGAGTACCTGGTGCGGTGTGTAAACATCGCCACTGGGAAGACAAAGGCGGTCGGGCGTGGTGCTGGCCACCCACCCCCTCGTGTACCGTTCCGGCCTTCATAGGTGCTCGCTAACAGCACTTGCCCCTACAGTCTGTTAAGGCTATACGGGAGATCTTCGTCTTTGTATGTATAAGTGTGAGGGTGAATTATTGTGCGAGTCGGTGAGTGAGTTACTTGATTAGTGAGTGGGTGAGTGATTGTGTGAGTCGGTGAGTGAGTGGGTGGGTGAGTGACTTATGAGTCAGTGAGTGGGTGAGTGTGGGTGAGTGTGTGTGAGTGAATGGGTGAGTGAGTGGTTGAGAGGGTGAGTACGTGCATGAGTGAGTGGGTGGGTGATTGTGTGAGTCGGTGAGTGAGTGGGTGGGTAAATGAGTGACTTTATGAGTCAGTGAGTGGGTTAGTGAATGGGTGAGTGAGTGGTTGAGTGGGTGAGTACGTGCATGACTGAGTGGGTGAATGAGTGAGTGGGTGGGTGATTGTGTGAGTCGGTGAGTGAGTGGGTGGGGAAGTGAGTGATTTTATGAGTCAGTGAGTGGGTGAGTGAATGGGTGAGTGAGTGGTTGAGTGGGTGAGTACGTGCATGACTGAGTGGGTGAATGAGTGAGTGGGTGATTGTGTGAGTCGGTGAGTGAGTGGGTGGGTAAATGAGTGACTTTATGAGTCAGTGAGTGGGTGAGTGAATGGGTGAGTGAGTGGTTGAGTGGGTGAGTACGTGCATGACTGAGTGGGTGAATGAGTGAGTGGGTGGGTGATTGTGTGAGTCGGTGAGTGAGTGGGTGGGTAAGTGAGTGATTTTATGAGTCAGTGAGTGGGTGAGTGAATGGGTGAGTGAGTGGTTGAGAGGGTGAGTACGTGCATGAGTGAGTGGGTGAATGAGTAGGTGGGTGATTGTGTGAGTCGGTGAGTGACTGACTTTATGAGTGAGTGGGTGGGTGAGTGAGTGGCTGAGTGGGTGGGTGACTGAGTTGGTGAGTGTGTGACTGACTTTGAGTGAGTGGATGACTGAGTTGGTGAGTTAGTGAGGGAGTGACTGAGTGGGTGAGCTAGTGGGTGACCGAGTTGGTGGGTGAGTTGGTGTGTGACTGACTTGATGAGTTAGTGAGTGGGTGAGCGAGTGGGTGAGTGTGGTGAGTGGGTGAGTGGGTAGTTAATTGGGTGGCTGAGTGAGGTGAGTGGGTGAGTGGTTGAGTGGGTTAGTGGGTGAGTGAGTGAGCGAGTGGGTGAGTGAGTAGGTAAGTGGTTGACTGAGTGACTGATTTGATGAGTTAGTGAGTGGGTGGGCGAGTGGGTGACTGAGTTGGTGAGTTGGTGAGTGAGTGGGTGAGTGTGTGAGTGACTTTATGAGTGAGTGGGTGGGTGAGTGAGTTGGTGAGTGAGTGGGTGAGTGTGTGAGTGACTTTATGAGTGAGTGGGTGGGTGAGTGAGTTGGTGAGTGAGTGGGTGAGTGTGTGAGTGACTTTATGAGTGAGTGTGTGGGTGAGTGAGTTGGTGAGTGAGTGGGTGACTGTGTGAGTGACTTTATGAGTGAGTGGGTGGGTGAGTGAGTTGGTGAGTGAGTGGGTGAGTTAGTGAGTGGTTGGGTGAGTGGGTGACTGAGTGGGTGACTGAGTGGGTGGGTGAGTGGGTGACTGAATGACTGTGTGACTGACTTTATGAGTTAGTGAGTGAGTGAGTTGGTGAGTGAGTTGGTGAGTGAGCGAGGTGGTGAGTGAGCGAGTTGGTGAGTGAGTGGGTGGGTGAGTGGGTGACTGAGTGGGTGGGTGAGCGAGTGGCTGACTGAGTGGGTGGGTGAGTTGGTGTGTGAGCGAGTGGGCGGGTGAGTTGGTGTGTGATTGACTTTATGAGTTAGTGAGTGGGTGAGTGAGTTGGTGAGTGAGTTGGTGAGTGAGTGGGTGGGTGAGTGGGTGAGCGAGTGGGTGAGCGAGTGGGTGACTGTGTGACTGACTTCATGAGTTAGTGAGTTGGTGAGCGAGCTGGTGAGTGAGTGAGCGAGTTGGTGAGTGAGTGAGTTGGTGAGTGAGTGGGTGAGTTAGTGAGTGGTTGGGTGAGTGGGTGACTGAGTGGGTGACTGAGTGGGTGGGTGAGTGGGTGACTGAATGACTGTGTGACTGACTTTATGAGTTAGTGAGTGAGTGAGTTGGTGAGTGAGTTGGTGAGTGAGCGAGGTGGTGAGTGAGCGAGTTGGTGAGTGAGTGGGTGGGTGAGTGGGTGACTGAGTGGGTGGGTGAGCGAGTGGCTGACTGAGTGGGTGGGTGAGTTGGTGTGTGAGCGAGTGGGCGGGTGAGTTGGTGTGTGATTGACTTTATGAGTTAGTGAGTGGGTGAGTGAGTTGGTGAGTGAGTTGGTGAGTGAGTGGGTGGGTGAGTGGGTGAGCGAGTGGGTGAGCGAGTGGGTGACTGTGTGACTGACTTCATGAGTTAGTGAGTTGGTGAGCGAGCTGGTGAGTGAGTGAGCGAGTTGGTGAGTGAGTGAGCGAGTTGGTGAGTGAGTGGGTGAGTGAATGGGTGGGTGAGTGGGTGAGTGAGTGGGTGGGTGAGTTGGTGAGCGAGTTGGTGAGTGGGTGAGCGAGTTGGTGAGTGAGTGGGTGGGTGGGTGAGTGGGTGAGCGAGTGGGTGAGCGAGTGGGTGACTGTGTGACTGACTTGATGAGTTAGTGAGTGAGTGAGTTGGTGAGTGAGTTGGTTTCAGTTTCAGTTTTTTTTTTTCCAGTTTATTTATTTTGGTATAGCCCTGTGAGCCATTCGGCTCTTGAATCGGAGTGCAACCACAACAAGCAAAAAAAAACAAAAACACGAACAAGAAAAAACATCTTCAAGTGACTACGTGTTGACTGTGCAAACAGAAAATCCATGCAAAAAAAACACAGCAAAATATTCCTGAAAAAAGCACCGTTACACCAACGCTGCGTGCAAAAAAATCCCAGTGGGATGCAAGTCACACAACAATAACAACAACCACAAGACAACTTAGATTAAGGCCATCGGTCTAAACTCTGTACTACAACAAAACAAACATGTCCAAACCAAAACTTGTTTTCGAAATCACCAAAAAATAAAGCCATAATTGCAACGTAACAGTGATCACAGGGACTGTGAGCGAATTTTTACAATAAACTACATAAATTATAACATGTAACACCAAATCCTAGAGCCATAGCTGGCTGCACGAGTTCACTCGACACCATCAGTCGGAGTGAATTGGTGAGTGAGTGAGCGAGTTGGTGAGTGAGTGGGTGAGTTGGTGAGTGAATTGGTGAGCGAGTTGGTGAGTGAGTGGGTGAGTGGGTGGGTGAGTGGGTGAGTGAGTGGGTGGGTGAGTGAGTGGGTGGGTGAGTGAGTGAGTGGGTGGGTGAGTGGGTGGGTGAGTGGGTGGGTGAGTGAGTGGGTGGGTGGGTGAGTGGGTGGGTGAGTGGGTGGGTGAGTGGGTGGGTGGGTGAGTGGATGGGTGGGTGAGTGGGTGGGTGGGTGAGTTGGTGAGCGAGTTTGTGAGTGGGTGAGCGAGTTGGTGAGTGAGCGAGTTGGTGAGTGAGTTGGTGAGCGAGTTGGTGAGCGAGTTGGTGAGCGAGTTGGTGAGCGAGTTGGTGAGTGAGCGAGTTGGTGAGTGAGCGAGTTGGTGAGTGGGCGAGTTGGTGAGTGGGCGAGTTGGTGAGTGGGCGAGTTGGTGAGTGGGCGAGTTGGTGAGTGGGCGAGTTGGTGAGTGGGCGAGTTGGTGAGTGGGCGAGTTGGTGAGTGGGCGAGTTGGTGAGTGGGCGAGTTGGTGAGTGGGCGAGTTGGTGAGTGGGCGAGTTGGTGAGTGGGCGAGTTGGTGAGTGGGCGAGTTGGTGAGTGAGTTGTTGAGCGAGTTGGTGAGCGAGTGGGTGGGTGAGGAGCTGTTTATTGTTCTTAGCGAGCGTGCGATTCAAGACTCCACGTCAGAACAATGCAGGAAGTGGAACCAAAACTTTGGCCAGACTTTGAACAGGGTGGTCGGGTACCATTAACATAAATTATCATAATCTATGCGCAATTTGCCCCCCCGCCCTTTAGTTTTTGTAGGGCTTCATTTGCATAATATATGCGGGAGATCGCCGATTGCCTGTTGTCCAATTGGGGGGCGGGAGGGGGTGGGGCGTGTTTGCATAATTTATGCGCGATGTTAATGTTGGCGTCAAAGTGTCCACTGTATGCGTTTTTTTTAAATATATTTTTTTATTTTTTAAAAAAGCCGGGCGTTTAAAAGTTTTTTTCTAACCCAAAACCGAACGGCACTTTAAAGGCTCCGTTAGAAGGGGGCCGGGCAGAGCGAAAAGCGATCGTGTATTTTTTTATTATTATTAAAAATAAAACATTTTTATCGTCGAAATCAGCCGCGGGCTTTGGCGTACAGTGCGGTTCTACAGTACGGTGACTGTAACGTGGGTTAAAGTTGCTTAAAAGTTGCTTAAAGTTGTTTAAACGATCGAAGTTAGAACCGAGAAAAAAGTGAAGTTAAGTTTTTTGTTTTTGCCGCTCGCCTCTTTGAACAACTTTAACACTAAAAATCGTAAATAAAACGGGCAAAGTGCGAGGTTTTTATTTGTCCTCACGAAAATGATTAAATAAACACGAAGACCGTAAAATAAAGGTGACGACGTGGACAAGTCGCCTCGTAGTTTCCAACCCTACCCCTACCCTCACCACCACCACCTCCTCACACTTTGAATAAACGCGAAACATTTAAATAAAGACGTCCACGCTAAAGTATCGAGAGTTGTGAAGAGGAGGGGGGAGGGTAGAGGGGACTTAACACTTTCGACAAAATTAACACAAATCGCGACACTAAAACGTCACCCACACAACAACATTCCCCCTCACACTTTCAACAAAATCAACACAAATCGACACTAAAACACATTTTCTCCCTCACACTTTCAACAAAATCAACACAAATCGCGACACTAAAACGACACCCACACAACAACATTCCCCCTCACACTTTCAACAAAATCAACACAAATCGACACTAAAACGCATTTTCTCCATCACACTTTCAACAAAATCAACACAAATCGACACTAAAACGCATTTTCTCCCTCACACTTTCGACAAAATCAACACAAATCGACACTAAAACGCATTTTCTCCCTCACACTTTAGACAAAATCAACACATCGACACAAACACATTTTCTCCCTCACACTTTCAACAAAATCAACACAAATCGACACTAAAACACATTTTCTCCCTCACACTTTCAACAAAATCAACACAAATCGACACTAAAACGTCACCCACACAACAATATTCCCCTCACATTTTCAACAAAATCAACACAAATCGACACTAAAACGCATTTTCTCCCTCACACTTTCAACAAAATCAACACAAATCGACACTAAAACACATTTTCTCCCTCACACTTTCAACAAAATCAACACAAATCGACACTAAAACACATTTTCTCCCTCACACTTTCAACAAAATCAACACAAATCGACACTAAAACACATTTTCTCCCTCACACTTTCAACAAAATCAACACAAATCGACACTAAAACACATTTTCTCCCTCACACTTTCAACAAAATCAACACAAATCGACACTAAAACGCATTTTCTCCCTCACACTTTCAACAAAATCAACACAAATCGACACTAAAACACATTTTCTCCCTCACACTTTCAACAAAATCAACACAAATCGACACTAAAACGCATTTTCTCCCTCACACTTTCCGACAAAATCAACACAAATCGACACTAAAACGCAACATTTTCTCCCTCACACTTTCCGACAAAATCAACACTTTTAACATCGTAAACAAACCAAAAGACACGGACACAATCAGCGCCTTAAGTCCCCTCAACCCCCCTCCTCTTCACAACTTTTAAACATATCTAAACACATTTACAATAACTAACTAACAAACATCAAATCTCTCTCAAACTTTGCGTGCGGCGCCCACACGAATCCGGACAATTTCGGGGAGGCGAAGTTTAAAAAGGCCCCCGTTTGTTAACAATGTATCTTGGCTTTGTTACGCTGCGTAATGTTATTGTTGTTATTGTTTAAGGAGGCTACTAACATCGCGAGTATGTTGTGAGGGGGCTTTATGAAGATGTGTTAATTAGAGCGCTAACCTGTACAGGAGGCGGTCTCGTCCATGGCTGATCTTGATCCTTCCCGGACGTGATGAGGAGGAGGATCGTGGCGGGAGATAAGTGATGGTGGTGGTGTGGGTGAGTCACTTAATCAGTCAGTCAGTCACTCAGTCAGTCACTCACTCAATCAGTTACTCAGTCAGTCAGTCACTCACTCAGTCAGTCACTCAATCAGTCAGTCAGTCACTCAGTAACTCAATCAGTCACTCACTCGCTTACTCAGTCACTCAGTAACTCAGTCAGTCACTCAGTCAGTCAGTCACTCAGTCACTCACTCAGTTATTCAGTCACTCAGTAACTCAATCAGTCAGTTACTCACTCAGTCACTCACTCAGTTAGTCAGTCACTCAATCAGTCAGTTACTCAGTCAGTCACTCAGTAACTCAGTCTGTTACTCAATCAGTCAGTCACTCAGTAACTCAATCAGTCAGTCACTCAATCAGTCAGTTACTCACTCAGTCACTCAGTCAGTCACTCAATCAGTCAGTTACTCAGTCAGTCACTCAGTTACTCAATCAGTCACTCACTCGCTTACTCAGTCACTCAGTAACTCAGCCACTCAGTCAGTCACTCAGTCAGTTACTCACTCAGTCAGTCACTCAGTAACTCAATCAGTCAGTTACTCACTCAGTCACTCACTCAGTTAGTCAGTCACTCAGTAACTCAATCAGTCAGTTACTCACTCAGTCAGTCACTCAGTAACTCAATCAGTCAGTTACTCAATCAGTCACTCACTCGCTTACTCAATCAGTCAGTCACTCAGTAACTCAGCCACTCAGTCAGTCACTCAGTCAGTCAGTTACTCAGTCAGTCAGTTACTCAGTCACTCAGTCAGTTACTCACTCAGTCAGTTACTCAGTCAGTCACTCAGTCAGTTACTCACTCAGTCAGTTACTCAGTCAGTCACTCAGTCAGTCAGTTACTCACTCAGTCAGTCACTCAGTCAGTTACTCAGTCAGTCACTCAGTTACTCAGTCACTCACTCATTCAGTCACTCAGTCACTCACTTGCTTACTCAGTCAGTCACTCACTTGCTTACTAACTCAGTCACTCAGTTACTCAGTCACTCACTCAGTCACTCACTCAGTCACTCACTCGGTCAGTCACTCAGTCAGTGAGTCAGTCAGTCACTCACTCATTCAGTCACTCACTCGCTTACGCAGTCACTCACTCAGTCACTCACTCAGAGTCACTCGCTCAGTCACTCACTCAGTCACTAGCTCAATCACTTCACTCACTCAGTCAGTCACTCAGTCAGTCACTCACCCACTGTATGAGTCACTCACTCAACCACTCACTCACCCACTCACTGATCCACTGTATGAGTCAGTCACTCACTGACCCACTGTATGAATCACTCACTCACTGTATGAGTCACTCACTCACCCACTGTATGAGTCACTCACTCACCCACTGTATGAGTCACTCACCGAGTCACTCACTCACCCACTGTATGAGTCACTCACTAAACCACTCAAAGACTCACTCACACTCAACCACTCACTCACCCACTCACTCAACCATTGTATGAGTCACCCACTCACCCACTGTATGAGTCCCTCACTCAGTCACTCACTGTATGAGTCACTCACCCACTGTATGAGTCACTCACCCACTGTATGAGTCACTCACTCACTCGCGGGTGGTAGCGAGTGAGAAGTGAATGAGGGGGGAGTGGTTGGGGGCGTGGCATCCACAATGGGTGACGCGTCGCCTTTCTCGCGTGATTAGCATCTCATTTGCATGCCGCGGTGTTTCGTTCACTCACTCATTCAGTCACCCACCACTCATTCAATCACTCAACCATTCACGCACTCACCCACTCACTCACCCACTAACTCACCCATTCACTCACTCACTCATCCACCCACGCATCCACCCACTCACTCACCCACTCACTCACCCACTCACTCACACACTCACTCACACACTCATCCACCCACTCACTCACCCACTCACTCACCCACTAACTCACCCATTCACTCACTCACTCAACCACCCACCCACTCACCCACTAACTCACCCATTCACTCACTCACCCAATCATTCAACCACCCACTCACCCACTAACTCGCCCATTCACTCATTCACCCATCCACCCACTCACTTACTTACTCAGTCACTCACTCCACTCACTGAGTCACCCACTCACTCACCCACTAACTCACCCATTCACTCACTCATCCACCCACTCATTCACTCCACTACTCACTCAACCACTCACTTAACCACTCACAAACTCACTTAACCGCTCATCCACTCACTTAATCACTCGCTTAACCACTTAACCACTCGCTTAACCACTTAACCACTCACTTAACCACTCAACCGCTCACCCACTCACTTAACCACTCGCTTAACCACTTAACCACTCACTTAACCGCTCACCCACTCACTTAACTGGTCACCCACTCACTTAACCACTCACTTAACCGCTCACCCACTCACTTAACCACTTGCTTAATCACTTAACCACTCACCCACTCACTTAACCGCTCACCCACTCACTTAACCACTCGCTTAACCACTTAACCACTCAACCGCTCACCCAATCACTTAAGTGCTCACACACTCACTTAACCGCTCACCCACTCACTTAACCACTCACTTAACCACTCTCTTAACCGCTCACCCACTCACTTAACCGCTCACCCACTCACTTAACCACTTACTTAACCACTCATCCACTCACTTAACCACTTAACCGCTCACCCACTCAATTAACCGCTCACCCATTCACTTAACCACTCGCTTAACCACTCTCTTAACCGCTCACCCACTCACTTAACCGCTCATACTCACTTAACCGCTCATCCACTCACTTAACCACTCACCCACTCACTTAACCACTCAACCGCTCACCCACTCACTTAACCACTCACCCACTCACTCAACCGCGCACCCACTCACTTAACCACTCACCCACTCACTCAACCACTCACTTAACCACTCAACCGCGCACCCACTCACTTAACCGCTCACCCACTCACTTAACCACTCACCCACTCACTTAACCGCTCACCCACTCACTTAACCACTCACCCGCTCACTTAACCACTCACCCGCTCACTTAACCGCTCACCCACTCACTTAACCATTCACCCGCTCACTTAACCACTCACCCACTAACTTAACCGCTCACCCACTCGCTTAACCGCTCACCCACTCGCTTAACCGCTCACCCACTCACTTAACCGCTCACCCGCTCACTTAACCGCTCACCCACTCACTTAACCGCTCACCCACTCACTTAACCACTCACCCACTCACTTAACCACTTACCCGCTCACCCACTCACTTAACCACTCACTCAACCGCTCACCCACTCACTCAACCACTAATCCGCGCACCCACTCACTTAAACGCTCACCCACTCACTTAACCACTTCACCGCTCACCCACTCACTTAACCGCTCACCCACTCACTTAACCACTTAACCGCTCACTTAACCACTTAACCGCTCACCCACTCACTTAACCGCTCACCGATTCACTTGACCGCGCACCCACTCACTTAACCGCTCGCTTAACCGCTCAACCACTCACTTAACCACTCACCCACTCACTTAACCACTTAACCGCTCACCCACTCACTTAACCACTCACCCACTCACTTAACCACTCAACTGCTCAACCACTCAACTGCTCACCCACTCACTTAACCGCTCACCCACTCGCTTAACCGCTCACCCACTCACTTAATCGCTCACCCACTCGCTTAACCGCTCACCCACTCACTCACCCGCTCACTTAACCATTCACCCACTCACTCAACCGCTCATCCACTCACTTAACCACCCACTCACCCGCTCACCCACTCACTCAACCGTTCACCCACTCAACCGCTCACCCACTCACTCACCCGCTCACTCACTCACTCGCTCGCTTAACCACTCACCCACTCACTTAACCACTCACCGATTTACTTGACCGCGCACCCACTCACTTAACCGCTCGCTTAACCGCTCAACCACTCACTTAACCACTCACCCACTCACTTAACCACTTAACCGCTCACCCACTCACTTAACCACTCACCCACTCACTTAACCACTCAACTGCTCAACCACTCAACTGCTCACCCACTCACTTAACCGCTCACCCACTCGCTTAACCGCTCACCCACTCACTTAATCGCTCACCCACTCGCTTAACCGCTCACCCACTCACTCACCCGCTCACTTAACCATTCACCCACTCACTCAACCGCTCATCCACTCACTTAACCACCCACTCACCCGCTCACCCACTCACTCAACCGTTCACCCACTCAACCGCTCACCCACTCACTCACCCGCTCACTCACTCACTCGCTCGCTTAACCACTCACCCACTCACTTAACCACTCACCCACTCACTTAACCACTCACCCACTCACTTAACCACTCACCCGCTCACCCACTCACTTAACCACTCACTTAACCGCTCACCCACTCACTTAACTGCTCACCTACTCACTTAACCGCTCACTTAACTGGTCACCCACTCACTTAACCACTCACTTAACCGCTCACCCACTCACTTAACCACTTAACCGCTCACCCACTCACTTAACCGCTCACCCACTCACTTAACCACTCACCCACTCACTTAACCACCCACTCACCCGCTCACCCACTCACTCAACCGCTCACCCACTCACTCAACCGCTCACCCACTCACTTAACCACTCGCTTAACCGCTCAACCACTCACTTAACCACTCACCCACTCGCTTAACCGCTCACCCACTCGCTTAACCGCTCACCCACTCGCTTAACCGCTCACCCACTCACTTAACCGCTCACTTAACTGGTCACCTACTCACTTAACTGCTCACCCACTCACTTAACCACTCACTTAACCGCTCACCAAATCACTTAACCGCTCACCCACTCACTTAACCACTCACTTAACCGCTCACCCACTCACTTAACCGCTCACTCACTCACTTAACCACTTAACCACTCACCCACTCACTTAACCACTCACCCGCTCACCCACTCACTTAACCGCTCACCCACTCACACCCGCTCACTTAACCGCTCACCCACTCACTTAACCACTCACTCACTCACTTAACCGCTCGCCCACTCACTTAACCGCTCACACACTCACTCACCCACTCACTTAACCACTCACTTAACCGCTCACCCGCTCACTTAACCACTCAACTGCTCACCCACTCACTTAACCGCTCACCCACTCACTTAACCACTCACTTAACCGCTCACCCACTCACTTAACCACTCACTCACTTAACCACTCACTTAACCACTCACCCACTCACTTAACCACTCACTTAACCACTCACTCAACCGCTCACCCACTCACTCAACCACTCACTCAACCGCTCACCCACTCACTCACCCGCTCACCCACTCACTTAACCGCTCACCCACTCACTCACCCGCTCACCCACTCACTTAACCGCTCACCCACTGACTCACCCGCTCACCCACTCACTTAACCGCTCACCCACTCACTCAACCGCTTACCCACTCACCCGCTCACCCACTCACTCAACCGCTCACCCACTCACTTAACCACTCACCCACTCACTTAACCACTCACTCACTCACCCACTCACTCACCCACTCACTCAACCACTCACTTAACCACTCACCCGCTCATCCACTCACTCATCCACAGCAGCCGGGCGAGTCGCGCGTCTGCAAAGAAGAAGAGCCTTATCTTTATTATTATCCGTGAATTTGCTCCAAATAGTCTGCGAGAATAATTTATGGAGGAGACACTGCCTCCGATAATTTATATACAACACGCGCTGCTAGATTCAAGCTCCACGCACGGACACACACACAGAGGGGGGAATCTCACGCACCCAGATCACGAGCTAACGAGCTACTAGGCAGATAATACTACTACTGCTGCTGCTGTTGTTGTTAAACAACGACCGATACCATCATCGCAATCTGCCGACCATCACCACCATCATTATTACCACCACCATCACCATCATCATTATTACCACCACCATCACCATCATCATTATTACCACCATCATCATTATTACCACCACCATCATCACCATCAACCAACCATCACCATCTACCAACCATCAATACCATCACCATCTACCAACCATCAACACCATCATCATCATCATTTACCAACCATTATCACTTGCCAACCATCATCACAATCTACCAACCATCACCATCACCATCTACCAACCATCATCACCATCTACCAACCATCATCACCATCACCATCTACCAACCATCATCACCATCTACCAACCATCATCACCATCACCATCTACCAACCATCATCACCATCACCACCTATCAACCATCATCACCATCTACCAACCACCATCACCATCTACCAACCATCATCATCACCATCTACCAACCATCATCACCATCATCATCTACCATCATCACCATCTACCAACCACCATCATTACCATCACCATCTACCAACCATCATCACCATCATCACCATCTACCAACCATCACCATCTACCATCATCACCATCACCATCTACCAACCATCATCACCATCATCATCTACCATCATCACCATCTACCAACCACCATCATCACCATCTACCATCATCACCATCACCATCTACCAACCACCATCATCATTTACCAACCATCATCATCACCATCACTATCTGCCGATGGCGGTGATGGTATCAGGGGGGTGAGGAGGAGGGGGGGTCAGGGGGGGGTGAGGAGGGGGTGAGGAGGAGGGGGGTGAGGAGGGGGGGGTGAGGAGGGGGGGGGGGGTTGAGGAGGTCGTGGGTTCCGTAAACCCCCGGGTTGAGAACCACTCGTGTAGAGACTAGAGGGCTATTCACCTATTTGGAAGTGTGTGTGTGTGGTTGTGTGTGGTGTGTGTGGTTGTGTGGTGTGTGGTTGTGTGTGTGTGGTTGTGTGTGTGGTTGTGTGTGTGTGGAGGTGTGTGGTTGTGTGTGTGTGGAGGTGTGTGTGTGGTTGTGTGTCTGTGGGTGTGTGTGGTTGTGTGTCTGTGGGTGTGTGTGTGGTTGTGTGTCTGTGGGTGTGTGTGGGGGTGTGTCTGTGGGGGTGTGTGTGGGGGTGTGTCTGTGGGGGTGTGTGGGGGTGTGTCTGTGTGTGTGGGGGTGTGTCTGTGTGGGGGTGTGTCTGTGTCTGTGGGGGTGTGTCTGTGTGTGTGGGGGTGTGTCTGTGGGGGTATGTCTGTGGGTGTGTGTGTCTGTGGGTGTGTGTGTGTCTGTGTGCGTGGTTGTGTGGGGGTGTGTCTGTGTGTGTCTGTGGGTGTGTGTCTGTGTGTGTATGGGGAGTGGTAGTGTAGCGGTTAGCGCTACGCTGTGCTATGAACCTGGCGACCCGGGTTCGATTCCCGCTCACGGCCAACACCAGTGACGATTATCTGAACCGGTCCCGGGCCTTCCCTAGGTCGACTCAGCCTCAAATGAGTACCTGGTGCAGTGTTGGTGTCTAGTAGTCCACACCGCCACTAGGGAGGTGGCAGCCACGCTGGGTGGTGATGGTGGTGGTGATGGTGGTGATGGTGGTCATGGTGGTGGTGGTCATGGTGGTGGTGGTGGTGATCATGGTGGTGGTGATGGTGGTCATGGTGGTCATGGTGGTGGTGATGGTGGTCATGGTGGTGGTGGTCATGATGGTGGTGGTCATGGTGGTGGTGGTCATGATGGTGGTGATGGTGGTGATGGTCGTGATGGTGATGGTGGTGGTGATGGTCATGGTGATGGTGGTGATGGTGGTGGTCGTGGTGATGGTGGTGATGGTGGTGGTCGTGGTGATGGTGGTGATGGTGGTGGTGGTGATGATGGTGGTGATGATGGTGGTGATGATGGTGATGATGGTGGTGATGGTGATGATGGTGGTGATGGTGGTGATGGTGGTGGTGATGATGGTGGTGATGATGGTGATGATGGTGGTGGTGGTGATGGTGGTGATGGTGACCACCCACTCCCTCTGCGTGAACCACGGCCGTCAGAGATGCTTCTGCCAGCTCCTCACTAACAGCCCCAACAGATACTGGATGATGAGCGAGATACCACACGGGTCAGGTACCAGATGATGAGTCAGATACCACACGGGTCAGGTACCAGATGGTGGGTCAGGTACCAGATGGTGGGTCAGATACCAGATGATGAGTCAGATACCAGATGATGATTCAGATACCAGATGATGAGTCAGATACCAGCTGGGACAGATACCAGATGGGACAGATACCAGCTGGGACAGATACCAGATGATGAGTCAGATACCAGATGATGAGTCAGATACCACACGGGTCAGGTACCAGATGATGAGTCAGATACCAGATGAGGAGTCAGATACCACACGGGTCAGGTACCAGATGGTGGGTCAGATACCAGATGGGAGAGATACCAGATGATGAGTCAGATACCAGATGATGAGACAGATACCACACGGGTCAGATACCAGATGATGAGTCAGGTACCAGATGATGAGTCAGATGCCAGATGATGAGTCAGATGCCAGATGAGGAGTCAGATACCACACGGGTCAGGTACCAGATGGTGGGTCAGATACCAGATGGGACAGATACCAGATGATGAGTCAGATACCAGATGATGAGTCAGATACCACACGGGTCAGATACCAGATGATGAGTCAGGTACCAGATGATGAGTCAGATACCAGATGATGAGTCAGATACCAGATGATGATTCAGATACCAGATGATGAGCCAGATACCAGATGATGAGTCAGATACCAGATGATGAGTCAGATACCACACGGGTCAGGTACCAGATGGTGGGTCAGGTACCAGATGGTGGGTCAGGTACCAGATGATGAGTCAGATACCAGATGATGAGTCAGATACCAGATGATGAGTCAGATACCACACGGGTCAGGTACCAGATGATGAGTCAGGTACCAGATGATGAGTCAGATATCAGATGATGAGTCAGATACCAGATGATGAGTCAGATACCAGATGATGAGTCGTGTACCAGATGATGAGTCAGATACCAGATGATGAGTCGTGTACCAGATGTTGAGTCTGATACCAGATGGGACTGATACCAGATGAGTCGTGTAACAGATGATGAGTCAGATACCAGATGGGACTGATACCAGATGAGTCGTGTAACAGATGATGTGTAGTAGTAGGAGGGGTCACACGGCTTGGGTAACGTTAGTGCCCGGCTGGCTACAGCGGCAGCGGTGGAGTTTACAAAGCGGTGGCACCGAATCACCGGGCTCAGAGGTCATCGCCGGCATCGTCATCGTCGATATCGATCATCGGCAGGTAGCGTTGAGATCATCGTCATCGGCAGGTACCACTGAGATCATCGGCAGGTAGCGTTGAGATCATCGTCATCGGCAGGTAGCGTTGAGATCATCGTCATCGGCAGGTAGCGTTGAGATCATCGTCATCGGCAGGTACCGTTGAGATCATCGTCATCGGCAGGTAGCGTTGAGATCATCGTCATCGGCAGGTACCGTTGAGATCATCGGCAGCTACCGTAGAGATCATCGTCATCGGCAGGTAGCGTTGAGATCATCGTCATCGGCAGGTACCGTTGAGATCATCGGCAGGTACCGTTGAGATCATCGTCATCGGCAGGTACCGCTGAGATCATCGTCATCGGCAGGTACCGCTGAGATCGTCATCGGCAGGTACCGCTGAGATCATCGTCATCGGCAGGTACCGTTGAGATCATCGTCATCGGCAGGTACCGTTGAGATCATCGTCATCGGCAGGTACCGTTGAGATCATCGTCATCGGCAGGTACCACTGAGATCATCGTCATCGGCAGGTACCGCTGAGATCGTCATCGGCAGGTAGCGTTGAGATCATCGTCATCGGCAGGTACCGTTGAGATCATCGGCAGGTACCGTTGAGATCATCGTCATCGGCAGGTACCGCTGAGATCATCGTCATCGGCAGGTACCGCTGAGATCGTCATCGGCAGGTACCGTTGAGATCATCGTCATCGGCAGGTACCGTTGAGATCATCGTCATCGGCAGGTACCGTTGAGATCATCGTCATCGGCAGGTACCACTGAGATCATCGTCATCGGCAGGTACCGCTGAGATCGTCATCGGCAGGTACCGTTGAGATCATCGTCATCGGCAGGTACCGTTGAGATCATCGTCATCGGCAGGTACCGTTGAGATCATCGTCATCGGCAGGTACCGTTGAGATCATCGTCATCGGCAGGTAGCGTTGAGATCATCGTCATCGGCAGGTACCGTTGAGATCATCGTCAGGTACCACTGAGATCATCATCATCATCGGCAGGTACCACTGAGATCATCGTCAGGAACCGTTGAGATCATCGTCGTCATCGCTAGGTACCACTGAGATCATCATCGTCAGGTACCACTGAGATCATCATCGTCAGGTACCACTGAGATCATCATCGTCAGGTACCACTGAGATCATCATCGTCAGGTACCACTGAGATCATCATCGTCAGGTACCACTGAGATCATCATCGTCAGGTACCACTGAGATCATCATCGTCAGGTACCACTGAGATCATCATCGTCAGGTACCACTGAGATCATCATCGTCAGGTACTGTTGAGATCATCGTCAGGTACTGTTGAGATCATCGGCAACGCATCTCTAATGAACTCAACAGGCGGATTTTTGAGAGAGTGGAGAGAGACAACCGGATTGGTCAACAGCCATGGGGGGGTGGGGGCCGTGGGGGGGGGGGGGGGTGGGGGCCGTGGGGGGGTGTGGGTGGGGGGTGTGGGGTGTGGGTGGGGAACGTGGGGGGGGGGGGGTGTATGGGGGGATGTGGGTGGGGGGGGATGTGGGTGGGGGGGGATGTGGGTGGGGCCGTGGGGGGGGGGGATGTGGGGGGGGCCGTGGGTGGGGGCCGTCGGGGGTGTGGGGGGGATGTGGGGGGGGGGGTGTGGGGGGGGGGGGCCGTGCCAGCAGATGCTGCTGAAGCCAGGGAGCGGGGAGGGGGTTCCGAACCGACGGACAAAACCATGAAACGGCTCCCGACACGAGGCCGTCACGATCATGAAGGACGCTGCCTTCGATAATCACTGCCGCGGGGGGGGGGGCTGGGGGGGGGCTGGGGGGGGGCTGGGGGGGGGCTGGGGGGGGGCTGGGGGGGGGGAGGGGCGCGGCAATTACGGCGGTGGGGGGGCGGACACCAAGATACGGGGGGGGAGGGGGAGTCACGGGGTGGGGGAGGAGTCATGGGGTGGGGGAGGAGTCACGGGGTGGGGGGAGGAGTCACGGGGTGGGGGAGGAGTCACGGGGTGGGGGAGGAGTCACGGGGTGGGGGGAAGAGTCACGGGGGGGGAGTCACGTGGGTGGGGGGGTGGGACACGGGGGGGAGGAGTCACGTGGGTGGAGGAGTCACGGGGTGGAGGAGTCACGGGGTGGGGGAGGAGTCACGGGGTGGGGGAGGAGTCACGGGGTGGGGGAGGAGTCACGTGGGTGGGGGGGGAGTCACGGGGTGGGGGGAGGAGTCACGGGGGGGGGGGGAGTCACGTGGGGGAGGAGTCACGGGGTGCGGGGGGAGTCACGGGGTGGGGGGGGGAGTCACGTGGGGGAGGAGTCACGGGGTGCGGGGGGAGTCACGGGGTGGGGGGGGGAGTCACGGGGGGGAGGAGTCATGGGGTGGGGGAGGAGTCACGGGGTAGGGGAGGAGTCACGTGGTGGGGGGGAGGAGTCACGGGGTGGGGGAGGAGTCACGGGGTGGGGGGAGGAGTCACGGGGTGGGGGAGGAGTCACGGGGTGGGGGAGGAGTCACGGGGTGGGGGGAGGAGTCATGGGGTGGGGGAGGAGTCATGGGGTGGGGGGAGGAGTCATGGGGTGGGGGGAGGAGTCACGTGGGGGAGGAGTCACGGGGTGGGGGAGGAGTCACGGGGTGGGGGGAGGAGTCATGGGGTGGGGGGAGGAGTCACGGGGTGGGGGGGGGGAGTCACGTGGGGGAGGAGTCACGGGGTGGGGGGGGGAGTCACGTGAGTGGGGGGGGGGAGTCACGTGGGTGGGGGAGGAGTCACGTGGGTGGGGGGGGAGTCACGTGGGTGGGGGGGGGGGGAGTCACGTGGGTGGGGGAGGAGTCACGTGGGTGGGGGGGGGAGTCACGTGGGTGGGGGGGGGAGTCACGTGGGTGGGGGGGGGGTCACGTGAGTGGGGGGGGGGTCACGTGAGTGGGGGGGGGGAGTCACGTGGGTGGGGGGGGAGGAGTCACGTGGGTGGGGGGGGGAGTCACGTGGGTGGGGGGGGGAGTCACGTGGGTGGGGGGGGGGGAGTCACGTGGGTGGGTGGGGGGGGAGTCACGTGGGTGGGTGGGGGGGGGGGTGAAGACCTCCCTCCCCTCCCCCCTCCCCTCCCCTCCCCCCTAGCTATCACCAAACAAGTCTAGGAGTGAGACGTCTCGCAGGCCGCTGGCGACGCCCTCCAGGGTGGCGACGGCCAGGGCCAGCCGGCGTCTCAACTCAACCCCCCCCTCGCCCCCCTCGCCCCCCTCCCCCCCCTCGCCCCCCTCGCCCCCCTCCCCCCCGCCGGCCAGCTGCCGGATGTCGCCGAGGATGGAGGGGAGCGAGAGGGGGCCGGAGCCATAGAGTGCGTGGCGGAAGGGCGACTCCCACTGCGACGAGTAGCGGCTCAGCATGGACAGCTCCATCTGACGGGGTGGAGGGGGAGAGAGAAGGGGGTAGGGGGAGGGTCTCTGTGGGTGTCTGTGAGTGTCTGTGTGGGTCTCTGTGGGTGTCTGTGGGTCTCTGTGTGGTGAGCCTGTGGGTCTCTGTGTGGTGAGTCTGTGGGTCTCTGTGTGGTGAGTCTGTGGGTCTCTGTGTGGTGAGTCTGTGGGTCTCTGTGTGATGAGTCTGTGGGTCTCTGCGTGGTGAGTCTGTGGGTCTCTGTGTGGTGAGCCTGTGGGTGTCTGTGTGGTGAGTCTGTGGGTCTCTGTGTGGGTGAGTCTGTGGGTCTCTGTGTGGTGAGTCTCTGGGTCTCTGTGTGGTGAGTCTGTGAGTCTCTGTGTGGTGAGTCTGTGGGTCTCTGTGTGGTGAGTCTGTGGGTCTCTGTGTGGTGAGTCTGTGGGTCTCTGTGTGATGAGTCTGTGGGTCTCTGCGTGGTGAGTCTGTGGGTCTCTGTGTGGTGAGCCTGTGGGTGTCTGTGTGGTGAGTCTGTGGGTCTCTGTGTGGGTGAGTCTGTGGGTCTCTGTGTGGTGAGTCTCTGGGTCTCTGTGTGGTGAGCCTGTGGGTGTCTGTGTGGTGTGTCTGTGGGTCTCTGTGTGGTGAGTCTGTGGGTCTCTGTGTGATGAGTCTGTGGGTCTCTGCGTGGTGAGTCTGTGGGTCTCTGTGTGGTGAGCCTGTGGGTGTCTGTGTGGTGAGTCTGTGGGTCTCTGTGTTGTGAGTCCGTGGGTCTCTGTGTGGTGAGTCTGTGGGTCTCTGTGTTGTGAGTCTGTGGGTCTCTGTGTGGTGAGTCTGTGGGTCTCTGTGTGGTGAGTCTCTGGGTCTCTGTGTGGTGAGCCTGTGGGTCTCTGTGTGTAGTGAGTCTGTGGGTCTCTGTGTGGTGAGTCTGTGGGTGTCTGTGAGTCTCTGTGGGTGTCTGTGGGTGTCTGTGGGTGTCTGGGGGTCTCTGTGGGTGTCTGTGGGTGTCTGTGAGTCTCTGTGGGTGTCTGTGGGTGTCTGTGGGTGTCTGTGGGTGTCTGTGGGTGTCTGTGGGTGTCTGGGGGTCTCTGTGGGTGTCTGTGGGTGTCTGTGGGTGTCTGTGGGTGTCTGTGGGTGTCTGTGGGTGTCTGTGGGTGTCTGTGGGTGTCTGTGGGTGTCTGTGGGTGTCTGTGGGTGTCTGTGGGTGTCTGTGGGTGTCTGTGGGTGTCTGTGGGTGTCTGGGGGTCTCTGTGGGTGTCTGTGGGTGTCTGGGGGTCTCTGTGGGTGTCTGTGGGTGTCTGTGGGTGTCTGTGGGTGTCTGTGGGTGTCTGTGGGTGTCTGTGGGTGTCTGTGGGTGTCTGTGGGTGTCTGGGGGTCTCTGTGGGTGTCTGTGGGTGTCTGGGGGTCTCTGTGGGTGTCTGTGAGTCTCTGTGGGTGTCTGTGGGTGTCTGGGGGTCTCTGTGGGTGTCTGTGAGTCTCTGTGGGTGTCTGTGGGTGTCTGTGGGTCTCTGTGGGTGTCTGTGGGTGTCTGTGAGTCTCTGTAGGTCTCTGTGGGTGTCTGTGAGTCTCTGTGGGTGTCTGTGGGTGTCTGTGAGTCTCTGTAGGTCTCTGTGGGTCTCTGTGGGTCTCTGTGAGTCTCTGTAGGTCTCTGTGGGTGTCTGTGAGTCTCTGTGGGTGTCTGTGAGTCTCTGTAGGTCTCTGTGAGTCTCACCTGAAGCAGGCGGTCGTTGATGAGTTTGTTCTCAGACTCGCTGTGCCAGTCTGCACGCTGTGGGTCTCTGTGAGTCTCTGTACGTCTCTGTGAGTCTCTGTGGGTCTCTGTGAGTCTGTGTGGGTCTCTGTGAGTCTCTGCGGGTCTCTGAGAGTCTCTGTGAGTCTCTGTGGGTCTCTGTGAGTCTCTGTGGGTCTCTGTGAGTCTCTGTGAGTCTTTGTAGGTCTCTGTGGGTGTCTGTGAGTCTCTGTGGGTGTCTGTGAGTCTCTGTAGGTCTCTGTGAGTCTCACCTGAAGCAGGCGGTCGTTGATGAGTTTGTTCTCAGACTCGCTGTGCCAGTCTGCACGCTGTGGGTCTCTGTGAGTCTGTGTGGGTCTCTGTGAGTCTGTGTGGGTCTCTGTGAGTCTCTGCGGGTCTCTGAGAGTCTCTGTGAGTCTCTGTGGGTCTCTGTGAGTCTCTGTGGGTCTCTGTGAGTCTCTGTGGGTCTCTGTGAGTCTCTGTGAGTCTTTGTAGGTCTCTGTGGGTGTCTGTGAGTCTCTGTGGGTGTCTGTGAGTCTCTGTAGGTCTCTGTGGGTCTCACCTGAAGCAGGCGGTCGTTGATGAGTTTGTTCTCAGACTCGCTGTGCCAGTCTGCACGCTGTGGGTCTCTGTGAGTCTCTGTACGTCTCTGTGAGTCTCTGTGGGTCTCTGTGAGTCTGTGTGGGTCTCTGTGAGTCTCTGCGGGTCTCTGAGAGTCTCTGTGAGTCTCTGTGGGTCTCTGTGAGTCTCTGCGGGTCTCTGAGAGTCTCTGTGAGTCTCTGTGGGTCTCTGTGAGTCTCTGTGGGTCTCTGTGAGTCTCTGTGGGTCTCTGTGAGTCTCTGTGGGTCTCTGTGAGTCTCTGTGAGTCTCTGTGGGTCTCTGTGAGTCTCTGTGAGTCTCTGTGAGTCTCACCTGAAGCAGGCGGTCGTTGATGAGTTTGTTCTCAGACTCGCTGTGCCAGTCTGCACGCTGTGGGTCTCTGTGAGTCTCTGTACGTCTCTGTGAGTCTCTGTGGGTCTCTGTGAGTCTGTGTGGGTCTCTGTGAGTCTCTGCGGGTCTCTGAGAGTCTCTGTGAGTCTCTGTGGGTCTCTGTGAGTCTGTGTGGGTCTCTGTGAGTCTCTGCGGGTCTCTGAGAGTCTCTGTGAGTCTCTGTGAGTCTCTGTGGGTCTCTGTGGGTCTCTGTGAGTCTCTGTGAGTCTCTGTGGGTCTCTGTGAGTCTCTGTGAGTCTCTGTAGGTCTCTGTGAGTCTCACCTGAAGCAGGCGGTCGTTGATGAGTTTGTTCTCAGACTCGCTGTGCCAGTCTGCACGCTGTGGGTCTCTGTGAGTCTCTGTACGTCTCTGTGGGTCTCTGTGAGTCTCTGTGAGTCTGTGTGGGTCTCTGTGAGTCTCTGCGGGTCTCTGAGAGTCTCTGCGAGTCTCTGTGGGTCTCTGTGAGTCTCTGTGGGTCTCTGTAAGTCTCTGCGGGTCTCTGTGAGTCTCTGTGAGTCTCTGTGGGTCTCTGTGAGTCTCTGTGGGTCTCTGTGAGTCTCTGTGGGTCTCTGTGAGTCTCTGTGAGTCTCTGTGAGTCTCACCTGAAGCAGGCGGTCGTTGATGAGTTTGTTCTCAGACTCGCTGTGCCAGTCTGCACGCTGAGCCAGCTCAGACAGCCAGTACGATGATCGATCCATTTCACCCAGAGCCCGGGTCAGGCCCTCTAGTGGCACGTCAAGTTCCTGAACCACCACCGCCACCAACACCAACACCACCACCACATTACAACAACCACCACCACATTACAACATTACAACAACAACCACCACCACATTACAACAACCACCACCACATTACAACAACAACCACCACCACCACAACCATCACCACCACCACATTACAACCACCACCAGCACCACATTACAACCATCACCACATTACAACCACCACCACCACAACCATCACCACCACCATATTACAACCACCACCACCACCACATTACAACCATCACCACATTACAACCACCACCACCACCACATTACAACCACCACAACCACCACCACCACATTACAACCACCACATTACAACCACCTCCACCACCACCACAACTACATTACAACCACCAGCACCACCACCACCACATTACAACAACCACTACTACATTACAACCACCACCACCACCACATTACAAACATCACCACCACCACTACTACATTACAACCACCACCACCACCACATTACAACCACCACCACTACAACCACAACCACCACATTACAACCACCACCACCACTACATTACAACAACAACCACCACCACATTACAACAACCACCACCACATTACAATCACCACAACCACCACATTACAACCACCACCACCACCACATTACAAACATCACCACCACCACTACTACATTACAACCACCACCACCACATTACAACCACCACCACTACAACCACAACCACCACCACCACTACATTACAACAACAACCACCACCACATTACAACCACCACCACATTACAACCACCACATTACAACCACCTCCACCACCACCACTACATTACAACCACCAGCACCACCACCACATTACAACAACCACCACCACCACATTACAAACACCACAACCACAGCCACCACATTACAAACATCACCACCACCACAACATTACAAACACCACCACCACATTACAAACACTACCACCACTACCATCACCACCACCACCACTACCATCACCACCACATTACAACAACCACCACCACATTACAAACACCACCACCACATTACAAACATCACCACCACTACCATCACCACCACATTACAACAACCACCACCACATTACAAACACCACCACCACATTACAACCACCACCACTACAACCACAACCACCACCACCACTACATTACAACAACAACCACCACCACATTACAACCACCACATTACAACCACCTCCACCACCACCACTACATTACAACCACCAGCACCACCACCACCACATTACAACAACCACCACCACCACAACCACCACTACCACCACCACCACTACCACCACCACCACATTACAAACATCACCACCACCACTACCATCACCACCACATTACAACAACCACCACCACATTACAAACACCACAACCACAGCCACCACATTACAAACACCACCACCACATTACAAACACCACCACTACATTACAAACACCACCACCACATTACAAACACCACTACTACATTACAAACACTACCACATTACAAACACCACTACTACATTACAAACACTACCACCACATTACAAACACCACCACCACATTACAAACACCACCACCACATTACAAACACCACCACCACATTACAAACACCACCACCACATTACAAACACCACTACTACATTACAAACACTACCACCACATTACAAACACCACCACCACATTACAAACACCACTACTACATTACAAACACTACCACCACATTACAAACACCACCACCACATTACAAACACCACCACCACATTACAAACACCACTACTACATTACAAACACCACCACCACATTACAAACACCACCACCACATTACAAACACCACCACCACACCACCACCACCACATTACAACAACCACCACCACCACAACCACCACTACCACCACCACCACTACCACCACCACCACATTACAAACATCACCACCACCACTACCATCACCACCACATTACAACAACCACAGCCACCACATTACAAACACCACCACCACATTACAAACACCACCACATTACAAACACCACCACCACATTACAAACACCACTACTACATTACAAACACCACCACCACATTACAAACACTACCACATTACAAACACCACAACTACATTACAAACACTACCACCACATTACAAACACCACCACATTACAAACACCACCACCACATTACAAACACCACTACTACATTACAAACACTACCACCACATTACAAACACTACCACCACATTACAAACACCACTACTACATTACAAACACTACCACCACATTACAAACACCACCACCACATTACAAACACCACTACTACATTACAAACACTACCACCACATTACAAACACCACCACCACATTACAAACACCACCACCACATTACAAACACCACTACTACATTACAAACACCACCACCACATTACAAACACCACCACCACATTACAAACACCACCACCACACCACCACCACCACATTACAACAACCACCACCACCACAACCACCACTACCACCACCACCACTACCACCACCACCACATTACAAACATCACCACCACCACTACCATCACCACCAC
>NW_027422615.1:0-42500 GCF_048934315.1 Petromyzon marinus | reverse complement strand
GATACACACCAAGACACACAGAGACACACAGAGACACTGAGACACACACAGACACACTGAGAGACACACAGAGACACTGAGATACACACAGAGACACACAGAGACATTGGAGACACACACAAAGACACTGAGACACACACAGAGACACTGAGACACACACAGAGACACACAGAGACACTGAGACACACACAGAGACACTGAGACACACACAGAGACACACAGAGACACTGATACACACACAGAGACACTGAGACACACACAGAGACACTGAGACACACACAGAGACACTGAGACACACACAGAGACACTGAGACACACACAGAGACACACAGAGACACACAGACACAGAGACACACACAGAGTCACACACAGAGACACACAGACACACCAAGACACACAGAGCACACAGACAGACACACAGACACACCAAGACACACAGAGACACACACAGAGTCACACACAGAGACCCTGAGACACACACACAGAGTCACACACAGAGTCACCCATAGACACACCAAGATACACAGAGCACACAGACAGACAAACAGACACACCAAGACACACAGAGACACACACAGAGTCACACCCAGAGCACACAGACAGACACACAGAGACCCTGAGACACACACAGAGTTACACACAGAGTCACACACAGAGACCCACAGACACACCAAGACACACAGAGCACACAGACAGACAGACACACCAAGACACACAGACAGAGTCACACACAGAGTCACACACAGAGACCCTGAGACACACACAGAGTCACACACAGAGTCACACACAGAGTCACACACAGAGTCACACACAGAGTCACACAGACACACCAAGACACACCAAGACACACAGAGACACACACACACAGAGACACACACAGAGACACACAGAAACACAGAGACCAAGACACACAGAGCACACAGACAGACAGACACACCAAGACACACAGACAGAGTCACACACAAACACAGAGACCAAGACACACAGAGCACACAGACAGACAGACACACCAAGACACACAGACAGAGTCACACACAGAGTCACACAGAGAGACCCTGAGACACACACAGAGTCACACACAGAGTCACACACAAGGTCACACAGAGTGACACAGAGTCACACAGACACACCAAGACACACCAAGACACACAGAGACACACACACAGAGACACACAGACAGACACACAGACACACAGACAAACAGACACACAGAGACACACACAGACACACAGAGACATACACACACACAGAGACACACACAGAGACACACAGAGACACACAGAGACACACACAGACACACAGACACACAGAGACACACAGACACACAGACACACAGATACACACACACACACAGACACAGAGACACACACAGAGACACACAGAGACACAGAGACACAGAGACACTGAGACACACACAGAGACACTGAGACACACAGAGACACAGAGACACACAGACAGACACACACAGAGTCACACACAAACACCTCCACCCCCCCACCCCCCCCACCCCCAGCCCCCCACTCACAGGCTGGAGGGCCAGTCCTCCTGTGTGCCCACGATGTTCTGCTTGGCCAACGGCACCTGGGAGAGAGGAAGCACAGTGAGTGGGTGGGTGAGTGGGTGGGTGAGTGGGTGGGTGAGTGGGTGAGTGGGTGGGTGAGTGGGTGGGTGAGTGAGTGAGTGGGTGGGTGAGTGGGTGGGTGAGTGAGTGAGTGAGTGGGTGGGTGAGTGGGTGGGTGAGTGAGTGAGTGGGTGAGTGGGTGGGTGAGTGAGTGAGTGGGTGGGTGAGTGGGTGGGTGGGTGAGTGAGTGGGTGGGTGGGTGGGTGAGTGGGTGGGTGAGTGGGTGGGGGAGTGGGTGGGTGAGTGGGTGGGTGAGTGGGTGGGTGAGTGAGTGAGTGGGTGAGTGAGTGGGTGGGTGAGTGGGTGGGTGAGTGGGTGGGTGGGTGAGTGGGTGAGTGAGTGGGTGGGTGGGTGAGTGGGTGTGTGGGTGAGTGGGTGTGTGGGTGAGTGAGTGGGTGGGTGAGTGAGTGGGTGAGTGGGTGGGTGAGTGGGTGGGTGAGTGGGTGGGTGAGTGGGTGGGTGAGTGGGTGGGTGGGTGAGTGGGTGGGTGAGTGGGTGGGTGAGTGGGTGGGTAGGTGGGGGAGTGGGTGGGTGGGTGGGTGAGTGGGTGGGTGGGTGGGTGAGTGGGTGGGTGGGTGAGAGGGTGAGTGAGTGGGTGGGTGAGTGAGTGAGTGAGTGGGTGAGTGAGTGAGTGAGTGGGTGGGTGGGTGGGTGAGTGGGTGGGTGAGTGGGTGAGTGAGTGGGTGAGTGAGTGAGTGAGTGGGTGAGTGGGTGAATGAGTGAGTGAGTGGGTGAGTGAGTGTGTGGGTGAGTGAGTGGGTGAGTGGGTGAGTGTTTGGGTGAGTGAGTGGGTGAGTGAGTGGGTGAGTGAGTGGGTGAGTGGGTGAGTGTGTGGGTGAGTGTGTGGGTGAGTGAGTGAGTGGGTGAGTGGGTGGGTGAGTGGGTGAGTGAGTGAGTGGGTGAGTGGGTGGGTGAGTGAGTGAGTGAGTGGGTGGGTGAGTGAGTGGGTGGGTGAGTGAGTGGGTGGGTGAGTGAGTGGGTGAGTGTGTGAGGGGTGAGTGAGTGAGTGGGTGGGTGAGTGAGTGGGTGGGTGAGTGGGTGGGTGAGTGGGTGGGTGAGTGGGTGAGTGGGTGAGTAAGTGGGTGAGTGGGTGAGTGAGTGGGTGAGTGGGTGGGTGAGTGGGTGAGTGAGTGGGTGAGTGAGTGAGTGAGTGGGTGAGTGGGTGGGTGAGTGGGTGAGTGAGTGGGTGAGTGAGTGAGTGAGTGGGTGAGTGGGTGAGTGAGTGAGTGAGTGGGTGAGTGAGTGTGTGGGTGAGTGAGTGAGTGGGTGAGTGGGTGAGTGTTTGGGTGAGTGAGTGGGTGAGTGAGTGGGTGAGTGGGTGAGTGTGTGGGTGAGTGAGTGAGTGGGTGAGTGGGTGAGTGAGTGAGTGGGTGAGTGGGTGGGTGGGTGAGTGGGTGGGTGAGTGGGTGGGTGAGTGGGTGGGTGAGTGTGTGGGTGAGTGAGTGAGTGGGTGGGTGAGTGAGTGGGTGGGTGAGTGTGTGGGTGAGTGTGTGGGTGAGTGAGTGGGTGGGTGAGTGGGTGAGTGAGTGGGTGAGTGTGTGAGTGGGTGAGGCGTGAGTGAGTGGGTGAGTGGGTGAGTGAGTGGGGGAGTGGGTGGGTGAGTGGGTGAGTGAGTGGGTGAGTGAGTGAGTGAGTGGGTGAGTGAGTGAGTGAGTGGGTGAGTGAGTGAGTGAGTGGGTGAGTGTTTGGGTGAGTGAGTGGGTGAGTGAGTGGGTGAGTGAGTGAGTGAGTGGGTAAGTGTGTGGGTGAGTGTGTGGGTGAGTGAGTGAGTGAGTGGGTGGGTGAGTGGGTGGGTGAGTGGGTGAGTGGGTGGGTGAGTGGGTGAGTGTGTGGGTGAGTGAGTGAGTGAGTGGGTGAGTCGGTGAGTGAGTGAGTGGGTGGGTGAGTGGGTGTGTGAGTGGGTGAGTGAGTGAGTGAGTGGGTGAGTGAGTGGGTGAGTGAGTGAGTGGGTGGGTGGGTGAGTGAGTGGGTGGGTGAGTGAGTGGGTGGGTGAGTGAGTGGGTGGGTGAGTGGGTGAGTGGGTGGGTGAGTGGGTGAGTGGGTGGGTGAGTGGGTGAGTGTGTGGGTGAGTGGGTGAGTGAGTGAGTGGGTGAGTGAGTGGGTGAGTGAGTGAGTGGGTGAGTGAGTGAGTGTGTGAGTCTGTGGGTCTCTGTGTGTGAGTCTGCGGGTCTCTGTGTGTTGAGTTTGTGGGTCTCTGTGTGGTGAGTCTGTGGGTCTCTGTGTGGTGAGTCTGTGGGTCTCTGTGTGGCGAGTCTGTGGGTCTCTGTGTGGTGAGTCTGTGGGTCTCTGTGTGGCGAGTCTGTGGGTCTCTGTGTGGTGAGTCTGTGGGTCTCTGTGTGTTGAGTCTGTGGGTCTCTGTGTGGTGAGTCTGTGGGTCTCTGTGTGGTGAGTCTGTGGGTCTCTGTGTGGCGAGTCTGTGGGTCTCTGTGAGGTGAGTCTGTGGGTTTCTGTGTGGTGAGTCTGTGGGTCTCTGTGTGGTGAGTCTGTGGGTCTCTGTGTGGTGAGTCCGTGGGTCTCTGTGTGGTGAGTCTGTGGGTCTCTGTGTGGTGAGTCTGTGGGTCTCTGTGTGGTGAGTCTGTGGGTCTCTGTGTGGTGAGTCTGTGGGTCTCTGTGTGGTGAGTCTGTGGGTCTCTGTGTGGTGAGTCTGTGGGTCTCTGTGTGGTGAGTCTGTGGGTCTCTGTGTGGTGAGTCTGTGGGTCTCTGTGTGGTGAGTCTGTGGGTCTCTGTGTGTTGAGTCTGTGGGTCTCTGTGTGGTGAGTCTGTGGGTCTCTGTGTGGTGAGTCTGTGGGTCTCTGTGTGGTGAGTCTGTGGGTCTCTGTGTGGTGAGTCTGTGGGTCTCTGTGTGGTGAGTCTGTGGGTGTCTGTGTGGTGAATCTGTGGGTCTCTGTGTGGTGAGTCTGTGGGTCTCTGTGTGCTCAGTCTGTGAGTCTCTGTGTGGTGAGTCTGTGGGTCTCTGTGTGGTGAGTCTATGGGTCTCTGTGTGGTGAGTCTGTGGGTCTCTGTGTTGTGAGTCTGTGGGTCTCTGTGTGGTGAGTCTGTGGGTCTCTGTGTTGTGAGTCTGTGGGTCTCTGTGTGGTGAGTCTGTGGGTCTCTGTGTGGCGAGTCTGTGGGTCTCTGTGTGGTGAGTCTGTGGGTCTCTGTGTGGTGAGTCTGTGGGTCTCTGTGTGGTGAGTCTGTGGGTCTCTGTGTGGTGAGTCTGTGAGTCTCTGTGTGGTGAGTCTGTGGGTCTCTGTGTGGTGAGTCTGTGGGTCTCTGTGTGGTGAGTCTGTGGGTCTCTGTGTGGCGAGTCTGTGGGTCTCTGTCTGGCGAGTGTGTGGGTCTCTGTGTGGTGAGTCTGTGGGTCTCTGTGTGGTGAGTCTGTGGGTCTCTGTGTGTTGAGTCTGTGGGTCTCTGTGTGGTGAGTTTGTGGGTCTCTGTGTGGTGAGTCTGTGGGTCTCTGTGTGGTGAGTCTGTGGGTCTCTGTGTGATGAGTCTGTGGGTCTCTGTGTGGTGAGTCTGTGGGTCTCTGTGTGGTGAGTCTGTGGGTCTCTGTGTGGTGAGTCTGTGGGTCTCTGTGTGGTGAGTCTGTGGGTCTCTGTGTGGTGAGTCTGTGGGTCTCTGTGTGGTGAGTCTGTGGGTGTCTGTGTGGTGAATCTGTGGGTCTCTGTGTGGTGAGTCTGTGGGTCTCTGTGTGCTCAGTCTGTGAGTCTCTGTGTGTTGAGTCTGTGGGTCTCTGTGTGGTGAGTCTGTGGGTCTCTGTGTTGTGAGTCTGTGGGTCTCTGTGTGGTGAGTCTGTGGGTCTCTGTGTTGTGAGTCTGTGGGTCTCTGTGTGGTGAGTCTGTGGGTGTCTGTGTGGTGAATCTGTGGGTCTCTGTGTGGTGAGTCTGTGGGTCTCTGTGTGCTCAGTCTGTGAGTCTCTGTGTGGTGAGTCTGTGGGTCTCTGTGTGGTGAGTCTGTGGGTCTCTGTGTTGTGAGTCTGTGGGTCTCTGTGTGGTGAGTCTGTGGGTCTCTGTGTTGTGAGTCTGTGGGTCTCTGTGTGGTGAGTCTGTGGGTCTCTGTGTGGTGAGTCTGTGGGTCTCTGTGTGGTGAGTCTGTGGGTCTCTGTGTGGTGAGTCTGTGGGTCTCTGTGTGGTGAGTCTGTGGGTCTCTGTGTGGTGAGTCTGTGAGTCTCTGTGTGGTGAGTCTGTGGGTCTCTGTGTGGTGAGTCTGTGGGTCTCTGTGTGGTGAGTCTGTGGGTCTCTGTGTGGCGAGTCTGTGGGTCTCTGTCTGGCGAGTGTGTGGGTCTCTGTGTGGTGAGTCTGTGGGTCTCTGTGTGGTGAGTCTGTGGGTCTCTGTGTGTTGAGTCTGTGGGTCTCTGTGTGGTGAGTTTGTGGGTCTCTGTGTGGTGAGTCTGTGGGTCTCTGTGTGGTGAGTCTGTGGGTCTCTGTGTGATGAGTCTGTGGGTCTCTGTGTGGTGAGTCTGTGGGTCTCTGTGTGGTGAGTCTGTGGGTCTCTGTGTGGTGAGTCTGTGGGTCTCTGTGTGGTGAGTCTGTGGGTCTCTGTGTGGTGAGTCTGTGGGTCTCTGTGTGGTGAGTCTGTGGGTGTCTGTGTGGTGAATCTGTGGGTCTCTGTGTGGTGAGTCTGTGGGTCTCTGTGTGCTCAGTCTGTGAGTCTCTGTGTGTTGAGTCTGTGGGTCTCTGTGTGGTGAGTCTGTGGGTCTCTGTGTTGTGAGTCTGTGGGTCTCTGTGTGGTGAGTCTGTGGGTCTCTGTGTTGTGAGTCTGTGGGTCTCTGTGTGGTGAGTCTGTGGGTCTCTGTGTGGCGAGTCTGTGGGTCTCTGTGTGGTGAGTCTGTGGGTCTCTGTGTGGTGAGTCTGTGGGTCTCTGTGTGGTGAGTCTGTGGGTCTCTGTGTGGTGAGTCTGTGAGTCTCTGTGTGGTGAGTCTGTGGGTCTCTGTGTGGTGAGTCTGTGGGTCTCTGTGTGGTGAGTCTGTGGGTCTCTGTGTGGCGAGTCTGTGGGTCTCTGTCTGGCGAGTGTGTGGGTCTCTGTGTGGTGAGTCTGTGGGTCTCTGTGTGGTGAGTCTGTGGGTCTCTGTGTGTTGAGTCTGTGGGTCTCTGTGTGGTGAGTTTGTGGGTCTCTGTGTGGTGAGTCTGTGGGTCTCTGTGTGGTGAGTCTGTGGGTCTCTGTGTGATGAGTCTGTGGGTCTCTGTGTGGTGAGTCTGTGGGTCTCTGTGTGCCGAGTCTGTGGGTCTCTGTGTGTTGAGTCTGTGGGTCTCTGTGTGGTGAGTTTGTGGGTCTCTGTGTGGTGAGTCTGTGGGTCTCTGTGTGGTGAGTCTGTGGGTCTCTGTGTGGTGAGTCTGTGGGTCTCTGTGTGCGAGTTACAGTACCTTCTCAATAGCTTCGTGGATGAGTTCAGCCAGCAGTGGACTTGCTTGAACTCTCAATTCCTCCGACCCTAGACACACAGACAAAGGTCCCCCCTGTAGCCTCAGCAGAGCGTCGGGGCAAGTGCTGTTGAGAGCGGCGAGCTATCAGCAAGTGGAAGGAGCACACCCGTGAAGATGAGGTGGGTGGCCAACACCACCACTACACCACCACCACACCACCACCACCAGCACCACCACCAGCACCACACCACCAGCACACCACACCACCACACCACCAGCACACCACACCACCAGCACACCACACCACCAGCACCACCACACCACCAGGACCACCACACCACCACCACCACCACACCACCACCACCACCACACCACCACCACGACCACACCACCACACCACCAGCACCACCACCACTACACCACCACCACACCACCAGCACCACCCCACCACCAGCACCACCACACCACCAGCACCACCACAACCACACCACCAGCACCACCAGTATCACCGCTCCCCACACACACACACACACAGTGCGCTAACCACTGCACCACCACTCCCCACTCACACACACACACACACAGTGCGCTAACCACTGCACCACCGCTCCCCACTCACTCACACAGTGCGCTAACCACTGCACCACCACTCCACACACACACAGTGCGCTAACCACTGCACCACCGCTCCCCACTCACAGTGTGCTAACCGCTGCACCACCACTCCCCACTCACAGTGCGCTAACCGCTGCACCACCACTCCCCACTCACAGTGCGCTAACCGCTGCACCACCACTCCCCACGAGGCTTACCCAGCATGATGCCGTCCAGGTCAAAGTATGCAACGGCTCTGGACTGTAGAGAGGACAAGTGGACCTACAACACAACAACAACATCACACCAACAACATCACACCATCAACATCACAACAACATCAACATCACAACATCAACATCACAACATCAATATCACAACATCAACAACATCAAAATCAACATCGAAACATCGCAACATCAACATCACAACATCAACATCGCAACATCAACATCACAACATCAACAACACAACAATAACATCACAACATCATCATCACACCAACATCAACATCACACCATCACACCATCAACATCACAACATCAACATGACAACATCGACATCACAACATCACACCATCAGCATCATCACTAAAAACAACATCACATCAACATCACAACATCAACATTACACCATCAGCATCATCACTAACATCACACCATCAACATCACACCATCAACATCACAACATCACACCATCAACATCACAATATCACACTATCATCATCACACCATCAGCATTATCACTAACAACATCAACATCACACCATCAACATCACAACATCAACATCACACCATCAACATCATCACTAACAACATCACACTATCATCACACCATCAGCATTATCACTAACAACATCAACATCACAACATCACACCATCACACCATCAACATCACACCATCAACATCACAACATCACACTATCATCATCACACCATCAGCATTATCACTAACAACATCAATATCACACCATCAACATCACACCATCAACATCACAACATCACACTATCATCATCACACCATCAGCATTATCACTAACAACATCACATCAACATCACACCATCAACATCACACCATCAACATCACAACATCAGCATCATCACTAACAACATGAACATCATCATAAATTACCCGGTGACCCCTGGTTTACACCCCCCCCCCCTCCCACGGTGACCCCTGGGTGACCCCCCCGGTGACCCCCGGGTGACCCCCCCGGTGACCCCTGCGTGACCCCTGACCCCTGGGGTACCTCGAGCCATTCGGTGGCGCCCACCGCTCCAAACTGCCCTCCGTCCCAGCTGGCAAACAGCACGCTACGAGCCAGCCCCACACCTGCTGGGGGGGGCACGGGGGGGGGGCACGGGGGGGGGGCACGGGGGGGGCACGGGGGGGGGGCACGGGGGGGGGAGGGCACGGGGGGAGGTTCATGTTGGTGAGTGTCTCTCTCTGTCTCTGTCTCATTGCTCACCACCACCACCACCACCACGCTCACCCACAACAACAACAACCGCCATTCGCCGGTGACGTCACCACGACGCTTGTGCCAGGCCATGTGCACCTTGAGGCCGCCACGTGGAGTGTCGAACGCCCGCTGGCAGGAGGTCACGGGGGCAGACCCAGCAGGTGCCACGGGTCGACTGACTGAGACGACTGGCTGATGCACCACCTGTGCCCCCTACTGTGCCAACCTGCTGCGCTTTAGCCACCCGGCGCTCCGCTCGTTGTTGTGAGCGTCGCTCCTCCGCCCTCCGTTGTTGTTGTTGGAGGGCGACTGCCTCCAACTGCCCAGTAGCAGCGTCCTTCACGAGCCTCCTCCACAGAGGCCGATCTTGACACCGCTGGTACCGGTCCATCGGCAAGCCCACTCAGCTCCACGTCCTCCTGGACCACATCACTTCATCTCTTCTCTAGCCCGTGCCGCGCCCGCTTAGCCCCCTCGATCCGGCCGAACAAAAGCTGTTTAGGCATGCGATGGCTGGGCATGCGGGCTACATGACCCAGCCAACGCAGCCTTGCCTGCCGGAGGAGCTCACCGATGGGACTTTGTCCACATCTATCAAGGATTTGTGAGCTCCTCACATAATCCAGTCTGGTTAAACCCAGGATGGATCGTAGGCAGATGCTCCATTAGGGGGGTCCACGTTTCGCAAGCGTACAGAAGGGAGGGAATGACCGTGGCCGAGAAGACCTGAAGCTTAGTGCGGAGCGACAGACCAGGTAGCTTCCACACAGCGTTACGCAACCGATGAAAAGATATTGCCGCTCGACTGATTCGGAGTGAGACCTCTGCTGTTAAACCAGAGCCGGTTATGGGCACACTGCCAAGGTATGGGAAACTCTCCACTCGCTCCACAACTGCCCCATCACCGATTGGGAGTTGTGGGGGTGGAGTGTCCGATGGTACAAAATACCCAGGCAGGTGCTTAGTTTTGGTGGGGCTGATGGTAAGGCCCCACCTCTTAGTGGCACGCTCCAGTCTCAGCAGCAGCGCCTCCAACTCTTCCTCTGAGTGAGCAGCGATTACCAGATCATCAGCATACATAACGTGGTTGAGCAATAGGGAGCCATCCCTTGACCGCACCCGGGCGTCGATCAGCCTCCCATTATATCTGTACCATATGGAGATTCCCCCGGTACAGCTATTGAAGGCTTCACAAACTACGTGGTCAAAATAGATGTTAAATAACGTGGGAGCCAGAGGACATCCCTGTCGCACCCCAAGGTGTACAGGGAATGCCTCTGACTCCCGGCCACGTAGTTTTACCCGGGCCCGCTCACCATCATGAAGGTCCTTAATGATCGTGAGCAGAGGGTCAGGGACTCCGAAAGTACGAACAACCCAGAGCCCAGGCCTACTGATGCTATCATAGGCCTTGACCAGGCCAATAAAGCAGAGATGTAGGTCTTGTTGGAATTCCCTACACCTCTGCTGTAGCAGACGGACAGAAAATATGGCATCTGTGCAGGACCGCCTTTTCCTGAAACCGCACTGGGGCACCGCAAGCCTCTCCTCAGCGTACCTGGCAAGGCGATGTTGAATAATCCTTTCCAGAACCTTTCCCGGCACACTGAGGAGTGAGATGCCCCTGTAGTTGTTACAGTCTGTGCGGTCCCCCTTCTTAAAGAGGGGGACCACCAGGGCATCATTCCAGTCTTGCAGAACCCGTCCAGTGGTCCAGACTGTTGTTATGATGTCATATAGGGCAGTCTGTGCACAAATCCTACCCTCCCTCACCATTTCGCTTGGGAGATCATCTCTGCCCGCTGCCTTTCCTGGTCTCAGACTCCGGATCGCCTTCAGTACTTCCTCAACAGATGGCACCTCAGCCAGCCACTCACAGGGGGTGACTTCCTCCTCCAATATTTGAGGCACCGCAGCCTCAGCAGGGTCATCCCCACTTTGTCCTGGCTGATGGATTTCCCCCAGGACCTCACAGAAATGCTCAGCAAATCTGCAAACCTGTTCCTGGGGGTCGTAGATTGGATCACTATTCTTTCCCCAAATGATGGTAATAAGTGTGGCGCTGCAGGTTAGTTTTTTGATGGAGTTAAATAGAGATTTGTGATCACGGGCCACTGAGGCAGACTCCATCTCCTCTGCAACCCGCGACCACCACCCATCCTTGCAGCGCCTCACGGCTTTCCGAACCTCCGATCAAAGACTGCGGTAAGCCTCCTCATTCTCCAACGTGGGATGCTGTAGCCGATGAGAGTGGGCCTGTCGCTTTTTCTCAGCCAGCTTGAACACTGCCTCTGTCAGCCAGGGTCTCTGGGGAGGTCTGGACCGCGTACCCAAACCAGCCATTGCAGCTGCATGAGTCACAGTCCTAAACCTCGCCCATTTACCCTCGACATCAGGAGTCGGGGACGATGCCAACCCCAGCCGCAAGCGATGATGAAATTCTCGCTTGCAACTTTCATCAGCTAGCTGAGACCAGACCACCTTAGGTTGGAATGGGGTTCTGGGTGTACACCCACCACCGGAGTGGAAGAATGGCAGGCGCATCTTACAGATGACTAGTCGATGGTCAGAGGGCAGATCAGCTCCACGGTAGGTCCTGGTGTCAAGGTCATGGGCCCGCATCCGCTGTTCCGTCACTATGTAGTCCAGCAGATGTTCTTGCTTGGACCCGGCGTGCATCCATGATGTTGTGTGGATGCGCCGATGCCGGAACAGCGTGTTGGTAATTACAAGCCCATGGGCTGCACAAAAATCTAGCAGCCTCCTGCCGTTGTTATTGAGCTGATCTGGCCCATGCCTTACAATAACTTCAGACCAGGTGCCAGTATCATGACCAACTCGGGCATTTAAGTCACTCAACAAGATGACTCTATCCCGAGGGGCCACTTTAGCCAGCACCTGTGACAGGAGGTCATAGAAGGCATCTGACTCATCGGCCTTGCCTGCATCCCTGCACGGATGTTCATCTTCGGTGGGGGCATAAGTAACCACGACCACCACTCCTCACCTCCGGTTGATGGGAAGGCGAGCCCAAAGTAGCCTGGGACTTACAGCTTCCCACACCTCACCGCCACGCTCCCACGCCCCCTTCATGAATGTAGTAGTGGTGAGTAGTGGTGAGCGTCTCACCGTGCAGGCTCATGTTAGTGAGCGTGCGAGCTCATGTTAGTGAGCGTAGTAGTGGTGAGTAGTAGTGGTGAGTGTAATGGTGAGTAGTGGTGAGTGTAGTGGTGAGTGTAGTGGTGAGTAGTAGTGGTGAGTGTCGTGGTGAGTAGTGGTGAGTGTAGTGGTGAGCGTAGTGAGTGTCTCACCGTGCAGGCTCATGTTAGTGAGCGTGCGTGGTGAGTGTAGTAGTGGTGAGTAGTGGTGAGTGTAGTGGTGAGTAGTGGTGAGTAGTGGTGAGCGTCTCACCGTGCAGGCTCAAGTTAGTGAGTGTAGTGGTGAGTAGTGGTGAGTGTAGTGGTGAGTGTAGTGGTGAGCGTAGTGGTGAGTGTAGTAGTGGTGAGTGTATTATTGTCTCACCGTGCAAGCTCATGTTAGTGAGTGTAGTAGTGGTGAGTAGTGGTGAGTAGTGGTGAGTGTAGTGAGTAGTATTGGTGAGTAGTGGTGAGTGTAATGGTGAGTATTGGTGAGTGTCTCACCGTGCAGGCTCATGTTAGTGAGTGTAGTAGTGGTGAGTAGTGGTGAGTGTAATGGTGAGTATTGGTGAGTGTCTCACCGTGCAGGCTCATGTTAGTGAGCGTGCGAGCTCATGTTAGTGAGTGTAGTAGTGGTGAGTGTAGTGGTGAGTGTAGTAGTGAGTAGTAGTATGTTAGTGTGTCACCGTGCAGGCTCATGTTTGTGAGCGTGCGTGTTGAGTGTAGTGGTGAGTGTAGTAGTGAGTGTAGTGGTGAGTGTAGTAGTGGTGAGTGTAGTAGTGGTGAGTGTAGTGGTGAGTGTAGTAGTGGTGAGTGTAGTAGTGGTGAGTGTAGTGGTGGTGAGTGTAGTAGTGAGTGTAGTGGTGAGTGTAGTAGTGGTGAGTGTAGTGGTGAGTGTAGTAGTGGTGAGTGTAGTAGTGAGTGTAGTGGTGAGTGTAGTAGTGGTGAGTGTAGTGGTGAGTGTAGTGGTGAGTGTAGTGGTGAGTGTATTAGTATTATTGTGTCACTGTGCAGGCTGATGTTGGTGAGTGTAGTGGTGAGTGTAGTAGTAGTGAGTGTAGTGGTGAGTGTTGTAGTGGTGAGTGTAGTGGTGAGTATCTCACCGTGCAGGCTCATGTTGGTGAGTGTGCGTGGTGAGTGTAGTAGTTGGTGAGTGTAGTAGTGGTGAGTAGTGGTGAGTAATAGTGGTGAGTGTAGTAGTAGTGGTGAGTGTAGTAGTAGTGGTGAGTATCTCACCGTGCAGGCTCATGTTGGTGAGTGTGCGTGGTGAGTGCAGTGGTGAGTGTAGTGGTGAGTAGTGGTGAGTAGTGGTGAGTAGTGGTAGTGAGTGAGTCACCGTGCAGGCTCATGTTGGTGAGTGTGCGTGGTGAGTGTAGTAGTGGTGAGTAGTGGTGAGTGTAGTGGTGAGTGTAGTAGTGAGTGTAGTGGTGAGTGTAGTGGTGAGTGTAGTGGTGAGTGTAGTGGTGAGTGTAGTGGTGAGTGTAGTAGTGAGTGTAGTAGTGAGTGTAGTGGTGAGTGTAGTAGTGAGTGTAGTGGTGAGTGTAGTGGTGAGTGTAGTAGTGAGTGTAGTAGTGAGTGTAGTGGTGAGTGTAGTAGTGAGTGTAGTGGTGAGTGTAGTGGTGAGTGTAGTAGTGAGTGTAGTAGTGAGTGTAGTGGTGAGTGTAGTAGTGAGTGTAGTGGTGAGTGTAGTGGTGAGTGTAGTAGTGAGTGTAGTAGTGAGTGTAGTGGTGAGTGTAGTAGTGAGTGTAGTGGTGAGTGTAGTGGTGAGTGTAGTGGTGAGTGTAGTAGTGAGTGTAGTAGTAGTTAGTGAGTATCTCACCGTGCAGGCTCATGTTGGTGAGTGTGCGTGGTGAGTAGTGGTGAGTAGTGGTATTGGTGAGTATCTCACCATGCAGGCTCATGTTGGTGAGTGTGCGAGCTCATGTTAGTGAGTGTAGTAGTGGTGAGTGTAGTGGTGAGTGTAGTGGTGAGTGTAGTAGTGGTGAGTGTGCGTGGTGAGTAGTGGTGAGTGTAGTAGTGGTGAGTGTGCGTGGTGAGTGAGTCACCGTGCAGGCTCATGTTGGTGAGTGTAGTAGTGAGTGTGCGTGGCGAGTGTAGTAGTTGGTGAGTGTAGTAGTAGTGAGTAGTGGTAATAGTGGTGAGTGTAGTAGTGAGTGTGCGTGGTGAGTGTAGTAGTTGGTGAGTGTAGTAGTGGTGAGTAGTGGTGAGTAATAGTGGTGAGTGTAGTAGTAGTGGTGAGTCACCATGTAGGCTCATGTTGGTGAGTGTGCGTGGTGAGTGTGCGTGGTGAGTGTAGTAGTGAGTGTAGTAGTGAGTGTAGTAGTGGTGAGTGTAGTAGTAGTGGTGAGTGTAGTAGTATTATTGTCTCACCATGTAGGCTCATGTTGGTGAGTGTGCGTGGTGAGTGTGCGTGGTGAGTGTAGTGGTGAGTCACCATGTAGGCTCATGTTGGTGAGTGTGCGTGGTGAGTGCAGTGGTGAGTGTAGTGGTGAGTGTAGTGGTGAGTGTAGTGGTGAGTAGTGGTGAGTGTAGTGGTGAGTGTAGTGGTGAGTGTAGTAGTGGTGAGTGTAGTAGTTAGTGAGTATCTCACCGTGCAGGCTGATGTTGGTGAGTGTGCGTGGTGAGTGTAGTGGTGAGTGTGCGTGGTGAGTATCTCACCATGTAGGCTCATGTTGGTGAGTGTGCGTGGTGAGTAGTGGTGAGTAGTGGTATTGGTGAGTATCTCACCATGCAGGCTTATGTTGGTGAGTGTGCGTGGTGAGTGTAGTGGTGAGTAGTGGTGAGTATCTCACCATGTAGGCTTATGTTGGTGAGTGTAGTAGTGGTGGTGAGTGTAGTAGTACTATTGTGTCACCATGTAGGCTCATGTTGGTGAGTGTGCGTGGTGAGTGTAGTGGTAGTGAGTGTAGTGGTGAGTGTGCGTGGTGAGTGTAGTAGTAGTGAGTGTAGTGGTGAGTGTAATGGTGAGTGTAGTGGTGAGTGTAGTAGTGAGTGTAGTGGTGAGTGTATTAGTAGTTAGTGAGTATCTCACCGTGTAGGCTCATGTTGGTGAGTGTAGTAGTGGTGGTGAGTGTAGTAGTGAGTGTAGTGGTGAGTGTATTAGTAGTTAGTGAGTATCTCACCGTGTAGGCTCATGTTGGTGAGTGTGCGTGGTGAGTAGTGGTATTGGTGAGTATCTCACCGTGTAGGCTCATGTTGGTGAGTGTGCGTGGTGAGTAGTGGTATTGGTGAGTATCTCACCGTGTAGGCTCATGTTGGTGAGTGTGCGTGGTGAGTAGTGGTATTGGTGAGTATCTCACCGTGTAGGCTCATGTTGGTGAGCGTGCGTGGTGAGTGTGCGTGGTGAGTAGTGGTATTGGTGAGTATCTCACCGTGTAGGCTCATGTTGGTGAGTGTGCGTGGTGAGTAGTGGTATTGGTGAGTATCTCACCATGTAGGCTCATGTTGGTGAGTGTGCGTGGTGAGTGTAGTGGTGAGTAGTGGTGAGTATCTCACCGTGTAGGCTCATGTTGGTGAGTGTAGTGGTGAGTAGTGGTGAGTGTATTGGTGAGTATCTCACCGTGTAGGCTCATGTTGGTGAGTGTAGTGGTGAGTAGTGGTGAGTGTAGTGGTGAGTATCTCACCGTGTAGGCTCATGTTGGTGAGTGTAGTGGTGAGTAGTGGTGAGTGTAGTAGTGGTGAGTATCTCACCGTGTAGGCTCATGTTGGTGAGTAGTGGTGAGTGTAGTGGTGAGTATCTCACCGTGTAGGCTCATGTTGGTGAGTGTAGTGGTGAGTAGTGGTGAGTGTAGTAGTGGTGAGTATCTCACCGTGTAGGCTCATGTTGGTGAGTGTAGTGGTGAGTAGTGGTGAGTGTAGTGGTGAGTAGTGGTGAGTATCTCACCGTGTAGGCTCATGTTGGTGAGTGTAGTGGTGAGTAGTGGTGAGTGTAGTGGTGAGTGTAGTGGTGAGTGTAGTGGTGAGTAGTGGTGAGTATAGTGGTGAGTCACCGTGTAGGCTCATGTTGGTGAGTGTGCGTGGTGAGTGTAGTGGTGAGTAGTGGTGAGTAGTGGTGAGTATCTCACCGTGTAGGCTCATGTTGGTGAGTGTGCGTGGTGAGTAGTGGTGAGTATTGGTGAGTCTCTCACCGTGTAGGCTCATGTTGGTGAGTGTGCGTGGTGAGTGTAGTGGTGAGTAGTGGTGAGTATCTCACCATGTAGGCTCATGTTGGTGAGTGTGCGTGGTGAGTGTAGTGGTGAGTAGTGGTGAGTATCTCACCGTGTAGGCTCATGTTGGTGAGTGTGCGTGGTGAGTGTAGTGGTGAGTGTAGTGGTGAGTAGTGGTGAGTCTCTCACCGTGTAGGCTCATGTTGGTGAGTGTGCGTGGTGAGTGTAGTGGTGAGTGTAGTGGTGAGTGTAGTGGTGAGTGTAGTGGTGAGTAGTGGTGAGTGTAGTGGTGAGTCTCTCACCGTGTAGGCTCATGTTGGTGAGTGTGCGTGGTGAGTGTGCGTGGTGAGTGTAGTGGTGAGTAGTGGTGAGTATCTCACCGTGTAGGCTCATGTTGGTGAGTGTGCGTGGTGAGTGTAGTGGTGAGTAGTGGTGAGTATCTCACCGTGTAGGCTCATGTTGGTGAGTGTGCGTGGTGAGTGTAGTGGTGAGTAGTGGTGAGTATCTCACCGTGTAGGCTCATGTTGGTGAGTGTGCGTGGTGAGTGTAGTGGTGAGTAGTGGTGAGTGTAGTGGTGAGTGTAGTGGTGAGTATCTCACCATGTAGGCTCATGTTGGTGAGTGTAGTGGTGAGTGTAGTGGTGAGTCACCGTGTAGGCTCATGTTGGTGAGTGTAGTAGTGGTGGTGAGTGTAGTAGTATTATTGTGTCACCATGTAGGCTCATGTTGGTGAGTGTAGTAGTGGTGGTGAGTGTAGTAGTGAGTGTAGTGGTGAGTGTATTAGTAGTTAGTGAGTCTCTCACCGTGTAGGCTCATGTTGGTGAGTGTGCGAGCGATCTCCAGCAGCGCCGCTGCCCCCGCCGTCACCGTCGAGGCTCCCGGCCCCCCACCCAGGGTCCCTCGAGACGCCCCCAGCACCACCACACGCTCTACAACAACAACAATAACAACGTCAATAACAACGTCAACAACAACGTCAACAACAACAATAACAACAACGTCAACAACAACGTCAACAACAACAATAACAACAAAGTCAATAACAACAACAACAACGTCAATAACAACAACGTCAACAACAACGCCCCCAGCACCACCACGCGCTCTGCAACAACAACAACAACAACGTCAACAACAACGTCAACAACAACGTCGTCAACAACAACGTCGTCAACAACAACGTCGTCATGAACAACAACGTCAACAACAAAAACGTCATCAACAACAATGTCGTCAACAACAACGTCACCAACAACGTCATCTACAACGTCAACAACGTCAACAACAACATCAACGTCGTCAACAACAACGTCAACAACAACAACGTCAACAACGTCGTCATCATCAACGTCAACAACGTCAACAAAAACAACAACACCGTCATCAACAACAACGTCGTCATCAACAACGTCGTCAACAACAACGTCAACAACATCAACAACGACAACAACAACGTCAACAACAACATCAACAACGTCAACAACAACAACAACGTCAACAACAACAACGTCAGCAACGTCATCAACAACAACAACAACAACAACAACGTCAACAACAACGTCAACAATAACAACAACAACGTCAATAACAACAACGTCAATAACAACAACGTCAACAACAACGCCCCCAGCACCACCACACGCTCTGCAACGTCAACAACAACGTCGTCAACAACAACAACATCGTCAACAACAACGTCAACAACAACGTCAACAACAACAACGTCAACAACAACGTCGTCAACAACAACGTCGTCAACAACATCGTCAACAACAACGTCAACAACATCGTCAACAACAACGTCAACAACAACGTCAACAACAACAACGTCAACAACAACGTCGTCAACAACAACGTCGTCAACAACGTCGTCAACAACGTCGTCAACAACAACAACATCGTCAACAACATCGTCAACAACAACGTCAACAACATCGTCAACAACAACGTCAACAACATCGTCAACAACAACATCAACAACAACGTCAACAACAACATCAACAACAACGTCAACAACAACGTCGTCAACAACAACAACGTCAACAACAACAACGTCAACAACAACAACAACGTCGTCAACAACAACAACATTAACAACAACGTCGTCAACGTCAACAACAACGTCAACAACAACGTCAACAACGTCAACAACACCGTCACCGTGAACCCCACCCACCCACACGGACACCGTGAACCCCACCCACCCACACGGCCAAAACAGTGAACCCCACCCACCCACACGGCCACCGTGAACCCCACCCACCCACACGGCCACCGTGAACCCCACCCACCCACACGGTCACCGTGAACCCCACCCACCCACACGGCCACCGTGAACCCCACCCACCCACACGGACACCGTGTGGGTGGGTGGGGTTCACGGCCACCGTGAACCCCACCCACCCACACGGCCACCGTGAACCCCACCCACCCACACGGCCACCGTGAACCCCACCCACCCACACGGCCACCGTGAACCCCACCCACCCACACGGCCACCGTGAACCCCACCCACCCACACGGCCACCGTGAACCCCACCCACCCACACGGCCACCGTGAACCCCACCCACCCACACGGCCACCGTGAACCCCACCCACCCACACGGCCACCGTGAACCCCACCCACCCACACGGCCACCGTGAACCCCACCCACCCACACGGCCACCGTGAACCCCACCCACCCACCCACACGGACATCGTGAACCCCACCCACCCACACAGTGAACCCCACCCACCCACACGGACACCGTGAACCCCACCCACCCACACGGACACAGTGAACCCCACCCACCCACACAGTGAACCCCACCCACCCACACGGCCATCGTGAACCCCACCCACCCACACGGACACAGTGAACCCCACCCACCCACCCACACGGCCACCGTGAACCCCACCCACCCACACGGCCACCGTGAACCCCACCCACCCACACGGCCACCGTGAACCCCACCCACCCACACGGCCACCGTGAACCCCACCCACCCACCCACACGGACATCGTGAACCCCACCCACCCACACAGTGAACCCCACCCACCCACACGGACACCGTGAACCCCACCCACCCACACGGACACAGTGAACCCCACCCACCCACACAGTGAACCCCACCCACCCACACGGCCATCGTGAACCCCACCCACCCACACGGACACAGTGAACCCCACCCACCCACCCACACGGCCACCGTGAACCCCACCCACCCACACGGCCACCGTGAACCCCACCCACCCACACGGTCACCGTGAATCCCACCCACCCACACACCCACCCACCCACCCACACACCCACACACCCACCCACACACCCACCCACCCACCCACCCACCCACACACCCACCCACCCACCCACCAACCCACCCACACCTGGCTCGCGATGTCCCTTCAGCCAGCCCAGGACGTTGTTCATCTGCCGGGTGCTGCGCTCGTTCCAGACGCTCACCTCCACGGCGGACAGACCGGTAGCAAGCGCCGGGCCCAGCCGGTAGGGAGAGTCCATCCTGCCCCTCCAGGCGGGGGGTGCCATGGGGCTACTGGGAGACAGGGACCTGGGTGGGAGAGACCAAGTGGGAGATAACAAGGGGGGTGGAAGGGGAGTTATGATGATGGTGGTGGAGGTAGGGAGAGTCCATTCTGCCCCTCCAGGCGGGGGGTGCCATGGCGCTACTGGGAGACAGGGACCTGGGTGGGAGAGACCAAGTGGGAGATAACAAGGGGGGTGGAGATATGATGGTGGTGGTGGAGGTAGGGAGAGTCCATTCTGCCCCTCCAGGCGGGGGGTGCCATGGCGCTACTGGGAGACAGGGACCTGGGTGGGAGAGACCAAGTGGGAGATAACAAGGGGGGGGTGGAGTTATGATGGTGGTGGTGGAGGTAGGGAGAGTCCATTCTGCCCCTCCAGGCAGGGGGTGCCATGGCGCTACTGGGAGACAGGGACCTGGGTGGGAGAGACCAAGTGGGAGATAACAAGGGGGGTGGAAGGGGAGTTATGATGATGGTGGTGGAGGTAGGGAGAGTCCATTCTGCCCCTCCAGGCGGGGGGTGCCATGGCGCTACTGGGAGACAGGGACCTGGGTGGGAGAGACCAAGTGGGAGATAACAAGGGGGGGGGTGGGTGGAGGGGGAGTTATGATGGTGGTGGTGGAGGTAGGGAGAGTCCATTCTGATATGGAGGGGGGGGGGGCGCCATGGCGCTACTGGGAGACAGGGACCTGCGTGGGAGAGACCAAGTGGGAGATGACAAGGGGGGGTGTGGAGGGGGAGTTATGATGGTGGTGGTGGAGGTAGGGAGAGTCCATTCTGCCCCTCCAGGCAGGGGGTGCCATGGCGCTACTGGGAGACAGGGACCTGGGTGGGAGAGACCAAGTGGGAGATAACAAAGGGGGTGGAGATATGATGGTGGTGGTGGAGGTAGGGAGAGTCCATTCTGCCCCTCCAGGCGGGGGGTGCCATGGCGCTACTGGGAGACAGGGACCTGCGTGGGAGAGACCAAGTGGGAGATAACAAGGGGGGTGGAGTTATGATGGTGGTGGTGGAGGTAGGGAGAGTCCATCCTGCCCCTCCAGGCAGGGGGTGCCATGGCGCTACTGGGAGACAGGGACCTGCGTGGGAGAGACCAAGTGGGAGATAACAAGGGGGGGGGTGGGTGGAGGGGGAGTTATGATGGTGGTGGTGGAGGTAGGGAGAGTCCATTCTGCCCCTCCAGGCAGGGGGTGCCATGGCGCTACTGGGAGACAGGGACCTGGGTGGGAGAGACCAAGTGGGAGATAACAAGGGGGGTGGAGATATGATGGTGGTGGTGGAGGTAGGGAGAGTCCATTCTGCCCCTCCAGGCGGGGGGTGCCATGGCGCTACTGGGAGACAGGGACCTGGGTGGGAGAGACCAAGTGGGAGATAACAAGGGGGGGGTGGGTGGAGGGGGAGTTATGATGATGGTGGTGGAGGTAGGGAGAGTCCATTCTGCCCCTCCAGGCGGGGGGTGCCATGGCGCTACTGGGAGACAGGGACCTGGGTGGGAGAGACCAAGTGGGAGATAACAAGGGGGGGGTGGGTGGAGGGGGAGTTATGATGGTGGTGGTGGAGGTAGGGAGAGTCCATTCTGCCCCTCCAGGCGGGGGGTGCCATGGCGCTACTGGGAGACAGGGACCTGGGTGGGAGAGACCAAGTGGGAGATAACAAGGGGGGTGGAAGGGGAGTTATGATGGTGGTGGTGGAGGTAGGGAGAGTCCATTCTGCCCCTCCAGTCGGGGGGCGCCATGGGGCTACTGGTAGACAGGGACCTGGGTGGGAGAGACCAAGTGGGAGATAACAAGGGGGGTGGAGATATGATGGTGGTGGTGGAGGTAGGGAGAGTCCATTCTGCCCCTCCAGGCGGGGGGTGCCATGGCGCTACTGGAAGACAGGGACCTGGATGGGAGAGACCAAGTGGGAGATGACAAGGGGGGGGGGAGTTATGATGGTGGTGGTGGAGGTAGGGAGAGTCCATTCTGCCCCTCCAGGCGGGGGGTGCCATGGCGCTACTGGGAGACAGGGACCTGGGTGGAGAGACCAAGTGGGAGATAACAAGGGGGTGGAGTTATGATGGTGGTGGTGGAGGTAGGGAGAGTCCATCCTGCCCCTCCGGGCGGGGGGTGCCATGGCGCTACTGGGAGACAGGGACCTGGGTGGGAGAGACCAAGTGGGAGATAACAAGGGGGGGGTGGGTGGAGGGGGAGTTATGATGGTGGTGGTGGAGGTAGGGAGAGTCCATTCTGCCCCTCCAGGCAGGGGGTGCCATGGCGCTACTGGGAGACAGGGACCTGGGTGGGAGAGACCAAGTGGGAGATAACAAGGGGGGTGGAGATATGATGGTGGTGGTGGAGGTAGGGAGAGTCCATTCTGCCCCTCCAGGCGGGGGGTGCCATGGCGCTACTGGGAGACAGGGACCTGGGTGGGAGAGACCAAGTGGGAGATAACAAGGGGGGGGGTGGGTGGAGGGGGAGTTATGATGATGGTGGTGGAGGTAGGGAGAGTCCATTCTGCCCCTCCAGGCGGGGGGTGCCATGGCGCTACTGGGAGACAGGGACCTGGGTGGGAGAGACCAAGTGGGAGATAACAAGGGGGGTGGAAGGGGGAGTTATGATGGTGGTGGTGGTGGAGGTAGGGAGAGTCCATCCTGCCCCTCCAGGCGGGGGGTGCCATGGCGCTACTGGGAGACAGGGACCTGGGTGGGAGAGACCAAGTGGGAGATAACAAGGGGGGGGGTGGGTGGAAGGGGAGTTATGATGGTGGTGGTGGAGGTAGGGAGAGTCCATCCTGCCCCTCCAGGCGGGGGGTGCCATGGCGCTACTGGGAGACAGGGACCTGGGTGGGAGAGACCAAGTGGGAGATAACAAGGGGGGGTGGGTGGAGGGGGAGTTATGATGATGGTGGTGGAGGTAGGGAGAGTCCATTCTGCCCCTCCAGTCGGGGGGTGCCATGGCGCTACTGGGAGACAGGGACCTGGGTGGGAGAGACCAAGTGGGAGATAACAAGGGGGGTGGAAGGGGAGTTATGATGATGGTGGTGGAGGTAGGGAGAGTCCATTCTGCCCCTCCAGGCGGGGGTGCCATGGGGCTACTGGGAGACAGGGACCTGGGTGGGAGAGACCAAGTGGGAGATAACAAGGGGGGTGGAGATATGATGGTGGTGGTGGAGGTAGGGAGAGTCCATTCTGCCCCTCCAGTCGGGGGGCGCCATGGGGCTACTGGGAGACAGGGACCTGGGTGGGAGAGACCAAGTGGGAGATAACAAGGGGGGGTGGAGTTATGATGGTGGTGGTGGAGGTAGGGAGAGTCCATCCTGCCCCTCCAGGCAGGGGGTGCCATGGCGCTACTGGGAGACAGGGACCTGGGTGGGAGAGACCAAGTGGGAGATAACAAGGGGGGGGGTGGGTGGAGGGGGAGTTATGATGGTGGTGGTGGAGGTAGGGAGAGTCCATCCTGCCCCTCCAGGCGGGGGGTGCCATGGCGCTACTGGGAGACAGGGACCTGGGTGGGAGAGACCAAGTGGGAGATGACAAGGGGGGTGGAGTTATGATGGTGGTGGTGGAGGTAGGGAGAGTCCATTCTGCCCCTCCAGGCGGGGGGTGCCATGGCGCTACTGGGAGACAGGGACCTGGGTGGGAGAGACCAAGTGGGAGATAACAAGGGGGGTGGAAGGGGAGTTATGATGGTGGTGGTGGAGGTAGGGAGAGTCCATTCTGCCCCTCCAGGCGGGGGGTGCCATGGCGCTACTGAGAGACAGGGACCTGGGTGGGAGAGACCAAGTGGGAGATAACAAGGGGGGGGTGGGTGGAGGGGGAGTTATGATGGTGGTGGTGGAGGTAGGGAGAGTCCATTCTGCCCCTCCGGGCAGGGGGTGCCATGGCGCTACTGGGAGACAGGGACCTGGGTGGGAGAGACCAAGTGGGAGATAACAAGGGGGGGTGGAGTTATGATGGTGGTGGTGGAGGTAGGGAGAGTCCATTCTGCCCCTCCAGGCGGGGGGTGCCATGGCGCTACTGGGAGACAGGGACCTGGGTGGGAGAGACCAAGTGGGAGATGACAAGGGGGGGGGAGTTATGATGGTGGTGGTGGAGGTAGGGAGAGTCCATTCTGCCCCTCCAGGCGGGGGGTGCCATGGCGCTACTGGGAGACAGGGACCTGGGTGGGAGAGACCAAGTGGGAGATAACAAGGGGGGTGGAGATATGATGGTGGTGGTGGAGGTAGGGAGAGTCCATTCTGCCCCTCCGGGCGGGGGGTGCCATGGCGCTACTGGGAGACAGGGACCTGGGTGGGAGAGACCAAGTGGGAGATAACAAGGGGGGGGGTGGGTGGAGGGGGAGTTATGATGGTGGTGGTGGAGGTAGGGAGAGTCCATTCTGCCCCTCCAGGCGGGGGGTGCCATGGCGCTACTGGGAGACAGGGACCTGGGTGGGAGAGACCAAGTGGGAGATGACAAGGGGGGTGGAGATATGATGGTGGTGGTGGTGGAGGTAGGGAGAGTCCATTCTGCCCCTCCAGGCAGGGGGTGCCATGGCGCTACTGGGAGACAGGGACCTGGGTGGGAGAGACCAAGTGGGAGATAACAAGGGGGGTGGAGTTATGATGGTGGTGGTGGAGGTAGGGAGAGTCCATTCTGCCCCTCCAGGCAGGGGGTGCCATGGCGCTACTGGGAGACAGGGACCTGGGTGGGAGAGACCAAGTGGGAGATAACAAGGGGGGTGGAGTTATGATGGTGGTGGTGGAGGTAGGGAGAGTCCATTCTGCCCCTCCAGGCGGGGGGTGCCATGGCGCTACTGGGAGACAGGGACCTGGGTGGGAGAGACCAAGTGGGAGATAACAAGGGGGGTGGAGATATGATGGTGGTGGACGTAGGGAGAGTCCATTCTGCCCCTCCAGGCGGGGGGTGCCATGGCGCTACTGGGAGACAGGGACCTGCGTGGGAGAGACCAAGTGGGAGATAACAAGGGGGGGTGGAAGGGGAGTTATGATGGTGGTGGTGGAGGTAGGGAGAGTCCATTCTGCCCCTCCAGGCGGGGGGTGCCATGGCGCTACTGGGAGACAGGGACCTGGGTGGGAGAGACCAAGTGGGAGATAACAAGGGGGGTGGAAGGGGAGTTATGATGGTGGTGGTGGTGGAGGTAGGGAGAGTCCATTCTGCCCCTCCAGGCGGGGGGTGCCATGGCGCTACTGGGAGACAGGGACCTGGGTGGGAGAGACCAAGTGGGAGATAACAAGGGGGGTGGAAGGGGAGTTATGATGGTGGTGGTGGTGGAGGTAGGGAGAGTCCATTCTGCCCCTCCAGGCAGGGGGTGCCATGGCGCTACTGGGAGACAGGGACCTGGGTGGGAGAGACCAAGTGGGAGATAACAAGGGGGGTGGAAGGGGAGTTATGATGGTGGTGGTGGAGGTAGGGAGAGTCCATTCTGCCCCTCCAGTCGGGGGGTGCCATGGGGCTACTGGTAGACAGGGACCTGGGTGGGAGAGACCAAGTGGGAGATGACAAGGGGGGTGGAGTTATGATGGTGGTGGTGGAGGTAGGGAGAGTCCATTCTGCCCCTCCAGGCGGGGGGTGCCATGGCGCTACTGGGAGACAGGGACCTGGGTGGGAGAGACCAAGTGGGAGATAACAAGGGGGGGGGGGTGGGTGGAGGGGGAGTTATGATGGTGGAGGTAGGGAGAGTCCATTCTGCCCCTCCAGGCGGGGGGTGCCATGGCGCTACTGGGAGACAGGGACCTGGGTGGGAGAGACCAAGTGGGAGATAACAAGGGGGGTGGAAGGGGAGTTATGATGGTGGTGGTGGAGGTAGGGAGAGTCCATTCTGCCCCTCCAGGCGGGGGGTGCCATGGCGCTACTGGGAGACAGGGACCTGGGTGGGAGAGACCAAGTGGGAGATAACAAGGGGGGTGGAGTTATGATGGTGGTGGTGGAGGTAGGGAGAGTCCATTCTGCCCCTCCAGGCGGGGGGTGCCATGGCGCTACTGGGAGACAGGGACCTGGGTGGAAGAGACCAAGTGGGAGATAACAAGGGGGGTGGAGTTATGATGGTGGTGGTGGAGGTAGGGAGAGTCCATTCTGCCCCTCCGGGCAGGGGGTGCCATGGCGCTACTGGGAGACAGGGACCTGGGTGGGAGAGACCAAGTGGGAGATAACAAGGGGGGTGGAGATATGATGGTGGTGGTGGAGGTAGGGAGAGTCCATTCTGCCCCTCCAGGCGGGGGGTGCCATGGCGCTACTGGGAGACAGGGACCTGGGTGGGAGAGACCAAGTGGGAGATAACAAGGGGGGGTGGGTGGAGGGGGAGTTATGATGGTGGTGGTGGTGGAGGTAGGGAGAGTCCATTCTGCCCCTCCAGGCAGGGGGTGCCATGGCGCTACTGGGAGACAGGGACCTGGGTGGGAGAGACCAAGTGGGAGATAACAAGGGGGGGGGTGGGGTGGAGGGGGAGTTATGATGGTGGTGGTGGAGGTAGGGAGAGTCCATTCTGCCCCTCCAGGCGGGGGGTGCCATGGCGCTACTGGGAGACAGGGACCTGGGTGGGAGAGACCAAGTGGGAGATGACAAGGGGGGTGGAGTTATGATGGTGGTGGTGGAGGTAGGGAGAGTCCATTCTGCCCCTCCAGGCGGGGGGTGCCATGGCGCTACTGGGAGACAGGGACCTGGGTGGGAGAGACCAAGTGGGAGATAACAAGGGGGGGTGGAGTTATGATGGTGGTGGTGGAGGTAGGGAGAGTCCATTCTGCCCCTCCAGGCGGGGGGTGCCATGGCGCTACTGGGAGACAGGGACCTGGGTGGGAGAGACCAAGTGGGAGATGACAAGGGGGGTGGAGTTATGATGGTGGTGGTGGAGGTAGGGAGAGTCCATTCTGCCCCTCCAGGCGGGGGGTGCCATGGCGCTACTGGGAGACAGGGACCTGGGTGGGAGAGACCAAGTGGGAGATAACAAGGGGGGTGGAGATATGATGGTGGTGGTGGAGGTAGGGAGAGTCCATCCTGCCCCTCCAGGCGGGGGGTGCCATGGCGCTACTGGGAGACAGGGACCTGCGTGGGAGAGACCAAGTGGGAGATGACAAGGGGGGTGGAGTTATGATGGTGGTGGTGGAGGTAGGGAGAGTCCATTCTGCCCCTCCAGGCAGGGGGTGCCATGGCGCTACTGGGAGACAGGGACCTGGGTGGGAGAGACCAAGTGGGAGATGACAAGGGGGGTGTGGAGGGGGAGTTATGATGGTGGTGGTGGAGGTAGGGAGAGTCCATCCTGCCCCTCCGGGCAGGGGGTGCCATGGCGCTACTGGGAGACAGGGACCTGGGTGGGAGAGACCAAGTGGGAGATAACAAGGGGGGTGGAAGGGGAGTTATGATGGTGGTGGTGGAGGTAGGGAGAGTCCATCCTGCCCCTCCAGGCGGGGGGTGCCATGGCGCTACTGGGAGACAGGGACCTGGGTGGGAGAGACCAAGTGGGAGATAACAAGGGGGGTGGAAGGGGAGTTATGATGGTGGTGGTGGTGGAGGTAGGGAGAGTCCATCCTGCCCCTCCAGGCGGGGGGTGCCATGGCGCTACTGGGAGACAGGGACCTGGGTGGGAGAGACCAAGTGGGAGATAACAAGGGGGGTGGAAGGGGAGTTATGATGGTGGTGGTGGTGGAGGTAGGGAGAGTCCATTCTGCCCCTCCAGGCGGGGGGTGCCATGGCGCTACTGGGAGACAGGGACCTGCGTGGGAGAGACCAAGTGGGAGATGACAAGGGGGGTGGAGTTATGATGGTGGTGGTGGAGGTAGGGAGAGTCCATTCTGCCCCTCCAGGCGGGGGGTGCCATGGCGCTACTGGGAGACAGGGACCTGGGTGGGAGAGACCAAGTGGGAGATAACAAGGGGGGTGGAAGGGGAGTTATGATGGTGGTGGTGGTGGAGGTAGGGAGAGTCCATTCTGCCCCTCCAGGCGGGGGGTGCCATGGCGCTACTGGGAGACAGGGACCTGCGTGGGAGAGACCAAGTGGGAGATGACAAGGGGGGTGGAGTTATGATGGTGGTGGTGGAGGTAGGGAGAGTCCATTCTGCCCCTCCAGGCGGGGGGTGCCATGGCGCTACTGGGAGACAGGGACCTGGGTGGGAGAGACCAAGTGGGAGATAACAAGGGGGGTGGAGTTATGATGGTGGTGGTGGAGGTAGGGAGAGTCCATTCTGCCCCTCCAGGCAGGGGGTGCCATGGCGCTACTGGGAGACAGGGACCTGGGTGGGAGAGACCAAGTGGGAGATAACAAGGGGGGTGGAAGGGGAGTTATGATGGTGGTGGTGGTGGAGGTAGGGAGAGTCCATTCTGCCCCTCCAGGCGGGGGGTGCCATGGCGCTACTGGGAGACAGGGACCTGGGTGGGAGAGACCAAGTGGGAGATAACAAGGGGGGGGGTGGGTGGAGGGGGAGTTATGATGGTGGTGGTGGAGGTAGGGAGAGTCCATCCTGCCCCTCCAGGCGGGGGGTGCCATGGCGCTACTGGGAGACAGGGACCTGCGTGGGAGAGACCAAGTGGGAGATAACAAGGGGGGTGGAAGGGGAGTTATGATGGTGGTGGTGGTGGAGGTAGGGAGAGTCCATTCTGCCCCTCCGGGCGGGGGGTGCCATGGCGCTACTGGGAGACAGGGACCTGGGTGGGAGAGACCAAGTGGGAGATAACAAGGGGGGGGTGGGTGGAGGGGGAGTTATGATGGTGGTGGTGGAGGTAGGGAGAGTCCATTCTGCCCCTCCAGGCGGGGGGTGCCATGGCGCTACTGGGAGACAGGGACCTGGGTGGGAGAGACCAAGTGGGAGATAACAAGGGGGGGGTGGGTGGAGGGGGAGTTATGATGATGGTGGTGGAGGTAGGGAGAGTCCATTCTGCCCCTCCAGTCGGGGGGTGCCATGGCGCTACTGGGAGACAGGGACCTGCGTGGGAGAGACCAAGTGGGAGATGACAAGGGGGGTGGAGTTATGATGGTGGTGGTGGAGGTAGGGAGAGTCCATTCTGCCCCTCCAGGCGGGGGGTGCCATGGCGCTACTGGGAGACAGGGACCTGGGTGGGAGAGACCAAGTGGGAGATAACAAGGGGGGTGGAGTTATGATGGTGGTGGTGGAGGTAGGGAGAGTCCATTCTGCCCCTCCAGGCAGGGGGTGCCATGGCGCTACTGGGAGACAGGGACCTGGGTGGGAGAGACCAAGTGGGAGATAACAAGGGGGGTGGAAGGGGAGTTATGATGGTGGTGGTGGTGGAGGTAGGGAGAGTCCATTCTGCCCCTCCAGGCGGGGGGTGCCATGGCGCTACTGGGAGACAGGGACCTGGGTGGGAGAGACCAAGTGGGAGATAACAAGGGGGGGGGTGGGTGGAGGGGGAGTTATGATGGTGGTGGTGGAGGTAGGGAGAGTCCATTCTGCCCCTCCAGGCGGGGGGTGCCATGGCGCTACTGGGAGACAGGGACCTGGGTGGGAGAGACCAAGTGGGAGATGACAAGGGGGGTGGAGATATGATGGTGGTGGTGGAGGTAGGGAGAGTCCATTCTGCCCCTCCAGGCGGGGGGTGCCATGGCGCTACTGGGAGACAGGGACCTGGGTGGGAGAGACCAAGTGGGAGATAACAAGGGGGGGGTGGGTGGAGGGGGAGTTATGATGATGGTGGTGGAGGTAGGGAGAGTCCATTCTGCCCCTCCAGGCGGGGGGTGCCATGGCGCTACTGGGAGACAGGGACCTGGGTGGGAGAGACCAAGTGGGAGATGACAAGGGGGGGGGAGTTATGATGGTGGTGGTGGAGGTAGGGAGAGTCCATTCTGCCCCTCCAGGCAGGGGGTGCCATGGCGCTACTGGGAGACAGGGACCTGGGTGGGAGAGACCAAGTGGGAGATGACAAGGGGGGGGAGTTATGATGGTGGTGGCAGAGGTAGGGAGAGTCCATTCTGCCCCTCCGGGCGGGGGGCGCCATGGCGCTACTGGGAGACAGGGACCTGGGTGGGAGAGACCAAGTGGGAGATAACAAGGGGGGGTGTGGAGGGGGAGTTATGATGGTGGTGGTGGAGGTAGGGAGAGTCCATTCTGCCCCTCCAGGCGGGGGGTGCCATGGCGCTACTGGGAGACAGGGACCTGGGTGGGAGAGACCAAGTGGGAGATAACAAGGGGGGGTGGGGGAGGTGAGAAAGGGTTGAGTTATGATGATGGTGGTGGTGGAGGTAGGGAGAGTCCATTCTGACATGGAGGGGGGGGGGGCATGGCAGAGACCAAGTGGGAGATAACTAGGAGGGGGGAGCATGGGAGAGACCAAGTGGGAGATAACTAGGAGGGGGGAGCATAGGAGAGACCAAGTGGGAGATAACTAGGAGGGGGGAGCATGGGAGAGACCAAGTGGGAGATAACTAGGAGGGGGGAGCATGGGAGAGACCAAGTGGGAGATAACTAGGAGGGGGGAGCATGGGAGAGACCAAGTGGGAGATAACTAGGAGGGGGGAGCATGGGGGAGACCAAGTGGGAGATAACTCGGAGGGGGGAGCATGGGAGAGACCAAGTGGGAGATAACTCGGAGGGGGGAGCATGGGAGAGACCAAGTGGGAGATAACTAGCAGGGGGGAGCATGGGAGAGACCAAGTGGGAGATAACTAGGAGGGGGGAGCATGGGAGAGACCAAGTGGGAGATAACTAGCAGGGGGGAGCATGGGAGAGACCAAGTGGGAGATAACTAGGAGGGGGGAGCATGGGAGAGACCAAGTGGGAGATAACTAGGAGGGGGGAGCATGGGAGAGACCAAGTGGGAGATAACTAGGAAGGGGGAGCATGGGAGAGACCAAGTGGGAGATAACTAGGAGGGGGGGAGCATGGGAGAGACCAAGTGGGAGATAACTAGGAGGGGGGAGCATGGGAGAGACCAAGTGGGAGATAACTAGGAGGGGGGAGCATGGGAGAGACCAAGTGGGAGATAACTAGGAGGGGGGAGCATGGGAGAGACCAAGTGGGAGATAACTAGGAAGGTGGAGTATGGGAGAGACCAAGTGGGAGATAACTAGGAGGGGGGGAGCATGGGAGAGACCAAGTGGGAGATAACTAGGAGGGGGGAGCATGGGAGAGACCAAGTGGGAGATAACTCGGAGGGGGGAGCATGGGAGAGACCAAGTGGGAGATAACTCGGAGGGGGGAGCATGGGAGAGACCAAGTGGGAGATAACTAGGAGGGGGGAGCATGGGAGAGACCAAGTGGGAGATAACTAGGAAGGGGGAGCATGGGAGAGACCAAGTGGGAGATAACTAGGAGGGGGGAGCATGGGAGAGACCAAGTGGGAGATAACTAGGAGGGGGGGAGCATGGGAGAGACCAAGTGGGAGATAACTAGGAGGGGGGGAGCATGGGAGAGACCAAGTGGGAGATAACTAGGAGGGGGGAGCATGGGAGAGACCAAGTGGGAGATAACTAGGAGGGGGGGAGCATGGGAGAGACCGAGTGGGAGATAACTAGGAGGGGGGAGCATGGGAGAGACCAAGTGGGAGATAACTAGGAGGGGGGGAGCATGGGAGAGACCAAGTGGGAGATAACTAGGAGGGGGGGAGCATGGGAGAGACCAAGTGGGAGATAACTAGGAGGGGGGGAGCATGGGAGAGACCAAGTGGGAGATAACTAGGAGGGGGGGAGCATGGGAGAGACCAAGTGGGAGATAACTAGGAGGGGGGAGCATGGGAGAGACCAAGTGGGAGATAACTAGGAGGGGGGGAGCATGGGAGAGACCAAGTGGGAGATAACTAGGAGGGGGGAGCATGGGAGAGACCAAGTGGGAGATAACTAGGAGGGGGGAGTATGGGAGAGACCGAGTGGGAGATAACTAGGAGGGGGGAGCATGGGAGAGACCAAGTGGGAGATAACTAGGAGGGGGGGAGCATGGGAGAGACCAAGTGGGAGATAACTAGGAGGGGGGGAGCATGGGAGAGACCAAGTGGGAGATAACTAGGAGGGGGGGAGCATGGGAGAGACCAAGTGGGAGATAACTAGGAGGGGGGGAGCATGGGAGAGACCAAGTGGGAGATAACTCGGAGGGGGGAGCATGGGAGAGACCCCACGTGCCCCACCCCCACCCCCACCCACCCCACGTGCCCCACCCACTCCCCCCCAACCCCACGTGCCCCACACACCCCCGCCCCCACCCACACCTCATGAGCTGCTGAGCTGCGGCCATTCCGATTGGCTGTGCGGGGATGGAGGGGAGCCCTGAGGAGCGAGTGGCCGGCAGGCGCGACTCGTTGAAGGCCGGAAACCCCGGGGAGTAAGGGTCCCCCAGGCCGTTGTGCACCTGCGGGCACGCCGGCGGCCATGACAGGACACAAGCGTGAGTCGGTGGGCGGTGTGTGGGCGCGTGCGCGTGTGGGTAGGTGGGCGAGTGGGTGGGTGGGTGGGTAGGTGGGTGAGTGGGTGGGTGGGTGTGTGGGTAGGTGGGCGAGTGGGTGGGCGTATGTTGTGGGTGGGTGGGTGTGTGTGTGGGTGAGTGGGTGTGTGGGTGGGCGTGTGGGTGTGTGGGCGAGTGGGTGGGTGCGCGTATGTTGTGGGTGGGTGGGTGAGTGAGTGGGTGGGTGAGTGTGTGGGTGGGCGTGTGGGTGGGTGGGTGAGTGAGTAGGTGAGTGAGTGGGTGAGTGAGTGGGTGAGTGAGTGGGTGAGTGAGTGGGTGGGTGAGCGAGTGGGTGGGTAGGTGGGTGAGTGTATGGGTGGTTGAGTGAGTGGGTGGTTGAGTGAGTGGGTGGGTGGGTGGGCGTGTGGGTGAATGGGTGGGTGGGCGTGTGGGTGAATGGGTGGGTGAGTGAGTGGGTGGGTGAGCGAGTGGGTGGGTGGGTAGGTGGGTGAGTGTGTGGGTGGTAGAGTGAGTGGGTGGGCGTGTGGGTGGGTTGGCGTGTGGGGGAATGGGTGGGTGAGTGGGTGGGCGTGTGGGTGAATGGGTGACTGTTCGGGTGAGCGTGCAGGTAAGCGTGCGGGTGAGCGTGTGGGTGAGCGTGTGGGTGAGTGTGTGAGTGAGTGTGTGAGTGAGTGTGTGGGTGAATGAGTGAGTGTGGGTGAGCGTGTGGGTGTGTGGGTGAGTGTGTGGGTGAGTGTGTGGGTGAGTGTGTGGGTGAGCGTGTGGGTGAGCGTGTGGGTGAGCGTGTGGGTGAGCGTGTGGGTGAGCGTGTGGGTGAGCGAGTGGGTGAGCGTGTGGGTGAGCGTGTGGGTGAGCGTGCGGGTGAGAGTGCGGGTGAGCGTGTGGGTGAGCATGTGGGTGAGCGTGTGGGTGAGCGTGTGGGTGAGCGTGTGGGTGAGCGTGCGGGTGAGCGTGCGGGTGAGCGTGTGGGTGAGCGTGTGGGTGAGCGTGTGGGTGGGTGAGTGAGTGAGTGGGTGAGTGAGTGAGTGTGTGGGTGAGTGAGCGTGTGCGTGAGCGTGTGGGTGAGTGAGTGAGTGGGTGAGTGAGTGGGTGAGTGAGTGAGCGTGTGGGTGAGTGAGCGTGTGGGTGAGTGTGTGGGTGAGCGTGTGGGTGAGCGTGTGGCTGAGCGTGTGGGTGAGTGTGTGGGTGAGCGTGTGGGTGAGCGTGTGGGTGAATGAGTGAGTGTGTGGGTGAATGAGTGAGTGGGTGAGTGAGTGAGTGTGTGGGTGGGTGAGTGTGTGGGTGAGTGTGTGGGTGAATGAGTGAGTGTGTGGGTGAATGAGTGAGTGGGTGAGTGGGTGAGTGAGTGAGTGTGTGGGTGGGTGAGTGTGTGGGTGAGCGTGTGGGTGAGCGTGTGGGTGAGTGAGTGAGTGGGTGAGCGTGTGGGTGAGTGTGTGGGTGAGTGTGTGGGTGAGTGAGTGAGTGGGTGAGCGTGTGGGTGAGTGTGTGGGTGAGTGAGTGAGTGGGTGAGCGTGTGGGTGAGCGTGTGGGTGAGGGTGTGGGTGAGTGAGTGGGTGAGCGTGTGGGTGAGTGAGTGAGTGGGTGAGCGTGTGGGTGAGCGTGTGGGTGAGTGTGTGGGTGAGTGAGTGGGTGTGTGAGCGTGTGGGTGAGTGTGTGGGTGAGTGGGTGGGTAAGCGTGTGGGTGAGTGTGTGGGTGAGTGAGTGGGTGAGTGGGTGAGTGGGTGAGCGTGTGGGTGAGTGTGTGGGTGAGCGTGTGGGTGAGCGTGTGGGTGAGCGTGTGGGTGAGCGTGTGGGTGAGTGAGTGAGTGAGTGGGTGAGTGAGTGAGTGGGTGAGTGGGTGAGTGAGTGAGTGTGTGGGTGGGTGAGTGTGTGTGTGAGTGTGTGGGTGAGCGTGTGGGTGAGTGTGTGTGTGAGTGTGTGGGTGAGCGTGTGGGTGAGCGTGTGGGTGAGCGTGCGGGTGAGCGTGTGGGTGAGCGTGTGGGTGAGCGTGCGGGTGAGCGTGTGGGTGAGCGTGTGGGTGAGCGTGTGGGTGAGCGTGTGGGTGAGCGTGCGGGTGAGCGTGCGGGTGAGCGTGTGGGTGAGCGTGTGGGTGAGCGTGTGGGTGGGTGAGTGAGTGAGTGGGTGAGTGAGTGAGTGTGTGGGTGAGTGAGCGTGTGCGTGAGCGTGTGGGTGAGTGAGTGAGTGGGTGAGTGAGTGGGTGAGTGAGTGAGCGTGTGGGTGAGTGAGCGTGTGGGTGAGTGTGTGGGTGAGCGTGTGGGTGAGCGTGTGGCTGAGCGTGTGGGTGAGTGTGTGGGTGAGCGTGTGGGTGAGCGTGTGGGTGAATGAGTGAGTGTGTGGGTGAATGAGTGAGTGGGTGAGTGAGTGAGTGTGTGGGTGGGTGAGTGTGTGGGTGAGTGTGTGGGTGAATGAGTGAGTGTGTGGGTGAATGAGTGAGTGGGTGAGTGGGTGAGTGAGTGAGTGTGTGGGTGGGTGAGTGTGTGGGTGAGCATGTGGGTGAGCGTGTGGGTGAGTGAGTGAGTGGGTGAGCGTGTGGGTGAGTGTGTGGGTGAGTGTGTGGGTGAGTGAGTGAGTGGGTGAGCGTGTGGGTGAGTGTGTGGGTGAGTGAGTGAGTGGGTGAGCGTGTGGGTGAGCGTGTGGGTGAGCGTGTGGGTGAGTGAGTGGGTGAGTGTGTGGGTGAGTGAGTGAGTGGGTGAGCGTGTGGGTGAGCGTGTGGGTGAGTGTGTGGGTGAGTGAGTGGGTGTGTGAGCGTGTGGGTGAGTGTGTGGGTGAGTGGGTGGGTGAGCGTGTGGATGAGTGTGTGGGTGAGTGAGTGGGTGAGTGGGTGAGTGGGTGAGCGTGTGGGTGAGTGTGTGGGTGAGCGTGTGGGTGAGCGTGTGGGTGAGCGTGTGGGTGAGCGTGTGGGTGAGTGAGTGAGTGAGTGGGTGAGTGAGTGAGTGGGTGAGTGGGTGAGTGAGTGAGTGTGTGGGTGGGTGAGTGTGTGTGTGAGTGTGTGGGTGAGCGTGTGGGTGAGTGTGTGTGTGAGTGTGTGGGTGAGCGTGTGGGTGAGCGTGTGGGTGAGCGTGTGGGTGAGCGTGTGGGTGAGCGTGTGGGTGAGCGTGTGGGTGAGCGTGTGGGTGAGTGTGTGGGTGAGTGAGTGGGTGTGTGAGCGTGTGGGTGAGTGTGTGGGTGAGTGGGTGGGTGAGCGTGTGGGTGAGTGTGTGGGTGAGTGAGTGGGTGAGTGGGTGAGTGGGTGAGCGTGTGGGTGAGCGTGTGGGTGAGCGTGTGGGTGAGTGAGTGAGTGAGTGGGTGAGTGAGTGAGTGGGTGAGTGGGTGAGTGAGTGAGTGTGTGGGTGGGTGAGTGTGTGTGTGAGTGTGTGGGTGAGCGTGTGGGTGAGTGTGTGTGTGAGTGTGTGGGTGAGCGTGTGGGTGAGCGTGTGGGTGAGCGTGTGGGTGAGCGTGTGGGTGAGCGTGTGGGTGAGCGTGTGGGTGAGCGTGTGGGTGAGCGTGTGGGTGAGCGTGTGGGTGAGCGTGTGGGTGAGCGTGTGGGTGAGCGTGTGGGTGAGCGTGTGGGTGAGCGTGTGGGTGAGCTCACGTGTGCGAGCACGGCGGTTTTCTCGTCCAGATTTGGGCGATCTGCAGGGTCCGGGTAGATGAGGACTCCCACACAGCCAAACTTCTCCGCATTGTGCACCTGAGGGTGAGGGGGTGAGAGTGACACTCTGACTCACTCTCACTCACACTCACTCACACACACTCATACACACTCTCTTACTCACTCACACTCTCTTACTCATACACTCACTCACTCACTCTCACACACACTCACCCACTCACTCACTCATCCAGACGGTGGGTGCCTGTGTCTCTCCGAGTCTCCCCCCCGTGTCTCCCTGTGTCTCTCCGAGTCTCCCCCCCGTGTCTCCCCCCCGTGTCTCCCCCCCGTGTCTCCCCCCCGTGTCTCCCCCCCGTGTCTCCCTCCCATGTCTCCCCCCCGTGTCTCCCCCGTGTCTCCCCCCCCGTGTCTCCCCGTGTCTCCCCCCCGTGTCTCCCTGTGTCTCCCCCGTGTCTCCCCCCCCTTGTCTCCCCCCCGTGTCTCCCCCCCCCCGTGTCTCCCCGTGTCTCCCCCGTGTCTCCCCCGTGTCTCCCCCCCGTGTCTCCCCCGTGTCTCCCCGTGTCTCCCCGTGTCTCCCTGTGTCTCCCCGTGTCTCCCCCCCGTGTCTCCCCCCCGTGTCTCCCGCCCGTGTCTCCCCCCCCGTGTCTCCCCGTGTCTCCCCCCCGTGTCTCCCCCGTGTCCCCCGTGTCTCCCCCCCTTGTCTCCCCCCCGTGTCTCCCCCCCCCCGTGTCTCCCCGTGTCTCCCCCGTGTCTCCCCCGTGTCTCCCCCCCGTGTCTCCCCCGTGTCTCCCCCCCGTGTCTCCCCGTGTCTCCCCGTGTCTCCCCCGTGTCTCCCCGTGTCTCCCCGCCGTGTCTCCCCCCCCTTGTCTCCCCCCCGTGTCTCCCCCCCCCCGTGTCTCCCCGTGTCTCCCCCGTGTCTCCCCCGTGTCTCCCCCCCGTGTCTCCCCCGTGTCTCCCCGTGTCTCCCCGTGTCTCCCTGTGTCTCCCCATGTCTCCCCGTGTCTCCCCCGTGTCTCCCCCGTGTCTCCCCCCCCGTGTCTCCCCCCCGTGTCTCCCCGTGTCTCTCCGTGTCTCGCCCCCGTGTCTCCCCCGTGTCTCCCCCCCCGTGTCTCCCCCGTGTCTCCCCGTGTCTCCCCGTGTCTCTCCGTGTCTCGCCCCCGTGTCTCCCCCGTGTCTCCCCCCCCGTGTCTCCCCCCCCGTGTCTCCCCCCCGTGTCTCCCCGTGTCTCCCCCCCGTGTCTCCCCCCCGTGTCTCCCCCCCGTGTCTCCCCCCCCGTGTCTCCCCCCCGTGTCTCCCCCCCCGTGTCTCCCCCCCGTGTCTCCCCGTGTCTCCCCGTGTCTCCCCGCCGTGTCTCCCCCGTGTCTCCCCCGTGTCTCCCCCCCGTGTCTCCCCCGTGTCTCCCCGTGTCTCCCCGTGTCTCCCTGTGTCTCCCCATGTCTCCCCGTGTCTCCCCCGTGTCTCCCCCGTGTCTCCCCCCCCGTGTCTCCCCCCCGTGTCTCCCTGTGTCTCCCTCGTCTCTCCCCCGTGTCTGCCCGTGTCTCCCCCCCCGTGTCTCCCCGTGTCTCCCCCCCGTGTCTCCCCCGTGTCTCCCCCCCGTGTCTCCCCCGTGTCTCCCCCCCGTGTCTCCCCCCCCGTGTCTCCCCCGTGTCTCCCCCCCGTGTCTCCCCCGTGTCTCCCACGTGTCTCCCCGTGTCTCCCCCGTGTCTCCCCGTGTCTCCCCCCCGTGTCTCCCCGTGTCTCCCCCCCGTGTCTCCCCCCCGTGTCTCCCCCCCCGTGTCTCCCCCCCGTGTCTCCCCGTGTCTCCCCCCCGTGTCTCCCTGTGTCTCCCCCGTGTTTCCCCCCCGTGTCTCCCCGTGTCTCCCTGTGTCTCCCCATGTCTCCCCGTGTCTCCCCCCCGTGTCTCCCCATGTCTCCCCGTGTCTCCCCCCCGTGTCTCCCCGTGTCTCCCCATGTCTCCCCGTGTCTCCCCCCCGTGTCTCCCCATGTCTCCCCGTGTCTCCCCCCCGTGTCTCCCCGTGTCTCCCCGTGTCTCCCCCCCGTGTCTCCCCCGTGTCTCCCCCGTGTCTCCCCGTGTCTCCCCCCCGTGTCTCCCCGTGTCTCCCCCCCGTGTCTCCCCCCCGTGTCTCCCCCCCCGTGTCTCCCCCCCCGTGTCTCCCCCCCGTGTCTCCCCCCCCGTGTCTCCCCCCCGTGTCTCCCCATGTCTCCCCGTGTCTCCTCCCCGTGTCTCCCCGTGTCTCCCCCCCGTGTCTCCCCCGTGTCTCCCGCCCGTGTCTCCCCGCCGTGTCTCCCCCCCGTGTCTCCCCCCCGTGTCTCCCCCGTGTCTCCCCGTGTCCCCGTGTCTCCCCGTGTCTCCCCCCCGTGTCTCCCCCGTGTCTCCCCCGTGTCTCCCCCCCGTGTCTCCCGCCCGTGTCTCCCCCCCCGTGTCTCCCCGTGTCTCCCCCCCGTGTCTCCCTGTGTCTCCCCCGTGTCCCCCGTGTCTCCCCCCCCTTGTCTCCCCCCCGTGTCCCCCCCCCCCGTGTCTCCCCGTGTCTCCCCCGTGTCTCCCCCGTGTCTCCCCCCCGTGTCTCCCCCGTGTCTCCCCGTGTCTCCCCGTGTCTCCCTGTGTCTCCCCATGTCTCCCCGTGTCTCCCCCGTGTCTCCCCCGTGTCTCCCCCCCCGTGTCTCCCCCCCGTGTCTCCCCGTGTCTCTCCGTGTCTCGCCCCCGTGTCTCCCCCGTGTCTCCCCCCCCGTGTCTCCCCCGTGTCTCCCCGTGTCTCCCCCCCGTGTCTCCCCCGTGTCTCCCCGTGTCTCCCCGTGTCTCCCCCCCCGTGTCTCCCCCCCCGTGTCTCCCCCCCGTGTCTCCCCGTGTCTCCCCGTGTCTCCCCCGTGTCTCCCCCCCCGTGTCTCCCCCCCGTGTCTCCCCGTGTCTCCCCCCCGTGTCTCCCCCCCGTGTCTCCCCCCCGTGTCTCCCCCCCCGTGTCTCCCCCCCGTGTCTCCCCCCCCGTGTCTCCCCCCCGTGTCTCCCCGTGTCTCCCCGTGTCTCCCCGCCGTGTCTCCCCCGTGTCTCCCCCGTGTCTCCCCACCGTGTCTCCCCCGTGTCTCCCCCCCGTGTCTCCCCCGTGTCTCCCGCCCGTGTCTCCCCGCCGTGTCTCCCCCCCGTGTCTCCCCCCCGTGTCTCCCCCGTGTCTCCCCGTGTCTCCCCGTGTCTCCCCCCCCGTGTCTCACCGTGTCTCCCCCCCGTGTCTCCCTGTGTCTCCCCCGTGTCTCCCCGTGTCTCCCCGTGTCTCCCCCCCGTGTCTCCCCCGTGTCTCCCCCCCGTGTCTCCCCCGTGTCTCCCCCGTGTCTCCCTGTGTCTCCCCATGTCTCCCCGTGTCTCTCTCCCCATGTCTCCCCGTGTCTCCCCGTGTCTCCCCCGTGTCTCCCCCATGTCTCCCCCGTGTCTCCCCCCGTGTCTCCCCCCCGTGTCTCCCCCCCGTGTCTCCCCCCGTGTCTCCCCGTGTCTCCCCCCGTGTCTCCCCGTGTCTCCCGTGTCTCCCCCGTGTCTCCCCGTGTCTCCCCCCCGTGTCTCCCCGTGTCTCCCCCGTGTCTCCCCGTGTCTCCCCGTGTCTCCCCCCCGTGTCTCCCCGTGTCTCCCCGTGTCTCCCCGTCATGTCTCCCCGTGTCTCCCCCGTGTCTCCCCCATGTCTCCCCGTGTCTCCCCCCCCCGTGTCTCCCCGTGTCTCCCCCATGTCTCCCCGTGTCCCCCCCCCCCGTGTCTCCCCCGTGTCTCCCCCGTGTCTCCCCGTGTCTCCCCGTGTCTCCCCCGTGTCTCTCCGTGTCTCCCCCGTGTCTCCCCCGTGTCTCCCCCCGTGTCTCCCCGTGTCTCCCCCGTGTCTCCCCGTGTCTCCCGTGTCTCCCCGTGTCTCCCCGTGTCTCCCCGTGTCTCCCTGTGTCTCCCCCGTGTCTCCCCATGTCTCCCCGTGTCTCCCCGTGTCTCCCCGTGTCTCCCCGTGTCTCCCCCGTGTCTCCCCCGTGTCTCCCCGTGTCTCCCCCGTGTCTCCCCATGTCTCCCCGTGTCTCCCCGTGTCTCCCCCGTGTCTCCCCCGTGTCTCCCCCTGTCTCCCCCATGTCTCCCCGTGTCTCCCCCCGTGTCTCCCCCCGTCTCCCCCGTGTCTCACCCCCCGTGTCTCCCCCCGTGTCTCTCCGTGTCTCCCGTGTCTCCCCCCGTGTCTCCCGTGTCTCCCCGTGTCTCCCCGTGTCTCCCCGTGTCTCCCCGTGTCTCCCCCGTGTCTCCCCCGTGTCTCCCGTGTCTCCCCCGTGTCTCCCCGTGTCTCCCCCCGTGTCTCCCCCCCCGTGTCTCCCCATGTCTCCCCGTGTCTCCCCGTGTCTCCCCGTGTCTCCCCCGTGTCTCCCCCCCGTGTCTCCCGTGTCTCCCCGTGTCTCCCCGTGTCTCCCCCGTGTCTCCCCGTGTCTCCCCGTGTCTCCCGTGTCTCCCCCGTGTCTCCCCGTGTCTCTCCCGTGTCTCCCCTGTGTCTCCCCCGTGTCTCCCCATGTCTCCCCGTGTCTCCCCGTGTCTCCCCGTGTCTCCCCCGTGTCTCCCCATGTCTCCCCGTGTCTCCCCGTGTCTCCCCATGTCTCCCCGTGTCTCCCCCCCGTGTCTCCTCCCCGTGTCTCCCCCGTGTCTCCCTGTGTCTCCCCGTATCTCCCCGTGTCTCCCCCATGTCTCCCCCCCGTGTCTCCCCGTGTCTCCGTGTCTCCCCGTGTCTCCCCCCCCGTGTCTCCCCCCCCGTGTCTCCCCCGTGTCTCCCCCCCCGTGTCTCCCCCCCGTGTCTCCCCCGTGTCTCCCCGTCATGTCTCCCCCCCGTGTCTCCCCGTGTCTCCCCCGTGTCTCCCCGTGTCTCCCCCATGTCTCCCCGTGTCTCCCCGTGTCTCCCCCATGTCTCCCCGTGTCTCCCCCGTGTCTCCCCGTGTCTCCCCCGTGTCTCCCTGTGTCTCCCCGTGTCTCCCCGTGTCTCCCCGTCATGTCTCCCCCCCCCGGGTCTCCCCCGTGTCTCCCCCGTGTCTCCCCCATGTCTCCCCGTGTCTCCCCGTGTCTCCCCGTGTCTCCCCATGTCTCCCCCGTGTCTCCCCGTGTCTCCCCGTGTCTCCCCCCCGTGTCTCCCCCCCGTGTCTCCCCGTGTCTCCCCGTGTCTCCCCCGTGTCTCCCCCCCGTGTCTCCCCCCCGTGTCTCCCCCCCGTGTCTCCCCGTGTCTCCCCCGTGTCTCCCCCGTGTCTCCCCCGTGTCTCCCCCGTGTCTCCCCGTGTCTCCCCCGTGTCTCCCCTTGTCTCCCCCCGTGTCTCCCCCGTGTCTCCCCGTGTCTCTCCCGTGTCTCCCCATGTCTCCCCCGTGTCTCCCCGTGTCTCCCCGTGTCTCCCCCCCGTGTCTCCCCCGTGTCTCCCCGTGTCTCCCCGTGTCTCCCCGTGTCTCCCCGTGTCTCCCCGTGTCTCCCCGTCATGTCTCCCCCCCGTGTCTCCGCGTGTCTCCCCCGTGTCTCCCCGTGTCTCCCCGTGTCTCCCCCGTGTCTCCCCGTGTCTCCCCGTGTCTCCCCGTGTCTCCCCCCCGTGTCTCCCCGTGTCTCCCCGTGTCTCCCCCATGTCTCCCCGTGTCTCCCCCGTGTCTCCCCCCCGTGTCTCCCCGTGTCTCCCCCGTGTCTCCCCCGTGTCTCCCCATGTCTCCCCCATGTCTCCCCCCGTGTCTCCCCGTGTCTCCCCCCGTGTCTCCCCCATGTCTCCCCCATGTCTCCCCCGTGTCTCCCCGTGTCTCCCCCGTGTCTCCCCGTGTCTCCCCCGTGTCTCCCCGTGTCTCCCCGTGTCTCCCCGTGTCTCCCCCCGTGTCTCCCCGTGTCTCCCCGTGTCTCCCCCATGTCTCCCCGTGTCTCCCCCGTGTCTCCCCCCCGTGTCTCCCCGTGTCTCCCCCGTGTCTCCCCCGTGTCTCCCCCATGTCTCCCCCATGTCTCCCCCGTGTCTCCCCGTGTCTCCCCCGTGTCTCCCCCATGTCTCCCCCATGTCTCCCCCGTGTCTCCCTGTGTCTCCCCGTGTCTCCCTGTGTCTCCCCGTGTCTCCCCGTGTCTCCCCGTGTCTCCTCCCCGTGTCTCCCCCGTGTCTCCCCGTGTCTCCCCCGTGTCTCCCCGTGTCTCCCCGTGTCTCCCCGTGTCTCCCCGTGTCTCCCCGTGTCTCCCCGTCATGTCTCCCCCCCCGTGTCTCCCCGTGTCTCCCCGTGTCTCCCCGTCATGTCTCCCCCCCCGTGTCTCCCCGTGTCTCCCCGTGTCTCCCCATGTCTCCCCGTGTCTCCCCCGTGTCTCCCCCGTGTCTCCCCGTGTCTCCCCGTGTCTCCCCCGTGTCTCCCCGTGTCTCCCCCGTGTCTCCCCTTGTCTCCCCCCCGTGTCTCCCCGTGTCTCCCCGTGTCTCCCCGTGTCTCCCCGTGTCTCCCCCGTGTCTCCCCCGTGTCTCCCCGTGTCTCCCCGTGTCTCCCCGTGTCTCCCCCGTGTCTCCCCCGTGTCTCCCCCGTGTCTCCCCCGTGTCTCCCGTGTCTCCCTCGTGTCTCCCCGTGTCTCCCCGTGTCTCCCTGTGTCTCCCGTCATGTCTCCCCCCCCGTGTCTCCCCCGTGTCTCCCCGTGTCTCCCCGTGTCTCCCCCGTGTCTCCCATGTCTCCCCGTGTCTCCCCCGTGTCTCCCCGTGTCTCCCCGTGTCTCCCCGTCATGTCTCCCCCCCGTGTCTCCCCCGTGTCCCCCGTGTCCCCGTGTCTCCACCCCGTGTCTCCCCCGTGTC
>NW_027422614.1:624401-774793 GCF_048934315.1 Petromyzon marinus | reverse complement strand
TAGTGAATGTGTGTGTGAATGTGTGTGTGAATGTGTGTGTGGTGAGTGTGTGTGTGTGTGGTGAGTGGGGAGCGGCAGTGTAGTGGTTGGCACGCCGCGCTATGAACCCGGCGACAAGGGTTCTATTCCCACTCACGGCCGGTCCTGGGCCTCATCCCCTAGGTCGACTCAGCCTCAAACGAGTACCTGGTGCGGTGTGTAGTCAACTTCGCCACTCGGGAGACAAAGGCGGCCGGGCGTGGTGGTGATGGCCACACCCACGGCCTCTGTGTGTGCCACAGTGCCGGTAGCCTTCATAGGCAGTGCTGCTCGCTAACGAACAGCACTTGCCCCGGACACCCTGCTAAAGGCTACCTGGGGGACCTGTGTCTGTGTAGGCGCTGGAGGCCTCAAGCAGTGCTCAGCACGGACCCTTCTACGTCACCAATTGCCTGGAGGTCAACCACGAAGACGTCAAGGTCAGTGGCACGGAGGGTGGCCTTGTGGGTGGGGTTCACGACGGACATGTGGGTGGGTGGGGTTCACGGTGGGTGGGTGGTGTTCACGGTTACCGTGTGGGTGGGGTGGGGTTCACGGTGGCCGTGTGGGTGGGTGGGGTTCATGGTGGCCGTGTGGGTGGGTGGGTGCGCGGTTCACGACGGGGTGGGTGGGGTTCACGGTGGCCGTGTGGGTGGGTGGGGTTCACGACGGCCGTGTGGGTGGGTGGGGTTCACGGTGGCCGTGTGGGTGGGTGGGGTTCACGACGGCCGTGTGGGTGGGTGGGGTTCACGGTGGCCGTGTGGGTGGGTGGGGTTCACGGTGGCCGTGTGGGTGGGTGGGGTTCGCGGTGGCCGTGTGGGTGGGTGGGGTTCGCGGTGGCCGTGTGGGTGGGTGGGTTTCACGGTGGCCGTGTGGGTGGGTGGGTGGGTGGGGTTCGCGGCGGCCGTGTGGGTGGGTGGGGTTCACGGTGGCCGTGTGGGTGGGTGGGGTTCACGGTGGCCGTGTGGGTGGGTGGGGTTCGCGGTGGCCGTGTGGGTGGGTGGGGTTCACGGTGGCCGTGTGGGTGGGTGGGGTTCGCGGTGGCCGTGTGGGTGGGTGGGGTTCACGGTGGCCGTGTGGGTGGGTGGGGTTCGCGGTGGCCGTGTGGGTGGGTGGGGTTCGCGGCGGCCGTGTGGGTGGGGTTCACGACGGCCGTGTGGGTGGGTGGGGTTCACGGTGTGCCACGTGGCTGGCTGGGCTTCACGGTGTGCCACGTGGGTGTGGCTGGAGTTCACGGTGTGCCGCGTGGCTGTGGCTGGACTTCACGGTGTGCCACGTGGCTGTGGCTGGGTTTGACGGTGTGCCGCGTGGGTGTGGCTGGGTTTGACGGTGTGCCGCGTTGCCGTGCGTCTCCGCAGGACACCAACGGGCAGCTGGCGGGTGGTGGTGTCTCCGTCCACTATTCACATTCCCTGCAGCTCCTCTTCTTCAGCTACGGCCAGGGCCGATCGTTTGCTGCCACGCTCGGGCGCGGGGCCTCCGACATCGCTCGCCTCTTCCCCATCCTCCTCCTCAAGGGGTAATGGGGGAGGGGCTAGGAGGAGGGGGCGGGGCTAGGAGGAGGGGGTGGGGCTAGGAGGGGGGAGGAGTCTGAGGAGTGAGGGGAGTGGAGGGAGGTGGGGGGTTGTTGAGGGAGGGGGGGAGCGAGTGGAGAGAGTGGAGGGAGGGGGGGGGGAGTGGAGGGAGGGGGGGGAGTGGAGGGAGGGGGGAGGGAGGGGAGGGGCAGAGGGGAGGGAGGGAGGGGGGGGGAGTTGAGGGAGGGGGTGAGTGGAGGGAGGGGGGGGGAGTTGAGGGAGGGGGGGAGTGGAGGGGCAGAGGGGAGGGAGGGGGGGAGTTGGGGGAGGGGCAGAGGGGAGGGAGTGGAGTGGAGGGAGTGGAGTGGAGTGGAGGGAGTGGAGTGAGTGGAGTGGAGGTAGTGGAGTGGAGTGGAGTGAGTGGAGGGAGTGGAGAGGAGTGGAGAGGAGGGGAGTGGAGGGGAGTGGAGGGGAGTGGAGGGGAGTGGAGTGGAGTGAGTGGAGTGAGTGGAGTGAGTGGAGGGAGTGGAGAGGAGGGGAGTGGAGGGGAGTGGAGTGGAGTGAGTGGAGTGAGTGGAGAGTGGAGTGGAGTGAGTGGAGTGAGTGGAGTGAGTGGAGGGAGTGGAGAGGAGGGGAGTGGAGTGGAGTGAGTGGAGTGAGTGGAGTGAGTGGAGTGAGTGGAGGGAGTGGAGAGGAGGGGAGTGGAGGGGAGTGGAGTGGAGTGAGTGGAGGGAGTGGAGTGGAGGGAGTGGAGTGGAGGGAGTGGAGTGGAGGGAGTGGAGGGAGTGGAGTGGAGTGAGTGGAGGGAGTGGAGGGAGTGGAGTGGAGGGAGTGGAGGGAGTGGAGTGGAGGGAGTGGAGGGAGTGGAGGGAGTGGAGGGAGTGGAGTGGAGGGAGTGGAGTGGAGGGAGTGGAGTGGAGGGAGTGGAGTGGAGGGAGTGGAGTGGAGTGAGTGGAGTGAGTGGAGTGAGTGGAGTGAGTGGAGTGGAGTGAGTGGAGTGGAGGCGAGTGGAGTGGAGCGAGTGGAGAGAGTGGAGTGGAGCGAGTGGGAGTGGAGCGAGTGGAGTGGAGTGAGGTGAGTGGAGTGGAGTGAGTGGAGTGGAGTGAGTGGAGTGAGGTGAGTGGAGTGGAGTGGAGTGAGTGGAGTGGAGTGAGTGGAGTGGAGTGAGTGGAGTGGAGTGGAGTGAGTGGAGTGGAGTGAGTGGAGTGGAGTGAGTGGAGTGGAGTGAGTGGAGTGAGTGGAGTGAGTGGAGTGGAGTGAGTGGAGTGGAGTGGACTGAGTGGAGTGGACTGAGTGGAGTGGACTGAGTGGAGTGGACTGAGTGGAGTGGACTGAGTGGAGTGGACTGAGTGGAGTGGACTGAGTGGAGTGGACTGAGTGGAGTGGACTGAGTGGAGTGGACTGAGTGGAGTGGACTGAGTGGAGTGGACTGAGTGGAGTGGACTGAGTGGAGTGGACTGAGTGGAGTGGACTGAGTGGAGTGGACTGAGTGGAGTGGACTGAGTGGAGTGGACTGAGTGGAGGTAGTGGAGTGGAGGTAGTGGAGTGGAGGGAGTGGAGTGGAGGTAGTGGAGTGGAGGGAGTGGAGTGGAGGTAGTGGAGTGGAGGGAGTGGAGTGGAGGGAGTGGAGTGGAGGGAGTGGAGTGGAGGGAGTGGAGTGGAGGGAGTGGAGTGGAGGGAGTGGAGTGGAGGGAGTGGAGTGGAGGGAGTGGAGTGGAGGGAGTGGAGTGGAGGGAGTGGAGTGGAGGGAGTGGAGTGGAGGGAGTGGAGTGGAGGGAGTGGAGCGGAGCGAGTGGAGCGGAGCGAGTGGAGCGGAGCGAGTGGAGTGGAGCGAGTGGAGTGGAGCGAGTGGAGTGGAGCGAGTGGAGTGGAGCGAGTGGAGTGGAGCGAGTGGAGTGGAGCGAGTGGAGTGGAGCGAGTGGAGTGGAGCGAGTGGAGTGGAGCGAGTGGAGTGGAGCGAGTGGAGTGGAGCGAGTGGAGTGGAGCGAGTGGAGTGGAGCGAGTGGAGTGGAGCGAGTGGAGTGGAGCGAGTGGAGTGGAGCGAGTGGAGTGGAGCGAGTGGAGTGGAGCGAGTGGAGTGGAGCGAGTGGAGTGGAGCGAGTGGAGCGAGTGGAGTGGAGCGAGTGGAGTGGAGCGAGTGGAGTGGAGCGAGTGGAGTGGAGCGAGTGGAGTGGAGCGAGTGGAGTGGAGCGAGTGGAGTGGAGCGAGTGGAGTGGAGCGGAGCGAGTGGAGTGAGTGGAGTGGAGTGAGTGGAGTGGAGTGAGTGGAGTGGAGTGAGTGGAGTGGAGTGAGTGGAGTGGAGTGAGTGGAGTGGAGTGAGTGGAGTGGAGTGAGTGGAGTGGAGTGAGTGGAGTGGAGTGGAGTGAGTGGAGTGAGTGGAGTGGAGTGGAGTGAGTGGAGTGAGTGGAAGTGGAGTGAGTGGAAGTGGAGTGAGTGGAGTGGAGTGAGTGGAGTGGAGTGGAGTGAGTGGAGTGGAGTGAGTGGAGTGGAGTGAGTGGAGTGGAGTGGAGTGAGTGGAGTGGAGTGAGTGGAGTGGAGTGAGTGGAGTGGAGTGAGTGGAGTGGAGTGAGTGGAGTGGAGTGAGTGGAGTGGAGTGAGTGGAGTGAGTGGAGTGGAGTGAGTGGAGTGGAGTGAGTGGAGTGGAGTGAGTGGAGTGGAGTGAGTGGAGTGGAGTGAGTGGAGTGGAGTGAGTGGAGTGGAGTGAGTGGAGTGGAGTGGAGTGAGTGGAGTGGAGTGAGTGGAGTGGAGTGAGTGGAGTGGAGTGAGTGGAGTTAGTGGAGTGGAGTTAGTGGAGTGGAGTGAGTGGAGTGAGTGGAGTGGAGTGAGTGGAGTGGAGTGAGTGGAGTGGAGTGAGTGGAGTGGAGTGAGTGAGTGAGTGGAGTGGTGGAGTGGAGTGGAGTGGAGTGAGTGGAGGTGGAGTGAGTGGAGTGGAGTGAGTGGAGTGGAGTGAGTGGAGTGGAGTGAGTGGAGTGGAGTGGAGGAGTGGAGTGGAGTGAGTGGAGTGGAGTGAGTGGAGTGGAGTGAGTGAGTGGAGTGGAGTGGAGTGGAGTGGAGTGAGTGGGGTGGGAGCGAGTGGAGTGGAGCGAGTGGAGTGGAGCGAGTGGAGTGGAGCGAGTGGAGTGGAGCGAGTGGAGTGGAGCGAGTGGAGTGGAGCGAGTGGAGTGGAGCGAGTGGAGTGGAGCGAGTGGAGTGGAGCGAGTGGAGTGGAGCGAGTGGAGTGGAGCGAGTGGAGTGGAGCGAGTGGAGTGGAGCGAGTGGAGTGGAGCGAGTGGAGTGGAGCGAGTGGAGTGGAGCGAGTGGAGTGGAGCGAGTGGAGTGGAGCGAGTGGAGTGGAGCGAGTGGAGTGGAGCGAGTGGAGCGAGTGGAGTGGAGCGAGTGGAGTGGAGCGAGTGGAGTGGAGCGAGTGGAGTGGAGCGAGTGGAGTGGAGCGAGTGGAGTGGAGCGAGTGGAGTGGAGCGAGTGGAGTGGAGCGAGTGGAGTGGAGCGAGTGGAGTGGAGCGAGTGGGTGAGTGGAGTGAGGATGAGTGATGGAGTGAGTGGAGTGGAGTGAGTGGAGTGGAGTGGAGTGGAGTGAGTGGAGTGGAGTGAGTGGAGTGAGTGGAGTGAGTGGAGTGGAGTGAGTGGAGTGGAGTGAGTGGAGTGGAGTGAGTGGAGTGGAGTGGAGTGAGTGGAGTGGAGTGAGTGGAGTGGAGTGAGTGGAGTGGAGTGGAGTGAGTGGAGTGGAGTGAGTGGAGTGGAGTGAGTGGAGTGGAGTGAGTGGAGTGGAGTGAGTGGAGTGGAGTGAGTGGAGTGGAGTGAGTGGAGTGGAGTGAGTGGAGTGGAGTGAGTGGAGTGGAGCGAGTGGAGTGGAGCGAGTGGAGTGGAGCGAGTGGAGTGGGAGCGAGTGGAGTGGAGCGAGTGGAGTGGAGCGAGTGGAGTGAGTGGAGTGAGTGACTTCAAAACCTCATCCCCAACCCCCCACCGGCTCTCACCACGCAGATCTGGAAGCTCCAATGGCGGCGGCGGCGGTGGTGGTGCCAAGGCGCCGCCCGCCCTCTGCCAGTGGATGGAGGTGGCCGGCCACCCCGGGCTGGTGTGCTGCATGCAACACACCACGGGCACCCCCGTCGTGCTCATGGTGCGTCCCGACGCCTTCCTGGTGCAGGAGATCAAGACCCTGCCTGCCAAGGCCAAGGTGGGCGGGGGGGCAGAGTGGGGGCGGTGCCCGTCTGTCTGTCTGTCTGTGTGTCTGTGTGTCTGTCTATGTGTCTGTGTGTCTGTCTGTGTGTCTGTGTGTCTGTCTGTGTGTCTGTGTGTCTGTCTGTGTGTCTGTGTGTCTGTCTGTGTGTCTGCGTGTCTGTGTGTCTGTCTGTGTGTCTGTGTGTCTGTCTGTGTGTCTGTCTGTCTGTCTGTGTGTCTGTGTGTCTGTCTGTGTGTGTGTGTGTCTGTCTGTGTGTCTGTGTGTCTGTCTGTGTGTCTGTGTGTCTGTCTGTGTGTCTGTGTGTCTGTCTGTGTGTCTGTGTGTCTGTGTGTCTGTCTGTGTGTCTGTGTGTCTGTCTGTGTGTCTGTGTGTCTGTCTGTGTGTCTGTCTGTGTGTCTGTGTGTCTGTCTGTGTGTCTGTGTGTGTCTCCCCCCACCTCCCCCCACGTGTCTCTCCCCCCCCAAGTGTCTCTCTCTCCCCCCCCCCTCCTCCCCCGCGCGTGTGAATCCACGTGTCCACCGTCTCTCTGTGCCCTCTCCGTGCGTCACCCCCGTGTACCACGTGCGTGTCCCCCCGCCCACCCCCCGCCCTCCCTCCCCGTGTGTCTCCAGATCCAGGACCTGGTGTGTATCCGCCACGTGTCGAGCGGAGATCACCACCAGCACCAGCACCACCAGCAGCACCACCAGCACCACCAGCAGCACCAGCAGCAGCAGCAGCAGCGCACCACGATGATCCTGCTGTGTGAAGACGGCAGCCTGCGCATCTACATGGCCGCCCAGGAGGCCACTGGCTTCTGGCTCCAACCGGCCCTGCAGCCCAGCTGCAGCCTGGCGATCCTCAAGCCCGTCCGGCGTCGCAAGCAGAACGCTAGCGGTGGGTGGGTGGGTTGGTGGGCGGGTTGGTGGGTTGGTGGGTGGGTGGGTTGGTGGGTGGGTGGGTTGGTGGGTGGGTGGGTTGGTGGGTGGGTGGGTTGGTGGGTGGGTTGGTGGGTGGGTGGGTTGGTTGGTGGGTGGGTTGGTGGGTGGGTAGATGGGTGGGTGGCTGAGTGGGCGGGTTGGTGGGTGGGCGGGTGGGTGAATGTGTGTGAGTGAGCGAGCCTGTGTGTGTGAGTGAGTGAGTGGGAAGGTGAGTGAGTGAGTGGGAAGGTGAGTGAGTGTGTGTGTGAGCGAGTGGGAAGGTGAGTGTGTGTGTGAGTGGGAAGGTGAGTGTGTGATTGGGAAGGTGAGTGAGTGAGTGGGAAGGTGAGTGAGTGATTGGGAAGGTGAGTGAGTGAGTGAGTGGGAAGGTGAGTGTGTGTGTGGGTGTGAGTGGGAAGGTGAGTGTGTGTGAGTGTGAGTGAGTGGGAAGGTGAGTGTGTGAGTGGGAAGGTGAGTGTGTGTGTGAGTGAGTGGGAAGGTGAGTGTGTGTGTGAGTGAGTGGGAAGGTGAGTGTGTGTGTGAGTGAGTGGGAAGGTGAGTGTGTGTGTGACTGAGTGAGTGGGAATGGTGAGTGTGTGCGAGTGAGTGAGTGGGAAGGTGAGTGAGTGTGTGAGTGTGAGTGGGAAGGTGAGTGTGTGTGTGTGTGAGTGGGAAGGTGAGTGTGTGAGCGAGTGGGAAGGTGAGTGTGTGTGTGAGTGAGTGAATGGGAAGGTGAGTGTGTGTGTGAGTGAGTGAGTGGGAAGGTGAGTGTGTGTGTGAGTGAGTGAGTGGGAAGGTGAGTGTGTGTGTGTGTGAGTGGGAAGGTGAGTGTGTGAGCGAGTGGGAAGGTGAGTGTGTGTGTGAGTGAGTGAATGGGAAGGTGAGTGTGTGTGTGAGTGAGTGGGAAGGTGAGTGTGTGTGTGAGTGAGTGAGTGAGTGGGAAGGTGAGTGTGTGAGTGAGTGAGTGGGAAGGTGGGTGTGTGAGTGAGTGGGAAGGTTGAGTGAGTGTGTGTGTGTGTGAGTGAGTGGGAAGGTGAGTGTGTGTGTGTGTGAGTGGGGAAGGTGAGTGTGTGGCGAGAGTGGGAAGGTGAGTGTGTGTGTGAGTGAGTGAATGGGAAGGTGAGGTGGTGTGGTGTGAGAGGGAAGTGTGAGTGAGTGTGTGAGTGAGTGAGTGGGAGGTGGTGTGTGAGTGAGTGAGTGAGTGGGAAGGTGGGTGTGTGAGTGAGTGGGAGGTGGAGTGTGTGTGTGAGTGAGTGGGAAGGTGTGTGTGTGAGTGGTGGGAAGGTGAGTGTGGGGTGTGGGAGTGGGAAGGTGAGTGTGTGTGTGTGTGAGTGAGTGGGGAGGTGAGTGTGTGTGTGCGAGAGTGGGAAGGTGAGTGTGTGTGTGAGTGGGAGTGTGAAGGTGTGTGAGTGAGGCGAGTGGGAAGGTGAGTGTGTGAGTGAGCGAGTGGGAAGGTGAGTGTGTGAGTGAGTGGGAAGGTGAGTGAGTGTGTGAGCGAGTGGGAAGGTGAGTGAGTGTGTGTGTGAGCGAGTGGGAAAATGAGTGAGTGTGTGAGCGAGTGGGAAGGTGAGTGAGTGTGTGAGCGAGTGGGAAGGGTTAGTGAGTGTGTAAGCGAGTGGGAAGGTGAGTGAGTGTGTGAGCGAGTGGGAAGGTGAGTGAGTGTGTGAGCGAGTGGGAAGGTGAGTGTGTGTGTGAGTGAGCGAGTGGGAAGGTTAGTGAGTGTGTAAGCGAGTGGGAAGGTGAGTGAGTGTTTGAGCGAGTGGGAAGGTTAGTGAGTCTGTAAGCGAGTGGGAAGGTGAGTGAGTGTGTGAGCGAGTGGGAAGATGAGTGAGTGTGTGAGCGAGTGGGAAGGTGAGTGTGTGTGAGTGAGTGAGTGGGAAGGTGAGTGTGTGTGTGAGTGAGCGAGTGGGAAGGTGAGTGTGTGAGTGAGCGAGTGGGAAGGTGAGTGTGTGAGTGAGCGAGTGGGAAGGTTAGTGTGTGAGTGAGTGGGAAGGTGAGTGAGTGTGTGAGCGAGTGGGAAGATGAGTGAGTGTGTGAGCGAGTGGGAAGGTGAGTGAGTGTGTGTGTGAGCGAGTGGGAAAATGAGTGAGTGTGTGAGCGAGTGGGAAGGTGAGTGAGTGTGTGAGCGAGTGGGAAGGTTAGTGAGTGTGTAAGCGAGTGGGAAGGTGAGTGAGTGTGTGAGCGAGTGGGAAGGTTAGTGAGTCTGTAAGCGAGTGGGAAGGTGAGTGAGTGTGTGAGCGAGTGGGAAGATGAGTGAGTGTGTGAGCGAGTGGGAAGGTGAGTGTGTGTGAGTGAGTGAGTGGGAAGGTGAGTGAGTGTGTGAGTGAGTGAGTGGGAAGTTGAGTGTGTGTGTGAGCGAGTGGGAAGGTGAGTGTGTGAGTGTGTGAGCAAGTGGGAAGGTGAGTGAGTGTGTGTGTGAGCGAGTGGGAAAATGAGTGAGTGTGTGAGCGAGTGGGAAGGTGAGTGTGTGTGAGTGAGCGAGTGGGAAGGTGAGTGTGTGTGAGTGTGTGTGTGGGCGAGTGGGAAGGTGAGTGTGTGTGTGTGTGAGCGAGTGGGAAGGTGAGTGTGTGTGTGAGCGAGTGGAAAGGTGAGCGAGTGAGTAGGCGAGTGAGAGTGGGTAGTCGGGATACACGTAACAAAACATACATTTTGTTACGTACATTTGTTTCATCACAACCATGTTGAGTCAGGCCATAGAGGGGTTAACACCGTCCTCTCTCTCCCCCCCCCCCACCTTCCCCCCACCTCTCCCCCCCCCCCACCTTCTCCCCACAACAGCGAATCGCTCCAGTAACCAGGTCATCTTCCCTATCGACTTCTTTGAGCACAACCAGCAGCTGGCAGACGTTGAATTTGGGGGCAATGACCTCCTCCAGGTGTACAACGCGCAGCAGATCAAGCATCGCCTCAACTCCACCGGAATGTACGTCGCCAGCACCAAGGTACCCGCTCGCACTCGCCTGCCCGGTCTCTCGCCTACCCGGTCACCCGCCTGCCCGGTCACTCGCCTACCCGGTCACTCGCTAACTCGCACACCTACCTACCTGCTCGCTCACACACGTGCCTGTTTGCTGGCTCGCTGGCTCATTCTTACACAGCTACCTGCTTGCTCGTTCACTCGCTCGCTCACTCGCCCACCCACCCAAACCGCTCACTCACTCGCCCACACGCCCACCAACCCACTCGCTCGCTCGCTCGCCCATGCACCCACACCCACCCACTCACTCGCTCGCCCACACACACACCCAAACCGCTCACTCACTTGCCCACACACACACCCAGCCCACTCACCCACTCACTCGCTCGCCCACACACACACCCAAACCGCTCACTCACTCGCCCACACGCCCACACACCCATGAACCCACTCACTCACTCGCCCACACACACCCACCCACCCACTCACTCACACGCCTACACACACACCCACCCACTCACTCGCTTGCTCGCCCACACACACCCAACCCACTCACTCACTCGCTCGCCCACACACACGCACTCCCACCCACCCACTCACTCACACACCCACACACTCACACACACACACCCACCCACCCACTCACTCACACACCCAGCCCACTCACCCACTCGCTCACTCGCCCACACACCCACACACCCACTCACTCGCTCGCCCACACACACATTCACCCACCCACTCGCTCGCTCGCCCACCCACCCACTCGCTCGCCCACCCACCCACCCACTCACTCGCTTGCCCAAACACCCACCCACTCACTCGCTCGCCCACACACACACCCACCAACCCACTCACTCACACGCCTACACACACACCCACCCACTCACTCACTCGCTCGCCCACACACACGCACACCCACCCACCCACTCACTCACACACCCACACACTCACCCACTCGCCCACACACACGCACACCCACCCACCCACTCACTCACACACCCACACACACACCCACCCACCCACCCACTCACTCACACACCCAGCCCACTCACCCACTCGCTCACTCGCCCACACACCCACACACCCACTCACTCGCTCGCCCACACACACGCCCACCCACTCGCTCGCTCGCCCACCCACCCACTCGCTCGCTCGCCCACCCACCCACCCACCCACCCACCCACTCACTCACTCGCTCCCCCACCCACCCACCCACTCACTCGCTCGCCCAAACACCCACGCACTCACTCGCTCGCTCGCTCGCCCACACACACACCCACCCACTCACTCACCCTCCCCCTCTCCCCCCCGTTCCGCCCCCCTCCCAGCCGGCCGGCTTCACCATAGAAGTACAGAACAACGCGGGCGCCACCACGGTGATGACGGGCATCCGCGTGCAGCTGGGCTCCCAGGGCTCCGAGCGGGCGCCCTCCTACCTGGAGGCCTTTGGGCGGGCGGCGCCGCTCGCACTGTCTCGGTCACGCTGGTTCGACCTGCCCTTCACTCGCGACGAGGCCCTGCAGGCCGACAAGAAGTTCTCCCTGTTTGGTGGGTGGGTGGCGTGGGCGGGGTGGGTGGTGTGGGCGGGGCGGGGTTTGGTGAGGCGGTGTGGGCGGGGCGGGGTTTGGTGAGGCGGTGTGGGCGGGGCGGGGTTTGGTGGGGCGAGTGGGTGGGGCAAGTGGGTGAGTTTGGGCGGGGCGAGTGGGCGGGGCGAGTGGGCGGGGCGAGTGGGTGGGGCGAGTGGGTGGGGCGAGTGGGTGAGTTTGGGCGGGGCGAGTGGGCGGGGCGAGTGGGCGGGGCGAGTGGGTGGGGCGAGTGGGCGGGGCGAGTGGGCGGGGCGAGTGGGCGGGGCGAGTGGGCGGGGCGAGTGGGCGGGGCGAGTGGGCGGGGCGAGTGGGCGGGGCGAGTGGGCGGGGCGAGTGGGCGGGGCGAGTGGGCGGGGCGAGTGGGCGGGGCGAGTGGGCGGGGCGAGTGGGCGGGGCGAGTGGGCGGGGCGAGTGGGCGGGGCGAGTGGGCGGGGCGAGTGGGCGGGGCGAGTGGGCGGGGCGAGTGGGCGGGGCGAGTGGGCGGGGCGAGTGGGCGGGGCGAGTGGGCGGGGCGAGTGGGCGGGGCGAGTGGGCGGGGCGAGTGGGCGGGGCGAGTGGGCGGGGCGAGTGGGGTTGGGGTGAGGCAGGCGGGTTGAGTGGGTGGGGCGGGGTTTGTTGGGGCGAGTGGGTGGGGCGAGTGGGTGAGTTTGGGCGGGGCGAGTGGGCGGGGCGAGTGGGTGAGTTTGGGCGGGGCGAGTGGGCGGGGCGAGTGGGTGGGCCGGGGTTTGGTGGGGCGGGGTGGGGCGGGGTGGGGTGGGGCGAGTGGGTGGGGCGGGGTTTGGGGGGGCGAGTGGGTGGGGTGGGGCAGGGTTTGGCGAGTTGGTGGGGCGAGCGGGTGGGGCGGGTGGGGCGGGTGGGGCGGGTGGGGCGGGTGGGGCCGGTGGGGCCGGTGGGGCGGGTGGGGCCGGTGGGGCCGGTGGGGCGGGTGGGGCCGGTGGGGCGGGTGGGGCCGGTGGGGCGGGTGGGGCCGGTGGGGCCGGTGGGGCGGGTGGGGCCGGTGGGGCCGGTGGGGCCGGTGGGGCGGGTGGGGCCGGTGGGGCCGGTGGGGCGGGTGGGGCGGGTGGGGCGGGTGGGGCGGGTGGGGCGGGTGGGGCCGGTGGGTGGGGCCGGTGGGTGGGGCGGGTGGGGCGGGTGGGGCCGGTGGGTGGGGCCGGTGGGTCGGGCTGAACGTTTTGGGTAAAACAGCTCATTGCCATTTTTCTGATTTCCGATTACATTTTTTTAAAAATCAAGCTTCAGGTTAATATTCGCTGTATAATAGATTTAAAACATTACCACGTGATACCATCAACATTTGAACTTGCTATGTATATTCTAATGCAAGGATGAGAACTTAAAAAGACGTGAATTGCTTCCAACATGTATTTATTAAAATGTTCTCATTGAAATAAATACATATAGCAATTGTTACGTTAAATAAATAAAGTTATAATAATTTGAATGAATAAAACGATTCCAATAAGCAAGTGATGGGACTTTCCAAATCGCGAAACATCACAGCCTTTGCGATGTGCCGTTCGCTTTGTTTCAAATTGCGATTTATCGATTTGACATCGCTGAATTGTTCAGCCCCAGTGGGTGTGGGTAGTGTGGCTGTATTTTGGTAGCTCAGGATTAGGTGGGCGGGCGGGCGGGCGGGCGGGCGTACCACCTCTACCCCACTCTTACCACCGCTATTAATCCCACTACCATCACCACCCTGTGCCCAGGGGAAGCCTCATGCCGAGTCTTGAGTCTCAAGACTCCCCGGGCAGGAGGATCCTGCCAGCTGGTGGATGCTGAGAGCTGTTGCTATAGTGGTGGTGTGGTGCTGGTGGTGGTCTAACTCGATCTCAACCTTCTCTCCTCCCACTGACCACCACCACAACAACCACCGCCACCACCACCGCAACAACCATGACCACGACCACCACAACCGCCACACCCCACCACAACCGCCACACCACAATCACCATGGCAACAACCACGACAACCATCCACAACAACAACCACCCCCACAACAACCACTCCAACTACCATTCACAACGACCCACGACCACGACCACCACCACGACCACCACCACAACAACTACCACTACAACCACCACCATGACAACCACTACAACCACCACCACGACCACCACCACCACGACAACCACTACAACCACCACCACGACCACCACCACGACCACCACCACGACCACCACCACAAAAACCACCACAACAACCACTACAACCACCACCATGACAACCACTACAACCACCACCACGACCACCACCACCACAAAAACCACCACAACAACCACCACAACAACCACTACAACCACCACTACAACACCACTATAACAACCACTACAACCACCACAACAACCACCACCACTACAACCACCACTACAACCACCACTACAACCACCACAACAACCACTACAACCACCACTACAACACCACTATAACAACCACAACCACCACCACTACAACCACCACTACGACCACCACCACCACCACAAAAACCACCACAACAACCACTACAACCACCACCATGACAACCACTACAACCACCACCACGACCACCACCACCACGACAACCACTACAACCACCACTACAACAACCACTACAACAACCACTACAACCACCACCACTACAACCACCACCACTACAACAACCACTACAACCACAGTCGGAGCGTCCGTAGACCCTGGCGGGGTGACGATGGTGGACTCCATCAAGGTCTACGGCAAGGCCAAGGAGGCGTTTGGCTGGCCGGACGACCCCCCCGAAGATTTCCCGCCGGTGCTGTCCAGCACCGGCCAGTCCACCGTGCCGTCCGGCGTCGGCGTCGGCGTCGGCGGCGTTGCCGGCGGCACGGGGGCGGTTGGAGTGTCGGCGTCAAGCGGTGTGGGTGGCAACAACAACGGCGGTGGTGGCGGCGGCGGCGGCGGTGGTGGCGGTGGACCTGGAGGAGGCGGTGGTGGTGGTGGTGGAGGTGGAGGAGGAGCCCAGTCACCAGGTGGTGGTGGTGGTGGTCCCGGTGATGGGGCTGGAGTTGCCGCGATTGTGCCATCGGCGAGCCTGGATAGGTGAGTGGTGGTGGTGGTGGTGGTTATGGTGGTGGTGCATGTGGTGGTGGTGATGGTTGTGTTGATGGTGATGGTTTGCGGTGGTGATGATGGTTGTGATGGGTGGTGGTGGTTGTTAGTGGTTGTGGTGGTAGTTGTAGTGGTTTTTGTTGCTGCGTGTCTCACAACCTCCACGTCGCTCCACTCTCTCGCTCACTCACGCATTCTCGCTCACTCTCGCTCATACACTCACTCATACACTCGCTCACTCATACTCTCACTCACTCATACACTCACTCTCACTCACTCTCACTCATACACTCATTCACTCTCATTCACTCATACACTCACTCCATACACTCACTCATACACTCACTCACTCATACACTCACTCACTCATACACTCTCACTCACTAATACGCTCACTCACACACACACTCACTCATACACTCGCTCACTCGTACACTCGCCCACTCATACACTCGCTCACTCTCACTCGCTCACTCATTCTCACATTCACTCGCTCATTCACTCTCACACTCGCTCGCTTAATCGCTCACTCGCTCACTCGCTCTCACATTCACTTACTCGCTCACTCACTCTTACATTCACTCACTCGCTCACTCACTCTCAGATTCGCTCACTCACTCTCACATTCACTCACTCACTCTCACATTCACTCACTCGCTCACTCACTCTCACTCTCTTGCTCGCTCACTAACTATCTCGCTCACTCACGGTTATGATTTTGACTGCCATTGTGTTCCTCCCCTTTGCTTCTGCTTGTTCCCTGTCTGTCTCTCTCTCTGTGTCTCTGTCTCTGTGTGTCTCTGTCTCTCTCTGTCTCTGTGTGTCCATCTCTGTCTGTGTGTCTCTGTCTCTGTGTGTCTCTCTCTGTCTCTGTCTCTGTGTGTGTCTCTCTCTGTGTCCATCTCTGTCTCTGTGTCTCTGTTTCTCTGTGTCTCTGTGTGTCCATCTCTGTCTCTGTGTGTCTCTCTGTCTCTGTGTGTCCATCTCTGTCTCTGTGTGTCTCTGTCTCTCTGTGTCTCTGTGTGTCCATCTCTGTCTCTGTGTGTCTCTGTCTCTGTGTGTCTCTGTCTCTCTCTGTCTTTGTGTGTCCATCTCTGTATCTGTCTCTGTGTGTCTGTCTCTGTGTGTCGCTGTCTCTGTGTGTATCTGTGTCTCTGTGTGTCCATCTCTGTCTCTGTGTGTCTCTGTCTCTGTGCGTCTCTCTCTGTCTCTCTGTGTGTCCATCTCTGTCTCTGTGTGTCTCTGTGTGTCTCTCTGTGTGTCCATCTCTGTCTGTGCGTCTCTGTCTCTGTGTGTCTCTGTGTGTCTCTCTGTCTGTGTGTGTCTCTCTCTGTGTCTCTGTCTCTCTGTGTCTCTGTGTGTCCATCTCTTCCTCTGTGTGTCTCTCTGTGTGTCCATCTCTGTCTCTGTGTGTCTCTCTGTGTCTCTCTGTCTCTCTGTGTCTCTCTGTCTCTCTGTGTGTCCATTTCTGTCTCTGTGTGTCTCTGTGTGTGTCCATCTCTGTCTCTGTGTGTGTCTGTCTCTGTGTGTGTCTCTCTCTCTGTGTCTCTCTCTGTCTCTCTCTGTCTCTCTGTGTCTCTGTGTGTCCATCTCTGTCTCTGTGTCTCTCTGTGTCCATCTCTGTCTCTGTGTATCTCTGTCTCTGTGTGTCTCTCTCTGTCTCTCTGTGTGTCTCTCTCTGTCTCTCTGTGTCTCTGTGTGTCCATCTCTGTCTCTGTGTATCTCTGTCTCTGTGTGTCTCTCTCTGTGTCTCTCTCTGTCTCTCTCTGTTTCTCTGTGTCTCTGTGTGTCCATCTCTGTCTCTGTGTCTCTCTGTCTCACCGTCTGTCCCCCCCACCCTCTGTCTATCTCGCCCTGCCCCCACCGTGTGCGTCTCCTCGTTTATTTTCACCATCTCCATGACGCAGTGTGGACGCTGAGCCTTCTTTTCCTGTCCTTGACCGGTCAGTAACCCAGCACTTTTGGTGTGGGGGGCGGGGGGCGGGGGAGGGGTGGGGTCTATCCCATCGGCTCACACGAACGGTGTCGTGGGTGGGGGTGGGGAGGGCCTTTGGCGAAGGCCCCGAGGGCTTTCGCCAAGTGTCAAACCGTGAAGCTAAAAAAAGGCTCCTCCGTTTGTTGCACGCTTTCGTTGAGCTCGCTCCCGTCTGTTGTCTGCCGTTGCCGTCCTTGTAAATCTTGCAACCCGATTTGAAGCCACTCGCCAATGCGGTGCCGGCTGCAAACCCCGGCATGCTTAAGTCGCACCGATGGACGGTACGGCGGCATTTCGTCGTGGAAATAAATAAATAAATAAATAAAACAAAAAATATTTTTTACAGGAATAGGTTTTACCCTTTTTAACTGGCACGTAAACTGACACCTTTATTCAAGGCATCATGTTTGCAATGACCACAACACAAGCAGTCAAAATGCAAACAAAAAAGACAACTCTGATAATAATATTGGCACTGTCCTTGAATTTGATTGGTCCACACCCGAGACGTCTTTTCTTAGAGCCCCTTAGTCTCCATTGGTGTTGGACCAGAAGACGCCAAAAGGCGTACAACTCAAAAACAGCACACTATCAGAGTATTGAGGGCTCGGGGTGAGCATTAACATTATGAGACCTCCTTTGCCAGAAACAAGATATAGGAATAGGTTTTACCCTTTTTAACTGGCACAAAAACTGACACCTTTATTCAAGGCATCATGTTTGCAATGACCACAACACAAGCAGTCAAAATGCAAACAAAAAAGACAAACTCTGATATTCAAGGCATCATGTTTGCAATGACCACAACACAAGCAGTCAAAATGCAAACATGATGCCTTGAATAAAGGTGTCAGTTTTTTTGTGCCAGTTAAAAAGGGTAAAACCTATTCCTATATCTTGTTTCTGGCAAAGGAGGTCTCATAATGATAATGCTCACCCCGAGCCCTCAATACTCTGACAAGTGCGCTGTTTTTGAGTTGTGTGACGCCTTTTGGCGTCTTCTGGTCCAACACCAGTGGAGACTAAAGGGCTCTAAGAAAAAACGTCTTGGGTGTGGACCAATCAAATTCAAGGACAGTGGCAATATTATTATCAGAGTTGTCTTTTTTGTTTGCATTTTGACTGCTTGTGTTGTGGTCATTGCAAACACGATGCCTTGAATAAAGGTGTCAGTTTTTTGTGCCAGTTAAAAAGGGTAAAACCTATTCCTATATCTTGTTTCTGGCAAAGGAGGTCTCATAATGATAATGCTCACCCCGAGCCCTCAATACTCTGACAAGTGCGCTGTTTTTGAGTTGTGTGACGCCTTTTGGCGTCTTCTGGTCCAACACCAGTGGAGACTAAAGGGCTCTAAGAAAAAACGTCTCGGGTGTGGACCAATCAAATTCAAGGACAGTGGCAATATTATTATCAGAGTTGTCTTTTTTGTTTGCATTTTGACTGCTTGTGTTGTGGTCATTGCAAACACGATGCCTTGAATAAAGGTGTCAGTTTTTTGTGCCAGTTGAAAGGGTAAAACCTATTCTTATAGTCAACAACTCTTAGCCACCATGATGATGATGAGAGAGAGAGAGACGCAGACTCAAAATATACAGCAGGCATCGTCAGGGTCAGGATCGAACCCATGACCTCCTATGTACCAGGCGAGGTAGTCAATATCTCCTAGCCACCATGATGATGATGAAAGACGCAGACTCCAAAAATACAGCAGGCATCGTCAGGGTCAGGATCGAATCCACGACCTCCTGTACACCAATCAAATTCAAGGACTGCATATTATTATCAGAGTTGTCTTTTTTGTTTGCATTTTGACTGCTTGTGTTGTGGTCATTGCAAACACGATGCCTTGAATAAAGGTGTCAGTTTTTTGTGCCAGTTAAAAAGGGTAAAACCTATTCCAACAAAATATTTTTTAACTTTTTTTTTACACATCATGCTTCGGCTCTGGTCAAATTGTCCACCGCTCGACTCGCGTTGGCCGCTGTGATTGCCCCCGGCGGCGGGGGGGGGGGCCCCCCTTACGTCTTGGCAGGCTTAGGCGGCCACTTCCTGGAGTCCGTGGGGTTCTGCCGTTACTCGCACGGCACATTTCATGAAAGCGTGCTTTTTAAAAATAGTTAAAAAAGGTAGGTAAAAAAAAATACGACTTCTATTTTTTTTTTGAACACCCAAATCGGGCGATGCACGACCGAGCCGCGTTTATGTTTCTGTAGCGGCTCTCTCTTACAGGGGAGCGGTCTGCCCCCCCCCCCCCCCCCCCCACCGCAAAGGGTGAAGCCGCTGAACGAGGTCATCATCATCATCGAAATTCACAGCGGCAGCAAAATTCTCCAAACTCGCTGAGACGTCGATTTATAAACGTGGAGGGGGGGGGGGAAACGCGGAAGGACCCCCGTTACAAATCCACGCGATCACCACTGGGGGAGAGAGAGAGAGAGAGACGCGCAAACTCCGAAAATACGGCAGCGGGCGTCGTCAGGGTAGGGATCGAACCCACGGACCTCCTGCGTACCAGGCGAGGTAGTTAACATCTCGTTTGGGTTAGGATCGAACCCACGGACCTCCTGCGCACCAGGCGAGGTTGTTAACATCTCGTTTGGGTTAGGATCGAACCCAGAGACCTCCTGCGTACCAGGCGAGGTAGTTAACATCTCGTTTGGGTTAGGATCGAATCCACGGACCTCCTGCGTACCAGGCGAGGTTGTTAACATCTTGTTTGGGTTAGGATCGAACCCACGGACCTCCTGCATACCAGGCGAGGTAGTTAACATCTCCTATCCAACGTGGCACCCCAATCACCGGGCGGTCTCCACTAGAGGCCGCTACACCGGTGCAATTGGGCCTAACGCCACGTTTAATCCCACCGCGCGTGATGGCCGATTGCCGTCTGTCTCAGAGACACTGGGAGCCTGGGTCTGGGTGTGTCTCTATCAGGGGGTTCACAGTGGCCGTGTCAGAGACACTGGGAGCCTGGGTCTGGGTGTGTCTCTATCAGGGGGTTCACAGTGGCCGTGTCGGAGACACTGGGAGCCTGGGTCTGGGTGTGTCTCTATCAGGGGGTTCACAGTGGCCGTGTCAGAGACACTGGGAGCCTGGGTCTGGGTGTGTCTCTATCAGGGGGTTCACAGTGGCCGTGTCAGAGATACTGGGAGCCTGGGTCTGGGTGTGTCTCTATCAGGGGGTTCACAGTGGCCGTGTCGGAGACACTGGGATCCTGGGTCTGGGTGTGTCTCTATCAGGGGGTTCACAGTGGCCGTGTCAGAGACACTGGGAGCCTGGGTCTGGGTGTGTCTCTATCAGGGGGTTCACAGTGGCTGTGTCAGAGACACTGGGAGCCTGGGTCTGGGTGTGTCTCTATCAGGGGGTTCACAGTGGCTGTGTCAGAGACACTGGGAGCCTGGGTCTGGGTGTGTCTCTATCAGGGGGTTCACAGTGGCCGGGTCAGAGACACTGGGAGCCTGGGTCTGGGTGTGTCTCTATCAGGGGGTTCACAGTGGCCGTGTCTGAGACACTGGGAGCCTGGGTCTGGGTGTCTCTCTATCAGGGGGTTCACAGTGGCCGGGTCAGAGACACTGGGAGCCTGGGTCTGGGTGTGTCTCTATCAGGGGGTTCACAGTGGCCGTGTCAGAGACACTGGGAGCCTGGGTCTGGGTGTGTCTCAATGGGGGGCTCTCACCTGGGTTAATGGGGGTGGGTGAGCGGGTGGCTGGGTGAATGGCTGGGTGGGTGAGCGGGTGGGTGAGCGGGTTGTTAGGTGGGTGAGCATGTGGGTGGGTGAGCAGATGGTTAGGTCGGTGAGCGTGTGGCTGGCTGGGTGGGTTGTCACCCCTGTGTGTGCGTGTGTGTACGTGTGTGTGTACGTGTGTGCGTGTACGTGTGTGTGTGCGTGTGTGTGTGCGTGTGTGTGTACGTGTGTGTGTACGTGTGTGTGTGTATACGTGTGTGTGTGTATACGTGTGTGTGTGTATACGTGTGTGTGTGTATACGTGTGTGTGTGTATACGTGTGTGTGTGTATACGTGTGTGTGTGTGTGTACGTGTGTGTGTGTGTACTGTGTGTGTACTGTGTGTGTACGTGTGCGTGTACGTGTGTGTGTACGTGTGTGTGTGTGTGTGTACGTGTGTGTGTGTGTACGTGTGTGTGTGTGTACATGTGTGTGTGTGTACATGTGTGTGTGTGTATGTGTGTGTGTGTGTACGTGTGTGTGTGTGTGTCTGTGTGTGTGTACGTGTGTGTGTACGTGTGTGTGTGTGTGTACGTGTGTGTGTGTGTGTGTGCGTCCCTGTGCTCGTGTCCCAGGCTCGTGGTGAACGCGCTGGAAGCTCTGGACGGCTGTTACGCCATCGCTCCACCTGGCGAGAGAGTGAGCCCCTCCACCCCTCCCCTCCACCCCTCCCCTCAACCCCTCCCCTCCACCCCTCCACCCCTCCACCCCTCCCCTCCACCCCTCCACTCCATCCCCTCCCCTCCACCCCCTCCACCCCCTCCCCTCCACCCCTCCACTCCATCGCCTCCACTCCACCCCTTCCCTCCATCCCCACCCCTACCCCACCCACTCCACTCCACCCCCTCCACCCCCACCCCCACAACCCCCTCCACTCCACCCCCTCACCTCCCCACCTCCACCCCCTCCACTCCTACCCCTCCACTCCACCCCTCCTACACACCTCCACTCCACCCCTCCACTCCACCCCTCCACTCCACCCCTCCACTCCACCCCTCCACTCCACCAGAATAAAAAAGGGGAACAGCCCTATTATTATTATTATTGGTTCTTTCGGTAAAGTCACCAAGTAGAAGGGAAACAATAAAATATAAAAAAAATATATAAAACAATAAAATTATCACGACGTTTCGACTGCAACACTAGAAGCAATCATCATCAGGGTGTGAACACCACAGCAAGAAAATTTGAAAAAAGTGGCGTGTTTTTTTTAACGTTAGCACCACGGAGAGCGATTTGGAAGTTTATTCAGACGGACGAGTCCATCTATGTTCGGAAAAGAGGAGGGGGGGAGACGAAAATAATGTATGCCGTCTGAAAGCCACCGTAAGCGTGAACAATCAATTAAGACCTGAAACGGTTTATAAAATCCTTCCAATGATTGCTAAGCCAAGAATCCATCTTCTCGGTTGAAATTGTCTCTGCGTTTGTATACGTGGATAGCCTCATGAACGAATCTCTCATGGTAGCCGTAAGCGTGAACAATCAATCAAGACCCGAAATGTTTGATCAATTCCTTCCAATGATTGCTAAGCCCAGAATCCATCTTCTCGGTTGAAATTGTCTCTGCGTTTGTATACGTGGATAGCCTCATGAACGAATCTCTCATGGTAACCGTAAGCGTGAACAATCAATTAAGTCCCGAAATGGTTTATCAATTCCTTCCAATGATTGCTAAGCCCAGAATCCATCTTCTCGGTTGAAATTGTCTCTGCGTTTGTACACGTGGATAGCCTCATGAACGAATCTCTCATGGTAGCCAGATGGCTTGCAGAGAACCTCTGCTGAAGTAGGCGTGAGATCTGCCCGTGGCACGAAGTTACATAGGCCTCAGCAGTAGGGGGGGCCGGGGGGGGGCGGGGTCTTTGTCTGTTTGTGTTGTGGGGGTGACGGAGGAGGCCCGCGAGTGACGGTGTTACTTGGGCAGTGCCAGGCTAGGTGCACCTCGAGGCGACTTGGCGAGTCGGTTGCCCTCCCCACAACACGGAAAAAACGCAGCAAAGTTTGAACGGTGGAAGGGCACAGGTGGTGCATCTGCCAGTCATCTCGGTCGGTCAACCCACGGCTCCCGCTGGGTCTGTCCCGTGACCTCCTCCTCCTGCACCTAGCCTGGCACAGCAGTCAACCCATGGGCACCTGCTGGGTCTGTCACGTGACCACATCCTCCTGCACCTAGCCTGGCACGGCAGTACAACCCACGGCTCCCGCTGGGTCTGTCCCGTGACCTCCTCCTCCTCCTGCACCTAGCCTGGCACGGCAGTATACAACCCCCTCCATCACCACCTGGGTGTCCCGTGACCTCCTCCTCCTGCACCTAGCCTGGCACGGCAGTATACAACCCCCTCCATCACCACCTGGGTGTCCCGTGACCTCCTCCTGCACCTAGCCTGGCACGGCAGTATACAACCCCCCCCATCACCACCTGGGTGTCCCGTGGGGTGTCCCCCTGCACTCACATAGCCCGGGGAGGGAGGTTGAACTTCTGCCTCTGGCCGTGCGTTGCGCTGCAGGAGAGGAGCAAGCAGACGGCGCTGGAGCTGGCCACCACGATGCTCTCCATGCCGGCGCCGCCCGGCGTCCACCAGCAGACCAAGGTGCTGCTGGCCGGCCTGCACAGCAGCCGCAACGCCTACCACAGCCACAAGGTAAAGGCCCGGCACGCGCCACGGCTGACGTGGCGGTACGGCTGACGTGGCGGTACGGCTGACGTGGTGGTACGGCTGACGTGGTGGTACGGCTGACGTGGTAAGGCTGACGTGGTGGTACGGCTGACGTGGTGGTACGGCTGACGTGGTACGGCATGACGTGGTGGTACGGCTGACGTGGTGGTACGGCTGACGTGGTGGTACGGCTGACGTGGTGGTACGGCTGACGTGGTGGTACGGCTGACGTGGTGGTACGGCTGACGTGGTGGTACGGCTGACGTGGCGGTACGGCTGACGTGGTGGTACGGCTGACGTGGTGGCACGGCATGACGTGGCGAAGCCGACCTCGGCACGGCTGCATCGGTACGGCGTGGATGCACTGCGGCCCCCCCGCGCGCACGGCACCCCCCGCACTACCGCAACGCTAACCCTCGCCCCCTCTCTGCACCACCAAAACCCCCACCTGCCCCCACCCCGTTGCCGTTGCGGCGCAGGACCAGGCGCTCCTGCGCCACGTGGTGGGAGCGCTGAGCGGCGCGGGTGGCGGCGGCGGTGGCACCGGCGCCACCACCGCCACCGCGGCGGCGCGCGAGGAGGCGCTGGACCCGGAGACGTTCCACCGCGTGGTGGTGACGGCGCGTGCCGTGGCCACCATGCGGCCCGCAAACCTCGTGCGCTACACGGACATGGGGGGCGCCGCGGCCACCGCCACCGCCGAGTCCGCCGACGGTGGGTGCCGGCGCCCGCCCGCTCGTCCGCCCGCTCACCGTCTCGCTCGCTCGCTCGCTCGTCCGCTTGCTGCTCACCTGCTCGACCAGTCGCTCGCTCGCCCGCTCACCCGCCCGCTCACTCGTCCGCCCGCTCGTCCAGTCGCTCACTCAATCGCCCACCCGCTAACTCACTCGACCACTCGCTCACTCACTCACTCGACCACTCGCTCACTCACTCGCCCAGCTGTGCCCACACACCCACCCGCTCGCTGGCTCGCTCGCCCACTCACCCGCCCGCCTGCTCGTTATCTCGCTCGCTCGCCCGCTCACTCGTCCGCCCGCCCGCCCGCTCGTCCAGTCGCTCACTCAATCGCCCACCCGCTAACTCACTCACTCACTCGCCCAGCTGTGCCCACACACCCACCCGCTCACTCGCCCAACCCACCCACCCGCTCACCTACCCACCAACCCCCACCCATGAAGAAGGGGGCCATCACCCGAAACGTTGCCTCAGCAATCGCCACCGCCGTCGCCAGCGTAATCACCAGGATCTTCACCGACGCCGCAGCCGGACCGCCGACGGTTTAACCCCCTCCCCCGTGTCCACCCCCGGTGGCGGTGTCTGGGCTCCCCCAGACTCGGCGGATGAGAGGGCGACCCTCGGCGGTCCTGGTGGAGTCGGAGGAGGAGGAGGAGGAGGCAGCAGCGAGCCGGCCTTCATCACCCAGCTGGTGGACTGCTTCTGGCGCCTGCACGCGGCTAAACCCCGCAATGCCTTCCTCGCTCCCGCCTGCCTGCCCGGTGGGTCGCTCGCTCGCCAACTCTCGACCGGCCATGCGGTGTTAGCCTGCTCTCTCCGTGTGGCCCGCGAACCACATGGAAAGCCTGCTGGCCCGCTAACCGGATGGCCTGTTAGCCCGCTAACCGGATGGCCTGTTAGCCCGCTAACCGGATGGCCTGTTAGCCCGCTAACCGGATGGCCTGTTAGCCCGCTAACCGGATGGCCTGTTAGCCCGCTAACCGGATGGCCTGTTAGCCCGCTAACCGGATGGCCTGTTAGCCCGCTAACCGGATGGCCTGTTAGCCCGCTAACCGGATGGCCTGTTAGCCCGCTAACCGGATGGCCTGTTAGCCCGCTAAACGGATGGCCTGTTAGCCCGCTAAACGGATGGCCTGTTAGCCCGCTAAACAGATGGCCTGCTATCCTGCTAACCGGATAGACTGCCTCCTAGCCTGCTAACCAGATAGACAGCATGTTAGCCTGCTAACCAGATAGACAGCATGTTAGCCTGCTAATCAGATAGACAGCATGTTAGCCTGCTGACCAGATATACAACTTGCTAGCCTGCTAACCAGATAGACAGCCAGATAACTATATGGCCTGCTATCCTGCTAACCAGATAGCCTGTTAACCAGATGGCCTCCTAGATTGCTATCCTGCTATCCAGATAGACATATAGCCCTTTAGACAGACGGCCTTTTAGCCCTCTAACCAGATGAAGAGCATGTTAGCACGCTAACCAGATGACCTGCTAACCAGATAGCCTGCTAGCAAGCTAACCAGTTAGACAGCAAACTATCCTGCTCACCAGATAGCCTGCTATCCTGCTATCCAGATAGACATATAGCCCGACAGACAGCCTGCTCGACAGATTGCCCGCTATCCTGCTAGACGGGCAGCCCGCTAGACAGCCTGCTAGCCCGCTAGAGAGACAGCCTGATAGACAGACAGCCTGCTAGCCTGATAGACAGACAGCCTGCTAGCCTGATAGACAGACAGCCTGCTAGCCTGATAGACAGACAGCCTGCTAGCCTGATAGACAGACAGCCTGCTAGCCTGATAGACAGACAGCCTGCTAGCCTGATAGACAGACAGCCTGCTAGCCTGATAGACTGCTATACAGCTATAGACAGCCTGCTAGCCTGCTATACAGCTATAGACAGCCTGCTAGCCTGCTATACAGCTATAGACAGCCTGCAAGCCTGCTATACAGCTATAGACAGCCTGCTAGCCTGCTATACAGCTATAGACAGCCTGATAGCCTGCTATACAGCTATAGACAGCCTGATAGCCTGCTATACAGCTATAGACAGCCTGATAGCCTGCTATACAGCTATAGACAGACAGCCTGATAGCCCGCTAGAGAGACAGCCTGCTACCGTGATAGACAGACAGCCTGCTAGCCTGATAGACAGACAGCCTGCTAGCCTGATAGACAGACAGCCTGCTAGCCTGATAGACAGACAGCCTGCTAGCCTGATAGACAGCCTGATAGGTAGACAGCCTGATAGCCTGCTATACAGTTAGACAGCCTGCTATACAGCTACAAACAGCCTGCTAGCCCGCTATAGACAGCCTTCTATACAGCTATAGACAGCCCGCTATACAGCTATAGACAGCCTGCTATACAGCTATAGACAGCCCGCTACACAGCTATAGACAGCCTTCTTTACAGCTATAGACAGCCTGCTATACAGCTATAGACAGCCCGTTACACAGCTATAGACAGCCTTCTATACAGCTATAGACAGCCTGCTAGCCCGCTATAGACAGCCTTCTATACAGCTATAGACAGTCTTCTATACAGCTACAGACAGCCTGCTAGCCCGCTATAGACAGCCTTCTATACAGCTATAGACAGCCCGCTATACAGCTATAGACAGCCTGCTATACAGCTATAGACAGCCCGCTACACAGCTATAGACAGCCTTCTATACAGCTATAGACAGCCTGCTAGCCCGCTATAGACAGCCTTCTATACAGCTATAGACAGTCTTCTATACAGCTACAGACAGCCTGCTAGCCCGCTATAGACAGCTTTCTATACAGCTATAGACAGCCCGCTATACAGCTATAGACAGCCTGCTATACAGCTATAGACAGCCCGCTACACAGCTATAGACAGCCTTCTATACAGCTATAGACAGCCTGCTAGCCCGCTATAGACAGCCTTCTATACAGCTATAGACAGTCTTCTATACAGCTACAGACAGCCTGCTAGCCCGCTATAGACAGCCTTCTATACAGCTATAGACAGTCTTCTATACAGCTACAGACAGCCTGCTAGCCCGCTATAGACAGCCTTCTATACAGCTATAGACAGCCCGCTACAAAGCTATAGACAGCCCGCTACACAGCTACAGACAGCCTGCAAGACTGTCCGCTAGACTGCCCCGTGACCTTGACCCACAACGTTTGACCTCCACCGCCCCGCCCCCCACACAGGCCTGACCCACATGGAGGGCACGGTGAACGCGCTGGTGGATGTGGTGCACGGCTACTCGTCGTGCGAGCTCGAAACCATTCCTCTCGCCGCACGGCTCTACCTGCAGATGCTACTCTGTCCTGTACGTACGCGCCTGCACATGCACGCGTACATACACACGCGTGTACATGCACACGCGTGTACATACACACACGTGTGTACATGCACACACGTGTACATGCACACACGTGTACATGCACACGCGTGTACATGCACACGCGCCGTGTACCCACGGTGTACCCACCGTGCTCCCCCTACTGCGTGTGCAGGACCCGCAGGTGAGCTTCTCGTGCAAGCAGGCGCTGATCCGGGTGCTGAGGCCGCGAAGCAAGCGGGCGCAGCTCTCCACCCTGCCCTCGCCCCCACGCAGCAACACGCCCACGGGTGAGAAGGTGGTGGGGGAGGGGGGTGGGGTGGGGGGGTGGGTGGAGGGCACGGGCCGGGGGGCACGGGGTGGGATATGCGGAGACTCTGGGTAGGCACTGGGAGACTCTGGGTAGGCACTGGGAGACTCTGGGAGACACTTGGAGACTCTGCGAGACTCTGGGAGGCACTGGAAGACACTGGGAGACTCCGGGAGCATCTGGGAGACACGGGGAGACACTGGGAGACTCTAGGAGACACTGGGAGACTCTGGGAGACACTGGGGAGACACTGGGGAGACACTGGGAGATACTGGGAGACTCTGGGAGACTCTGGGAGACACTGGGAGACACTGGGAGACTCTGGGAGACACTGGGAGACACTGGGAGACTCTGGGAGACACTGGGAGACTCTGGGTAGGCACTGGGAGACTCTGGGAGACACTTGGAGACTCTGCGAGACTCTGGGAGGCACTGGGAGACACTGGGAGACTCCGGGAGCATCTGGGAGACACGGGGAGACACTGGGAGACTCTAGGAGACACTGGGAGACTCTGGGAGACACTGGGGAGACACTGGGGAGACACTGGGAGACACTGGGAGACTCTGGGAGACTCTGGGAGACACTGGGAGACACTGGGAGACTCTGGGAGACTCTGGGAGACTCTGGGAGACACTGGGAGACTCTGGGTAGGCACTGGGAGACTCCGGGAGACACCGGGAGACTCTGGGAGACTCCGGGAGACTCCGGGAGACACTGGGAGACACTGGGAGACTCTGGGAGACTCCGGGAGACTCTGGGAGACGCTGGGAGACTCTGGGAGACGCTGGGAGACTCTGGGAGACTCTGGGAGACTCCGGGAGACACCGGGAGACTCCGGGAGACTCTGGGTAGGCACTGGGAGACTCTGGGAGACACTGGGAGACACTGGGAGACTCTGGGAGACACTGGGGAGACACTGGGGAGACACTGGGAGACACTGGGAGACTCTGGGAGACACGGGGAGACACTGGGAGACACTGGGAGACACTGGGAGACACTGGGAGACATGGGGAGACACTGGGAGACACTGGGAGACACTGGGAGACTCTGGGAGACACTGGGGAGACACTGGGGAGACACTGGGAGACACTGGGAGACACTGGGAGACTCTGGGAGACACTGGGAGACTCTGGGTAGGCACTGGGAGACTCCGGGAGACACCGGGAGACTCTGGGAGACTCCGGGAGACTCCGGGAGACACTGGGAGACACTGGGAGACTCTGGGAGACTCCGGGAGACTCTGGGAGACGCTGGGAGACTCTGGGAGACGCTGGGAGACTCTGGGAGACTCTGGGAGACTCCGGGAGACACCGGGAGACTCCGGGAGACTCTGGGTAGGCACTGGGAGACTCTGGGAGACACTGGGAGACACTGGGAGACTCTGGGAGACACTGGGGAGACACTGGGGAGACACTGGGAGACACTGGGAGACTCTGGGAGACACGGGGAGACACTGGGAGACACTGGGAGACACTGGGAGACACTGGGAGACATGGGGAGACACTGGGAGACACTGGGAGACTCTGGGAGACACTGGGGAGACACTGGGAGACACTGGGAGACTCTGGGAGACTCTGGGAGACACTGGGAGACACTGGGAGACTCTGGAAGACACTGTGAGACTCTGGGAGACACCGGTAGACACCGGGAGACACTGGGAAACTCTGGGTAGGCACTGGGAGACTCTGGGAGACACTGGGAGACACGGGGATACTCTGGGAGACACTGGGAGACACGGGGATACTCTGGGAGACACTGGGAGACACTGGGAGACTCTGGGAGACACTGGGAGACTGTGGGAGACTCTTGGAGACACTGGGAGAGTCTGGGAGACACTGGGAGACTCTGGGAGACTCTGGGAGACACCGGGAGACACCGGGAGACTCCGGGAGACTCTGGGTAGGCACTGGGAGACTCTGGGAGACTCTGGGAGACACTGGGAGACTGTGGGAGACTCTTGGAGACACTGGGAGACTCCGGGAGACTCTGGGAGACTCCGGGAGACTCTGGGAGACTCTGGGAGACTCCGGGAGACACCGGGAGACTCCGTGAGACTCTGGGTAGGCACTGGGAGACTCTGGGAGACTCTGGGAGACACTGGGAGACTCTGGGAGACACTGGGGAGACACTGGGAGACACTGGGAGACTCTGGGAGACACGGGGAGACACTGGGAGACACTGGGAGACACTGGGAGACATGGGGAGACACTGGGAGACACTGGGAGACACTGGGAGACTCTGGGAGACACTGGGGAGACACTGGGAGACACTGGGAGACTCTGGGAGACTCTGGGAGACTCTGGGAGACACTGGGAGACTCTGGAAGACACTAGGAGACTCTGGGAGACACCGGGAGACACCGGTAGACACCGGGAGACACTGGGAAACTCTGGGTAGGCAGGGAGACACTGGGAGACTCTGGGAGACACTGGGAGACTGTGGGAGACTCTTGGAGACACTGGGAGACTCTGGGAGACTCTGGGAGACACTGGGAGACTCTGGGAGACACTGGGAGACACTGAGAGACACGGGGAGACACTGGGAGACGCTGGGAGACACTGGGAGACACTGGGAGACTGTGGGAGACACAGGGAGACACAGGGAGACACTGGGAGACTCTGGGAGACACTGGGAGACTCTGGGAGACTCTGGGAGACACTGGGAGACTCTGGGAGACACTCGGGAGACACGGGGAGACACGGGAGCATCTGGGAGACACTGGGAGACTCTGGGAGACACTGGGAGACTCTGGGAGACACTGGGGAGACACGCGGAGACTCTGGGAGACTCTGGGAGACACTGGGAGACTCTGGGAGACTCTGGGAGACACTGGGAGACTCTGGGAGACACTGGGGAGACACGCGGAGACTCTGGGAGACTCTGGGAGACACTGGGAGACTCTGGGAGACTCTGGGAGACACTGGGAGACTCTGGGAGACACCGGGAGACACCGGGAGACTCTGGGAGACTCTGGGAGACACTGGGAGACACTGGGAGACAGCGGGAGACAGCGGGAGACTCCGGGAGACTCCGGGAGACTCTGGGTAGGCACTGGGAGACACTGGGATACTCTGGGAGACACTGGGAGACACGGGGAGACACGGGGAGACACGGGGAGACTCTGGGAGACACTGGGAGACTCTGGGAGACTGTGGGAGACTGTGGGAGACTGTGGGAGACTGTGGGAGACACTGGGAGACACTGGGAGTCTCTGGGAGACACTGGGAGACTCTGGGAGACTCTGGGAGACACTGAGAGACACGGGGAGACTCTGGAAGACTCTTGGAGACTCTGGGAGACTCTGGGAGACTCTGGGAGACACTGGGAGACACTGAGAGACACGGGGAGACACTGGGAGACGCTGGGAGACACTGGGAGACACTGGGAGACTGTGGGAGACACAGGGAGACACAGGGAGACACTGGGAGACTCTGGGAGACACTGGGAGACTCTGGGAGACTCTGGGAGACACTGGGAGACTCTGGGAGACACTCGGGAGACACGGGGAGACACGGGAGCATCTGGGAGACACTGGGAGACTCTGGGAGACACTGGGAGACTCTGGGAGACACTGGGGAGACACGCGGAGACTCTGGGAGACTCTGGGAGACACTGGGAGACTCTGGGAGACTCTGGGAGACACTGGGAGACTCTGGGAGACACTGGGGAGACACGCGGAGACTCTGGGAGACTCTGGGAGACACTGGGAGACTCTGGGAGACTCTGGGAGACACTGGGAGACTCTGGGAGACTCTGGGAGACACCGGGAGACACCGGGAGACTCTGGGAGACTCTGGGAGACACTGGGAGACACTGGGAGACAGCGGGAGACAGCGGGAGACTCCGGGAGACTCCGGGAGACTCTGGGTAGGCACTGGGAGACACTGGGATACTCTGGGAGACACTGGGAGACACGGGGAGACACGGGGAGACACGGGGAGACTCTGGGAGACACTGGGAGACTCTGGGAGACTGTGGGAGACTGTGGGAGACTGTGGGAGACTGTGGGAGACACTGGGAGACACTGGGAGTCTCTGGGAGACACTGGGAGACTCTGGGAGACTCTGGGAGACACTGAGAGACACGGGGAGACTCTGGAAGACTCTTGGAGACTCTGGGAGACTCTGGGAGACTCTGGGAGACTCTGGGAGACACTGGGAGACACTGGGAGACACTGTGAGACTCTGGGAGACTCTGGGAGACTCTGGGAGACACTGAGAGACACGGGGAGACACTGAGAGACACGGGGAGACACTGAGAGACACGGGGAGACACTGGGAGACACTGGGGAGACACGGGGAGACTCTGGAAGACACTGGGAGACACTGGGAGACTCTGGGAGACTCTGGAAGACACTGAGAGACACTGGGAGACACTGGGAGACTCTGGAAGACTCTGGGAGACACTGGGAGACACTGGGAGACTCTGGGAGACACTGAGAGACACTGGGAGACTCTGGGAGACTCTGGGAGACACTGAGAGACACGGGGAGACTCTGGAAGACTCTTGGAGACTCTGGGAGACTCTGGGAGACTCTGGGAGACTCTGGGAGACACTGGGAGACACTGGGAGACACTGTGAGACTCTGGGAGACTCTGGGAGACTCTGGGAGACACTGAGAGACACGGGGAGACACTGAGAGACACGGGGAGACACTGAGAGACACGGGGAGACACTGGGAGACACTGGGGAGACACGGGGAGACTCTGGAAGACACTGGGAGACACAGGGAGACTCTGGGAGACTCTGGAAGACACTGAGAGACACTGGGAGACACTGGGAGACTCTGGAAGACTCTGGGAGACACTGGGAGACACTGGGAGACTCTGGGAGACTCTGGGAGACACTGGGAGACACTGAGAGACACGGGGAGACACTGGGAGACACTGGGAGACACGCTAACCCCACCACCCTGCCCCCCGCCCCCCCCCAGGCGACAAGGATGACGATGACGAGGAGGAGGAGCAGGAGGAGAAGTTGCTGCTGCTGCTGCCCACACTGCAGGGGCAGCAGCAGCAGCACGGGCGCATCGGCGGCGCTGCCCACGTGGGAGGAGGCGCCTCAGGGAGTGGGGCACCGCGAGGGAGCGGTGGTGGTGGTGGCGGTGGTGGTGGTGGTGGTGGCCGTGGCGGCCGCGGCGGTGGCGGTGGCGGTGGCCTGCCCCAGCAGAGCAGCTCTGAGCAGCCCGAGCCAGAGCACGGGGACTTCGAGATGGTGGTGAGTGCAGTGGTGGTGGTGGTGGTGAATGTCGTGGTGGTGGTGGTGAGTGTGGTGGTGGTGGTGGTGAGTGTGGTGGTGGTGGTGGTGAGTGTCGTGGTGGTAGTGGTGGTGAGTGTCGTGGTGGTGTGTGTCGTGGTGGTGGTGAGTGTCGTGGTGGTGGTGGTGGTGGTGAGTGTCGTGGTGGTGAGTGTAGTGGTGGTGAGTGTAGTGGTGAGTGGTGGTGGTGAGTGTCGTGGTGGTAGTGGTGAGTGTCGTGGTGGTGGTGGTGAGTGTAGTGGTGAGTGTCGTGGTGGTGGTGGTGGTGAGTGTCGTGGTGGTGGTGAGTGTCGTGGTGGTGGTGGTGAGTGTGGTGGTGGTGAGGGTGGTGGGGGTGAGTGTTGTGGTGGTGGTGAGTGTGGTGGTGGTGGTGAGTGTGGTGGTGGTGATGGTGGTGGTGGTGGTTATGGTGGTAAGTGTTGTGGTGGTGAGTGTCATGGTGGTGAGTGTAGTGGTGAGTGTCGTGGTGGTGGTGAGTGTCGTGGTGGTGGTGAGTGTGATGGTGAGGGTGGTGGTGGGGGTGAGTGTCGTGGTGGTGGTGAGTGTGGTGGTGGTGGTGGTGAGGGTGGTGGTGGTGAGTGTGGTGGTGGTGGTGAGTGTTGTGGAGGTGGTGGTGGTGAGTGTGGTGGTGGTGGTGAGTGTGGTGGTGGTGGTGGTGAGTGGTGGTGTTGGCGGTGAGTGTGGGTGGTGGTGCTGGCGGTGAGTGTGGGTGGTGGTGGTGGTGGAGGTGGAGGTGGTGGTGGTGAGTGATGTCCCTGCCTACGATCCATCCTCGACTAAACCACCAGGCTGGATTGTGTGTGGAGCTCATAAATCCTTGAAAGATCTGGGACAAATTCCCCATCGGTGAGCTCCTCCGGCAGGCGAGGCTGCGTTGGCTGGGCCACGCAGACGGCATGCCCAGCCACCGCTTGCCTAAACAGCTTTTGTTTGGCCGGATCTAGGGGGGGCTAGACGGGCACGACACGGGCTTGAGAAGAGAGGGAGCTAATTGGGTGAGTGGTACGGGCTAAAGAAGACATGGAGCTGCTGAGGTACAAGAGGACGTGAAGCCGAGTGGATTTGCCGATGACCGGTACCAGCGGTGTCAAAATCGGCCTCTGTGAAGGGGAGGAGGCAGTCGCCCTCCAGTAGCAATGGAGGGCAGAGGAGCGACGCTCACAACAACGAGCGGAGCGCCTGGCGGCTAAAGCACAGCAGGTTGGCACAGTAGGGGGGCACAGGTGGTGCATCGGCCACTCATCTCAGTCAGTCGACCCGTGGCACCTGCTGGGTCTGTCCCGTGACCTCCTGCCAGCGGGCGTTCGACACCTCACGTGGCCTTCACGTGCACCTAGCCTGGCACAATCACTGCGGTGACGTCACCACCACTTAGTGTTGAATGGCGGTTGCTGGTGGTGGTGATGGTGGTGAGTGCGATGTGTCTGTAACGCACACACTGCCGAGACAGCCCAGACTATCCCATTATACTGCTGATGCAATTACTACTACTACTGCTGCTACTGGTGGTACTACTACTGCTGATGCAATTACTACTACTGCTGCTACTGGTGGTACTACTACTGCTGATGCAATTACTACTACTGCTGCTACTGGTGGTACTACTGGTGGTACTACTGCTACTACTACTACTACTGCTGCTACTGGTGGTACTACTGCTACTACTGCTACTGCTGCTACTGTTGGTACTACTGCTGCTGCTACTACTACTACTGCTGCTACTGGTGGTACTACTGGTGGTACTACTGCTACTACTGCTGCTGCTACTGTTGGTACTACTACTGCTGCTGCTGCTACTGCTGCTACTGGTGGTACTACTACTGCTGCTGTTGGTACTACTGCTACTGTTGGTACTACTACTGCTGCTGCTACTGCTGCTACTACTACTGCTGCTACTGCTGCTACTGGTGGTACTACTGGTGGTACTACTGCTACTACTGCTACTGTTGTAACTGCTGCTACTGCTGCTGCTACTGTTGGTACTACTGCTACTACTGCTGCTGCTGCTACTACTACTACTGCTGCTGCTACTACTATTGATACTACTACTACTGCTGCTACTACTACTACTGCTACTACTACTGCTGCTGCTACTACTGCTACTACTATTACTACTGCTACTACTACTGCTACTCCTACTGCTGCTGCTACTACTACGACTGCTGCTACTACTACTGCTGCTACTACTACTACTGCTACTACTACTACCGCTACTACTGCTGCTACTACTGCTACTACTACTGCTACTACTGCTGCTACTCCTACTGCTACTGCTCCTACTACTGCTGCTACTACTACTGCTACTACTACCGCTGCTACTACTACTGCTGCTACTACTACTGGTACTACTACTGCTCTTACTACTACTACTGCTACTACTGCTCCTACTGCTACTGCTCCTACTACTACTGCTGCTACTACTACGACTGCTGCTGCTGCTGCTGACGGTGCCATCGCCTCTTGCCGCCGCCGCCGCCGCGTGCTCGCCAGCCGGAGGGCATGGTGCTGGAGGGCGGTGCTGACGTCGTGGCCGCCGGCGCCGGAGAGTCGTCCTTGGAGGCGCTGCTGGCCGGGGCCGAGGGCTTCCCTCCGACGCTCGACATCCCTCCGGACGCGGACGACGAGACGATGGTGGAGCTGGCCATCGCGCTCAGCCTGCAGCAGGACCAGCAGGGTGGGTGGTGGGAGACACGGGGAGACACGGGGGAGACACGGGGGAGACACGGGGGAGACACGGGGAGACACGGGGGAGACGCGGGGAGACGATGGTGGAGCTGGCCATCGCGCTCAGCCTGCAGCAGGACCAGCAGGGTGGGTGGTGGTGGTGGTGGTGGGAGACACGGGTGGAGACACGGGGGAGACAGGGGGAGACGGGGAGACACGGGTGGTGACGCGGGGGAGACGCGGGGAGACGCGGGGGAGACGCGGGGGAGACGCGGGGAGACGCGGGGAGACAGGGGGAGACACGGGGGAGACACGGGGAGTCACGGGGAGACACGGGGAGACAGGGGGAGACACGGGGGAGACACGGGGGAGACACGGGGGAGACACGGGGGAGACACGGGGGAGACACGGGGAGACACGGGGAAGAATGGGGGAGACACAGTGGAGACACGGGTGGAGACACGGGTGGAGACACGGGGGAGGCAGGGGTGGAGACACGGGTGGAGACACGGGGGAGACACGGTGGAGACGCGGGTGGAGACGCGGGGGAGACGCGGGTGGAGACACGGGGGAGACGCGGGGAGACGGGGAGACGCGGGGAGACACGGGGAAGACAGGGGGAGACAGGGGGAGACACGGGGAAGACGGGGAGACGCGGGGAGATGCGGGGGAGACGCGGGGGAGACACGGGGAGACAGGGGGAGACAAGGGGGAGACACGGGGAGTCACGGGGAGACACGGGGAGACAGGGGGAGACACGGGGAGACACGGGGAGACACGGGGAAGAATGGGGGAGACACAGTGGAGACACGGGTGGAGACACGGGTGGAGACACGGGGGAGGCAGGGGTGGAGACACGGGTGGAGACACGGGGGAGACACGGTGGAGACGCGGGTGGAGACACGGGGGAGACGTGGGTGGAGACACGGGGGAGACGTGGGTGGAGACACGGGGGAGACGCGGGGAGACGGGGAGACACGGGGAAGACAGGGGGAGACAGGGGGAGACACGGGGAAGACGGGGAGACGCGGGGAGATGCGGGGGAGACGCGGGGGAGACACGGGGAAGACAGGGGGAGACAGGGGGAGACGCGGGGAGACGATGGTGGAGTTGGCCATCGCGCTCAGCCTGCAGCAGGACCAGCAGGGTGGGTGGTGGTGGTGGTGGTGGGAGACACGGGGAGAGGGAGGGAGACAAGGGGAGGGAGGGAGACACAGGGAGGGAGACACAGGGAGGGAGACACAGGGAGGGAGACACAGAGAGGGAGACACAGGGAGGGAGACACAGGGAGGGAGACACAGAGAGGGAGACACAGAGAGGGAGACACAGAGAGGGAGACACAGAGAGGGAGACACGGGGAGAGGGAGACACGGTGAGGTAGTGTTGAGTTGCTTTCCACCCACCCCCTCTCTGCCACAGTGCCGGCCTTCATAGGTGCGGCTGCTGCTACTCGCTACTAACAGCACGCGTGTGTGTGTATAATGTGTGCGTATGTGTGTATAATGCGTGTGTGTGTGTAGCGTGTGTGTGTATAATGTGTGTGTCTGTGTGTATAATGTGTGTGTCTGCGTGTGTATAATGTGTCTGTGTGTGTATAATGTGTGTATGTGTGTGTATAATGTGTGTGTGTGTATAATGCGTGCGCGTGTGTGTGTGTGTGTAGCGTGTGTGTGTATAATGTGTGCGTATGTGTGTGTGTATATAATGCGTGTGTGTGTGTGTGTAGCGTGTGTGTGTATAATGTGTGTGTCTGTGTGTGTGTATAATGCGTATGTGTATATAATGCGTGTGTGTGTGTCTGTGTGTGTATAATGCATATGTGTGTGTATAATGCGTGTGTGTGTGTGTGTAGCGTGTGTGTATAATGTGTGTCTGTGTGTGTGTATAATGTGTATGTGTGTATAATGCGTGTGTGTGTAGCGTGTGTGTGTATAATGTGTGTGTCTGTGTGTGTATAATGCGTGTGTGTGTAGCGTGTGTGTGTATAATGTGTGTGTCTGTGTGTGTATAATGCGTGTGTGTGTGTAGTGTGTGTGTATAATGCATGTGTGTGTAGTGTGTGTGTATAATGCGTGTGTGTGTATAATGCATGTGTGTGTATAATGCGTGTGTGTGTATAATGCGTGTGTGTGTATAATGCGTGTGTATAATGCATGTGTGTGTATAATGCGTGTGTGTGTATAATGCGTGCGTGTGTCTGTGTATAATGCGTGTGTGTGTGTATAATGCGTGCGTGTGTCTGTGTGTGTGTATAATGCGTGCGTGTGTCAAATGCGTGCGTGTGTGTAGCGTGTGTGTATAATGTGTGTATATAATGTGTGTGTGTAATGCGTGCGTGTGTATAATGCGTGTGTGTGTGTCTGTGTGTGTGTATAATGCGTGTGTGTGTCTGTGTGTGTATATAATGTGTGTATAATGTGTGTCTGTGTGTGTAGCTATAATGGGTGTCTGTGTGTGTGTTTAATGTGTGTCTGTGTGTGTAGCTATAATGTGTGTGTGTGTATAATGCGTGTGTGTGTAGCTATAATGTGTGTCTCTGTGTGTGTAGCTATAATGCGTGTGTGTGTGTGTGTGTAATGCGCGTGTGTGTAGCTATAATGTGTGTCTGTGTGTATAATGTGTCTGTGTGTATGTGTGTCTGTGTGTATAATGTGTGTCTGTGTGTATAATGTGTGTCTGTGTGTATAATGTGTGTCTGTGTGTATAATGTGTGTCTGTGTGTATAATGTGTGTCTGTGTGTGTGTTTATAATGCATGTGTGTGTGTAGCGTGTGTGTGTATGTGTGTTTATAATGCGTGTGTGTGTATAATGCGTGTGTGTGTGTGTAGCGTGTGTCTGTGTGTGTAGCTATAATGTGTGTCTGTGTGTGTGTAGCGTGTGTCTGTGTGTGTAGCTATAATGCGTGTCTGTGTGTCTGTAGCTATAATGCGTGTCTGTGTGTGTGTAGCGTGTGTCTGTGTATGTAGCTATAATACGTGTCTGTGTGTGTGTGTAGCGTGTGTCTGTGTATGTAGCTATAATACGTGTCTGTGTGTGTAGCTATAATGCGTGTCTGTGTGTGTGTAGCTATAATGCGTGTCTGTGTGTGTGTAGCTATAATGCGTCTGTGTGTGTGTAGCGTGTGTCTGTGTGTGTAGCTATAATGCGTGTTTGTGTGTCTGTAGCTATAATGCGTGTCTGTGTGTGTGTTTAATGTGTGTCTGTGTGTGTAGCTATAATGCGTGTGTGTGTATATAATGCGTGTGTGTGTAGCTATAATGTGTGTCTGTGTGTATAATGCGTGTGTGTGTGTAGCGTGTGTCTGTGTGTGTGTTTAATGTGTGTCTGTGTGTGTGTTTAATGTGTGTCTGTGTGTGTGTTTAATGTGTGTCTGTGTGTGTGTTTAATGTGTGTCTGTGTGTGTGTTTAATGTGTGTCTGTGTGTGTGTTTAATGTGTGTCTGTGTGTGTGTTTAATGTGTGTCTGTGTGTGTAGCTATAATGTGTGTCTGTGTGTGTGTTTAATGTGTGTCTGTGTGTGTAGCTATAATGTGTGTCTGTGTGTGTGTTTAATGTGTGTCTGTGTGTGTGTTTAATGTGTGTCTGTGTGTGTGTTTAATGTGTGTCTGTGTGTGTGTTTAATGTGTGTCTGTGTGTGTAGCTATAATGTGTGTCTGTGTGTGTGTTTAATGTGTGTCTGTGTGTGTGTTTAATGTGTGTCTGTGTGTGTGTTTAATGTGTGTCTGTGTGTGTGTTTAATGTGTGTCTGTGTGTGTGTGTTTAATGTGTGTCTGTGTGTGTGTTTAATGTGTGTCTGTGTGTGTGTTTAATGTGTGTCTGTGTGTGTGTTTAATGTGTGTCTGTGTGTGTGTTTAATGTGTGTCTGTGTGTGTGTTTAATGTGTGTCTGTGTGTGTGTTTAATGTGTGTCTGTGTGTGTGTTTAATGTGTGTCTGTGTGTGTGTTTAATGTGTGTCTGTGTGTGTGTTTAATGTGTGTCTGTGTGTGTGTTTAATGTGTGTCTGTGTGTGTGTTTAATGTGTGTCTGTGTGTGTGTTTAATGTGTGTCTGTGTTTAATGTGTGTCTGTGTGTGTGTTTAATGTGTGTCTGTGTGTGTGTTTAATGTGTGTCTGTGTGTGTGTTTAATGTGTGTCTGTGTGTGTAGCTACAATGTCTGTGTGTGTGTATAATGTGTGTCTGTGTGTGTGTTTAATGTGTGTCTGTGTGTGTGTTTAATGTGTGTCTGTGTGTGTGTGTGCCACAGCGGGCGGTGGTGGCGCCCTGCGCCTGCAGAGCCTCGTGCTGCCCGCACAGACACAGAGCTCCTCGTCGCTGGACGCGGGCACACTCTCAGACACCACCGCCTCGGGTGAGACACCCACACAGACACCCACACAGAGACCCGCACAGAGACCCGCACAGAGACCCACACAGACACCCGCACAGACACCCACACGGCCACCGTGAACCCCACCCACCCACACGGCCACCGTGAACCCCACCCACCCACACGGCCGTCGTGAACCCCACCCACCCACACGGCCGCCGTGAACCCCACCCACCCACACGGACACCATGAACCCCACCCACCCACCCACACGGCCACCGTGAACCCCACCCACCCACACGGACACCGTGAACCCCACCCACCCACACGGCCATCGTGAACCCCACCCACCCACACGGCCGTCATGAACCCGGTGGTTGTTGTCGTCGTTGTTGTCATCGTTGTTGTTGTTGTCATCGTTGTTATTGTTGTTGTCATCGTTGTTGTTGTTGTTGTCATCGTTGTTGTTGTTGTCATCGTTGTTGTTGTTGTTGTTGCTGCACTGCCCCTCCAGCGCCAGCGTCCGATGACGAGGGCTCCACTATGGCTACGGACGGCTCCACGCTGCGCACCTCACCGGCTGAGCCGCACGCCGGCAGCGCAGCCGGCAGCAGCAGCTCGGAGAGCGGGGGCAGCGCCGTGGGCTCCGTCGCCGGGGACCACAACGGTGTGCACCTAGCCTGGCACCGCCGCTGTCGCTACGGCCGCTATCACTGTCACTACCACCACCACTGTCACTACCACCACTGTCACTACCACCACTGTCACCACCACCACTGTCACTACCACCACTGTCACTACCACCACTGTCACTACCACCACTGTCACTACCACCACTGTCACTACCACCACTGTCACTACCACCACTGTCACTACCACCACTGTCACTACCACCACTGTCACTACCACCACTGTCACTACCACCACCACTGTCACTACCACCACCACTGTCACTACCACCACTGTCACTACCACCACCACTGTCACTACCACCACTACCACCACCGTCACTACCACCACTACCACCACCGTCACTACCACCACTGTCACTACCACCACCACTGTCACTACCACCACCACTGTCACTACCACCACTGTCACTACCACCACTGTCACTACCACCACCACTGTCACTACCACCACCACTGTCACTACCACCACTGTCACCACCACTGTCACTACCACCACTGTCACTACCACCACCACTGTCACTACCACCACCACTGTCACTACCACCACTGTCACTACCACCACCACTGTCACCACCACCACTGTCACTACCACCACTGTCACTACCACCACCACTGTCACTACCACCACTGTCACTACCACCACTGTCACTACCACCACTGTCACTACCACCACTGTCACTACCACCACCGTCACTACCACCACTGTCACTACCACCACTGTCACTACCACCACTGTCACCACCACCACTGTCACCACCACCACTGTCACTACCACCACCGTCACTACCACCACCGTCACTACCACCACCGTCACTACCACCACTGTCACTACCACCACTGTCACTACCACCACTGTCGCTACCACCACTGTCACCACCACCACTGTCACTACCACCACCACTGTCACTACCACCACTGTCACTACCACCACTGTCACCACCACCACTGTCACCACCACCACTGTCACTACCACCACTGTCACTACCACCACTGTCACTACCACCACTGTCACTACCACCACCACTGTCACTACCACCACTGTCACTACCACCACCACTGTCACTACCACCACTGTCACTACCACCACCGTCACTACCACCACTGTCACCACCATCACTGTCACCACCACCACTGTCACCACCACCACTGTCACCACCACCACTGTCACCACCACCACTGTCACTACCACCACCGTCACTCCCACCACCGTCACTACCACCACCACTGTCACTACCACCACCACTGTCACTACCACCACCACTGTCACTACCACCACTGTCACTACCACCACTGTCACTACCACCACTGTCACTACCACCACCGTCACTACCACCACTGTCACTACCACCACTGTCACTACCACCACTGTCACCACCACCACTGTCACTACCACCACTGTCACTACCACCACCACTGTCACTACCACCACTGTCACTACCACCACTGTCACTACCACCACCACTGTCACTACCACCACCACTGTCACTACCACCACCACTGTCACTACCACCACCACTGTCATTACCACCACCACTGTCATTACCACCACCACTGTCATTACCACCATCACTGTCACTACCACCACCACTGTCACCACCACCACTGTCACCACCACTGTCACTACCACCACTGTCACTACCACCACTGTCACTACCACCACTGTCACTACCACCACTGTCACTACCACCACTGTCACTACCACCACTGTCACTACCACCACTGTCACTACCACCACTGTCACTACCACCACTGTCACTACCACCACTGTCACTACCACCACTGTCACTGTCACCACCACTGTCACTGTCACCACCACTGTCACTACCACCACCGTCACTACCACCACTGTCACTACCACCACTGTCACTACCACCACTGTCACTACCACCACCGTCACTACCACCACTGTCACCACCATCACTGTCACCACCACCACTGTCACCACCACCACTGTCACCACCACCACTGTCACTACCACCACTGTCACTCCCACCACCGTCACTACCACCACCACTGTCACTACCACCACCACTGTCACTACCACCACCACTGTCACTACCACCACTGTCACTACCACCACTGTCACTACCACCACTGTCACTACCACCACCGTCACTACCACCACTGTCACTACCACCACTGTCACTACCACCACTGTCACCACCACCACTGTCACTACCACCACTGTCACTACCACCACCACTGTCACTACCACCACTGTCACTACCACCACTGTCACTACCACCACCACTGTCACTACCACCACCACTGTCACTACCACCACCACTGTCACTACCACCACCACTGTCATTACCACCACCACTGTCATTACCACCATCACTGTCACTACCACCACCACTGTCACCACCACCACTGTCACCACTGTTGTATATATAGGTGTTATGAAAATTGATGAAAATAATGAAAATTAAATGAAATTTGAGATTTGCATAATTTATCCGAAATTATGTTAATTAGTGTAATTATGTGCATAAATTATGCTGATTCGAGAGATAATCGTATTAATTTATGCGAGTGGGCGTGGTTATGATAACGCAGGTCGTTATGGATTATCAGGTCGAGCCTCGGTGACGAGGATTGTGTTATGAATTGGAATAACGCAATTAATCGTATGCAGTGACGCAGGCGTTGTGAGCGTGAATGAGAGAGAGACGATTCGACTCTGCTCTTCAATTCCGTATTATCGATAAGGATACGATTACTCTCGATTGAACATTACGGATTATGTGTGTTATGGATCATGTGGTGATAGTGTGCTTATGATAGGTCCCCAGGATTCGGATCTCATACGCAGAACAATATTATGCAGAATTTCAGGAAGAATCACACACAAACCTTCTGCTTTAATCAATTTTATTTCTAGCTAACTTTAATTTTTGGATAATATGAAAACTCAATCTCGGGATTTTGGAATTTCAACACAGCGTTAACATGATACCATCACGATTGCGTTGTTTCACCTCGATAGCGGCACCTGTGGTTAATTCCCGACGCGTAACGCAATCGATCGGTTGTAGAGAGAGAGATTAAAAACATGCGAACTATTCTATCAAACCTTAACTTTATAATATGCAAACTCGTATGCTTGAATTGTTATACAACACGGCACTTGGTTTTTGATTCGTATCCAATCCTTAATACATTCTGATATGCGAAGTTATTATGCTTGAAATCGTCAGCACAGTACCACGTTGATGTTCGTTCATTGATTCATAACGATTATGAATTTAAAGCGTTCGACTGTAATACTTCTAATTGCCTTATCAACACCACTCGATGGCCACAATGCTTCGTTACTTGAATTGTCACACAAAACAGCAATCGGTCACTGATCATGCGCGGCCCTTAATGCAATTATTGTCACGTTGTTAACAATAGGATGACTGATTATTATGCAACGCTACTCGTTGACAGGGCACTCCAACCAGTATTATTCTTGGAGGCACAAATATGCGTTTGAATTCGTTATTTCATTCGTGGATACCGGCAAGGTTATGCAGAAAGACAAATATTAACGAACGACTCAAGTATTCCTAATCAACTTCTCAACGCGACTCAATGGGTGGCGATGTTTCCTTTTGAGATCCTTATCTCGGGCCAATCTTTTAATTGATTGTGGCCAGACCCCTGACAGGGAACCGGTTGAACAAGCTCTCTATCCCCGCGAGCGGCGCTCCGTGGTGAGGAGCCAAGAATTAATCCTTGTTAATGGGTCAGTAGGTAATTTATGCGGTTAGAAGTACAGCCCCAGCACAATATTACAGAGAAAAATCATGAACACTCTTAAAAACGATGGATTATTCACTCGGTCGTTGCGATGTTTCCACAATCACGGATGGTTCAATGGCTTGAGGTTTTTAGGCTTTGTTAATGACCCGTGTGTGTGTGTTGAATGGTGTGAGTGGTGTAAGAGTAGGCCAATGTTCAGAATCGATTCTTTGCGTCAAGCAGACGTCTGGTTTGTGTGTAGTGGGGGGCAGTGTATCATACGTATCAGTTGATTCTTCTTTCAGTAGTTGGTTCGGACTCGACGGACGTTGGTGAACGAGTAGATGCGTTGTTGTAGCTGAGATGACCGTCTGGTAGACGGCGTTAGAAGCACGCCCGCAGCGGCGCGCTGGTGCTGATGCTGGTGCTGATGGCACGCTGGTGGCGCGCGCTCTTTCTCCTTGAAGACGCGCGAACGCGCCCGTGCTGATTCGCTGATAGCAGTTTCTCTCCACTGCTGGCTGAGCTGCTGCACGCTCTTGCTTGGCGTTGCTGGCCGCGCTCTTTCTCCTTGAAGATGCGCGAACGCGCCCGTGCTGATTCGCTGACAGCAGTTTCCTCCACTGCTGGATGAGCTACGCCGGCATGCGCTCTTTCCGCTGCTGTAGTATCTGACGCTGCGCTCGCGAGCGACAGGTCAAGTTTTCTTCTGCTGAGTTGAGTTGAGATGAGTCTTCTTCTGTTGAGCTGAGTTGAGATGAGTCTTCTTCTGTTGAGCTGAGTTGAGATGAGTCTTCTTCTGTTGAGCTGCCCCCGAGGGCTGATGAGTTGGCCCCGAGGGCTGATGAGCTGGCTTCAATGCTGAAACGGCTCCTTTTTATGCCAAAAATCTCTCCCCTTCTCGGCTCCCCCTCACGAGGTGGAGCTATCTTTGATCTGATCGTATGTCGGTGGGGGGGTTCGTGTGTCGGTGGTGGGGGGGGTTCGTGTGTCAGTGTGTATGTTTGTGTGTGTGTCATTTATGACACGGTCCTGTTCGGGTCTTTCCTCAAGCCATAAACATCAAGACAACAGACACCTCGATTCATCTTGGTGGCGTCTGGTTGTCGGATCCCTCCACCCAGAGAGAGGGGTGGGTTCCCCCCCCCCCCCCCTTTTCCGTTTGCGTTCCGACGCACAAAGAAATGGTTAAGATTTTTTTTAAGTTTAACATTTCACATCACAGTTGGTATCTTATCATACACAGTTATGATCCTGCTTGTGATTCATAGTATTTGATTTATTTCCAAGTGAAGATGCTCTTCCGAGCGTATGCATTTTATCACGTGCTGCAGGGAAAGACAAAGGTGGCCGGGATCTTCCCATCTCTCTATACTTTGCAAATATCATTTCGACTCCATGTTCGCCACGACTCGTGTTTGTAACTACGTCCTCCCGACACCTCTCGGTTTACCGAGGTTCGAATTGTTATGATGGAATTATTAAAAAGAAAAATAATTTTCATCCTGAGTTTAAGAGGTCCGTTTCCAGATTGTTGGAATCCATATCCCTTGGTTCTGTAAGGTTCTATAATGGAATATCGTTTAAGGTTAACACATTATTATTAATGTTATTTTGCAATTTCTTTAAAACTTGTTTGTCTGGTTGCCGTGTGTGGGGTGGGGTGTGTCTCCTCATCAAACCCGGCTGGCTTTTCCAGATGGCCCCTTGTGATAAGGTGTAATTCCTGCTTCTCCGCGCTGTGAGAGAGACAAAGATGGTCGGGGTTGCTTGGGATATTGTTTAAACTCTTTCGTAAGTTTGCCCGTTCGCCTCATTCCTTCTCGATAACCTTTGATGTGACTCGGTATTTTGTCTCCAAGCTTTGCTTTAACAGTAAAAGTATTAAAGGTGAAAATCATTTGATAGCGAATTAATTATTGGATAATAATTCACTGATGTGTCTGGTGGCCTGTTCTTAATTGGAGTGAGCGTTAGGCTCGCTACTTTTATCTTATTCTTGTTGTTGCCTTTTAATTTTTGTTGTTGTTGTTTTACTGGAAAATAAGGAAAATAATATGTATACGATTTACCCTGTTGGCGTCTGGTGTCTGCTCTCTTGGTGTTCTGACCTCGGAGGGACCTTTCCTAAGGGGCCCATCAAACTCTTGTTCATCTGGAGATTTTCGCCGATAGCTGTTACATCCTCGCCTTGAGAGTTTTATTATTTCTTTATTCTTTAATGGTCTGTTTATGACCGACATCTGGTTTTTCGTGTTTCTGGCTTACTGGTTTGATTCATTAAAAAAAATATATATATATTGTTTGTCACGAAAGAAAGGAAAAAGAAATCTAGGTGTATGCATCCGTAAATATTCTTATGGATATTAATTGTGGAAAAAGGGCCGTATACAACATTCCGCCCTTTTAAAAATGATCGGTGGTCTGCCACCGGTTATTTTTAATATTAAAGAAAAATGCCTTTTTCCACCATGAACTATCGATTGTCTTCAAGTTTGTGATTTTTCCTTACAACGCGCGCGTACGTGTCACAACTTAGCATGATTACATTTGAAATAAGAAAATAAAAGAACAGGAAAAAGAGAAAAATTAAGGCAACATGTTACATCGGGTCTTATCAATTATTGCTTTGATTTTTGTTTCAGTTCCTGGGAAACACTGGATAGCGGTTTCGAGCCCGGTGGTACACCGTTTCCCTCCTGGCATCTCTTTGTTTAATGTTTACCAAGTTATTGGCAACCTTACTGCCACGTTTGGTCAAAAGTACAGAATAATTTTTCTCATGACCAGGTATTTTAGAGTAACCTGTGACCTTTCCATGCAACATCATCACATCGTCGTTTTGGTCCATCGTCGGTATGGCTTTAGCCAAATGAGCACGGTTCCTTGGTTCGTATCGGTAAATTTTTTTATCCCTCGCCTTCCCTGTGGGTTTATGTGGCGTGAAGCCATGTCGTACGCCACCAGGATTAGTACACAACACGAGTTTCCGTGCTCGACTGTTGGGGTCATTTGCCTTCTCCGCAGCCATGTGCAGATTTGCTGACTCCGTACCACGATCCGATTCCGTGCCTCGATTCGATTCCATGTTTTTGCGTGTGCTGGATTTCCACACATTCCCCAATCCATCATGGATTTTTGTCTCCGTAACGCGTTTCCCTGGCACTTTTACTGTACTCTCACGCAATTTTGCGACACAATTGATCGCGTTTCCATTTACCAAACAAGCATGTTTCTCCTCCCGATCCTGTTGGTTATCATTTCCTGTTAGATCACGTTTCATGGTTAATTTTCTTTGTTCAATAGGTGGGTTCACCACGGGAGCGACTCTCGCGTTCCCCACCACATCAAAGCGGGTGCATGACGTATTTAGTTTTCCACAATCATGGTTCCCCTCCTGGTTCTGTTTGTAACCTCCAGCCTGCTTGATTTTTTCCAAGGGGTGTGATTTTTTTTTCAGATCAGCGGACACCTCTTTCCCTGTCATTTTCCTCTCAACCAGTGTGAGCGATTTATCACGTGCCCATGCCACCCTCTTTGTTACAGCCAAGCCATGTGTGCCCCTTGTGTATCGTGGAATGGGGAATCGGCGTGATTCTGCTCTTGGCCTATATGCGCCATGATTCTCGCGATTATGTGTCTTTGTGTGTCGTGGCCGCCCATTCTCTATGTGCCACTGTCGACCGTAATTGTTATCTCGCCATCTGTGTGGGTAATTTTGGCCGGCTGTGTGCCGCTGCATTGGGTGAAGATATGGTTCTGCTCTTTGCTTCCACCCGTGGCGATTGTCGCAAATACGCGTCTCTGCACGCTGCGAACGCTCTCGGTCTGTGTGCCGTGGAATTGAGCACTGGTCTGACTTTGCTCGTGGTCTCCACACGTTGCGATTCTCGCAAATACGCGTCCCTGCACGCTGCGATCGCTCCCGGTCTGCGTGCCATTGTCTCGTGTAATTGTTATTTGACCACCCGTGTATATAATTATGTTGGTAATCCGTGGGTGCTTTTTGTTTTCTGCACTGTGGGCCTGCGTGCATCAAATGCCTCACATGTTTTTTTATTTTCCTCTGATAGGCTGGTTGCCTTGTCCCGTTCACTGTGTGCTGTGAAATCATTGTTTTTAGCTCGGTACAGCCAAGCCATGTGTGCCCGATCCACTATGTGGTCTAAGGAGGCTGTCTCTGGATTCAAGACCATTCCCACAATTTCTGTAATCTCTGGACTCAAAGATCCAAAAAACATAATTTTGAACCTTTTGTCACCTTCGTGATACTGATCCACATCGCCCGCATAGTACGCTCTTTTAAATCGCATGAGGTAATCCCGAGGATCCTCGTCTGCACACTGGGTCATAGATTTTGCAGCGTTAAATCCCTCAGACAGTGTTGAATATTCTCCAAACTTCCGAATCACTGCCAGGCTCAGCTTTTTAAAATCGTTCCGAACCTCGTATGGTAGCAATTTTACCCATGATATGGACTGTCCATGCAAGCTGCGTTTCAGCAAACTCGCTTTTTCATCCGTTTTCCTCAGACCCCTGATCATTGCTTCTGCTTCTACCGTTGCGATGTGAGTGTGAATGTCCCTGTTCTTATTGTGTGGATCAAAATAGGGAATTCTGACGAGAGCTTTGTCCATCAATTTCAGAGTGTTACTACTGAACGAATATTCGGAAAGTTGATCATCGTCATCCGAGTCAGATTCGGATGAGTCATTAACATCACGGTGGCGTTGCTTAACATGATTTTTGTAGTGTATTTTGCGCCTGTAACGTGGGTCAACTTTGCTCGGTGACTCATGTTTGTCCCATGGCTCATACTTATGTGGTTTTTGTGGGGTGTTTGATTTATATTTGTCTGGTGCGTCGTGCCTGTCTCGATGTTTGTGTCGGCCGTCTGTGCGTGGTGTGCGTTTTCCTGGAGAGTTGCCTCGGAGCTTCGGCTCCGCCCTTTCTCGCGTTATTAGTACAGAATCTCCTGGTGATTTAGTTTTAATATTCTGTCTCACTCTGACTTCGGGGTTATCAGTCCCACCTGTTTCTTTTCCGAAATTTTCCTCCTCCCATAATCTCTGTTTGTCTGTCTGTGCGAGAGGGTCTGAGTTCAGCGTAGTTATTCCTGATGTTTTTACATCGTGTTCGCTTTTGTCCCATTTTATCCAGTTCTTAAGCAGTGTCCCAATGTCATCAATACAGCTCCCTTTCCATGTGTCTCCATGATTTGTTTGCTCTGTAGCAGATCGGCCTGACCTTTTTGGTACAAGTTCCCAATATCCCGCAATCCACTCAAAAATTACTCTTAATACGAGCATCTCTGGAATTTCACTTCAGAGTGCATATCAAAACAGTTGTATCCAGAATGCATCAGTTCGACTCATGTGACTCTGGTATTCCCTTCAGAGCACGTATAGAAACACTTGTATCACAGGATGTGGTCAGTTTGACTCGAGCAAATAATCTTACTTCAACTGTCTTTGTTATACCCTGCTACTCTGGAATTTCCCTTCAGAGTGCGGTTTTTTTTTTGTTTGTTTTACACCCGTTACAGTCACAGGGTAACGTTAGATCATAAAACCTTGGTTAATACAACAGTGATTTGTTCCTTAATTCAAGCATAAACTGTCTGCGAGAGATCCCGGACGACGCGCCCAATATGTTGTATATATAGGTGTTATGAAAATTGATGAAAATAATGAAAATTAAATGAAATTTGAGATTTGCATAATTTATCCGAAATTATGTTAATTAGTGTAATTATGTGCATAAATTATGCTGATTCGAGAGATAATCGTATTAATTTATGCGAGTGGGCGTGGTTATGATAACGCAGGTCGTTATGGATTATCAGGTCGAGCCTCGGTGACGAGGATTGTGTTATGAATTGGAATAACGCAATTAATCGTATGCAGTGACGCAGGCGTTGTGAGCGTGAATGAGAGAGAGACGATTCGACTCTGCTCTTCAATTCCGTATTATCGATAAGGATACGATTACTCTCGATTGAACATTACGGATTATGTGTGTTATGGATCATGTGGTGATAGTGTGCTTATGATAGGTCCCCAGGATTCGGATCTCATACGCAGAACAATATTATGCAGAATTTCAGGAAGAATCACACACAAACCTTCTGCTTTAATCAATTTTATTTCTAGCTAACTTTAATTTTTGGATAATATGAAAACTCAATCTCGGGATTTTGGAATTTCAACACAGCGTTAACATGATACCATCACGATTGCGTTGTTTCACCTCGATAGCGGCACCTGTGGTTAATTCCCGACGCGTAACGCAATCGATCGGTTGTAGAGAGAGAGATTAAAAACATGCGAACTATTCTATCAAACCTTAACTTTATAATATGCAAACTCGTATGCTTGAATTGTTATACAACACGGCACTTGGTTTTTGATTCGTATCCAATCCTTAATACATTCTGATATGCGAAGTTATTATGCTTGAAATCGTCAGCACAGTACCACGTTGATGTTCGTTCATTGATTCATAACGATTATGAATTTAAAGCGTTCGACTGTAATACTTCTAATTGCCTTATCAACACCACTCGATGGCCACAATGCTTCGTTACTTGAATTGTCACACAAAACAGCAATCGGTCACTGATCATGCGCGGCCCTTAATGCAATTATTGTCACGTTGTTAACAATAGGATGACTGATTATTATGCAACGCTACTCGTTGACAGGGCACTCCAACCAGTATTATTCTTGGAGGCACAAATATGCGTTTGAATTCGTTATTTCATTCGTGGATACCGGCAAGGTTATGCAGAAAGACAAATATTAACGAACGACTCAAGTATTCCTAATCAACTTCTCAACGCGACTCAATGGGTGGCGATGTTTCCTTTTGAGATCCTTATCTCGGGCCAATCTTTTAATTGATTGTGGCCAGACCCCTGACAGGGAACCGGTTGAACAAGCTCTCTATCCCCGCGAGCGGCGCTCCGTGGTGAGGAGCCAAGAATTAATCCTTGTTAATGGGTCAGTAGGTAATTTATGCGGTTAGAAGTACAGCCCCAGCACAATATTACAGAGAAAAATCATGAACACTCTTAAAAACGATGGATTATTCACTCGGTCGTTGCGATGTTTCCACAATCACGGATGGTTCAATGGCTTGAGGTTTTTAGGCTTTGTTAATGACCCGTGTGTGTGTGTTGAATGGTGTGAGTGGTGTAAGAGTAGGCCAATGTTCAGAATCGATTCTTTGCGTCAAGCAGACGTCTGGTTTGTGTGTAGTGGGGGGCAGTGTATCATACGTATCAGTTGATTCTTCTTTCAGTAGTTGGTTCGGACTCGACGGACGTTGGTGAACGAGTAGATGCGTTGTTGTAGCTGAGATGACCGTCTGGTAGACGGCGTTAGAAGCACGCCCGCAGCGGCGCGCTGGTGCTGATGCTGGTGCTGATGGCACGCTGGTGGCGCGCGCTCTTTCTCCTTGAAGATGCGCGAACGCGCCCGTGCTGATTCGCTGACAGCAGTTTCCTCCACTGCTGGATGAGCTACGCCGGCATGCGCTCTTTCCGCTGCTGTAGTATCTGACGCTGCGCTCGCGAGCGACAGGTCAAGTTTTCTTCTGCTGAGTTGAGTTGAGATGAGTCTTCTTCTGTTGAGCTGAGTTGAGATGAGTCTTCTTCTGTTGAGCTGAGTTGAGATGAGTCTTCTTCTGTTGAGCTGCCCCCGAGGGCTGATGAGTTGGCCCCGAGGGCTGATGAGCTGGCTTCAATGCTGAAACGGCTCCTTTTTATGCCAAAAATCTCTCCCCTTCTCGGCTCCCCCTCACGAGGTGGAGCTATCTTTGATCTGATCGTATGTCGGTGGGGGGGTTCGTGTGTCGGTGGTGGGGGGGGTTCGTGTGTCAGTGTGTATGTTTGTGTGTGTGTCATTTATGACACGGTCCTGTTCGGGTCTTTCCTCAAGCCATAAACATCAAGACAACAGACACCTCGATTCATCTTGGTGGCGTCTGGTTGTCGGATCCCTCCACCCAGAGAGAGGGGTGGGTTCCCCCCCCCCCCCCCTTTTCCGTTTGCGTTCCGACGCACAAAGAAATGGTTAAGATTTTTTTTAAGTTTAACATTTCACATCACAGTTGGTATCTTATCATACACAGTTATGATCCTGCTTGTGATTCATAGTATTTGATTTATTTCCAAGTGAAGATGCTCTTCCGAGCGTATGCATTTTATCACGTGCTGCAGGGAAAGACAAAGGTGGCCGGGATCTTCCCATCTCTCTATACTTTGCAAATATCATTTCGACTCCATGTTCGCCACGACTCGTGTTTGTAACTACGTCCTCCCGACACCTCTCGGTTTACCGAGGTTCGAATTGTTATGATGGAATTATTAAAAAGAAAAATAATTTTCATCCTGAGTTTAAGAGGTCCGTTTCCAGATTGTTGGAATCCATATCCCTTGGTTCTGTAAGGTTCTATAATGGAATATCGTTTAAGGTTAACACATTATTATTAATGTTATTTTGCAATTTCTTTAAAACTTGTTTGTCTGGTTGCCGTGTGTGGGGTGGGGTGTGTCTCCTCATCAAACCCGGCTGGCTTTTCCAGATGGCCCCTTGTGATAAGGTGTAATTCCTGCTTCTCCGCGCTGTGAGAGAGACAAAGATGGTCGGGGTTGCTTGGGATATTGTTTAAACTCTTTCGTAAGTTTGCCCGTTCGCCTCATTCCTTCTCGATAACCTTTGATGTGACTCGGTATTTTGTCTCCAAGCTTTGCTTTAACAGTAAAAGTATTAAAGGTGAAAATCATTTGATAGCGAATTAATTATTGGATAATAATTCACTGATGTGTCTGGTGGCCTGTTCTTAATTGGAGTGAGCGTTAGGCTCGCTACTTTTATCTTATTCTTGTTGTTGCCTTTTAATTTTTGTTGTTGTTGTTTTACTGGAAAATAAGGAAAATAATATGTATACGATTTACCCTGTTGGCGTCTGGTGTCTGCTCTCTTGGTGTTCTGACCTCGGAGGGACCTTTCCTAAGGGGCCCATCAAACTCTTGTTCATCTGGAGATTTTCGCCGATAGCTGTTACATCCTCGCCTTGAGAGTTTTATTATTTCTTTATTCTTTAATGGTCTGTTTATGACCGACATCTGGTTTTTCGTGTTTCTGGCTTACTGGTTTGATTCATTAAAAAAAATATATATATATTGTTTGTCACGAAAGAAAGGAAAAAGAAATCTAGGTGTATGCATCCGTAAATATTCTTATGGATATTAATTGTGGAAAAAGGGCCGTATACAACACCACCACTGTCACTACCACCACTGTCACTACCACCACTGTCACTACCACCACTGTCACTACCACCACTGTCACTACCACCACCGTCACTACCACCACCGTCAATACCACCACCGTCACTACCACCACTGTCACTACCACCACTGTCACTACCACCACTGTCACTACCACCACTGTCACTACCACCACTGTCACTACCACCACTGTCACTACCACCACTGTCACTACCACCACTGTCACTACCACCACTGTCACTGTCACCACCACTGTCACTGTCACCACCACTGTCACTACCACCACCGTCACTCCCACCACCGTCACTCCCACCACCGTCACCACCACCACTGTCACTACCACCACCACTGTCACTACCACCACTGTCACCACCACCGCTGTCACTACCACCACCGTCACTACCACCACCGTCACCACCACCACTGTCACCACCACCACTGTCACCACCACCACTGTCACCACCACCACTGTCACTACCACCACTGTCACTACCACCACCACCACTGTCACCACCACCGCTGTCACCACTGTCACCACCACCACTGTCACCACCACCACTGTCACCACCACCACTGTCACCACCACCACCACCACCGTCACTACCACCACTGTCACTACCACCACTGTCACTACCACCACTGTCACCACCACCACTGTCACTACCACCACTGTCACTACCACCACCACTGTCACTACCACCACTGTCACTACCACCACTGTCACTACCACCACTGTCACTAGCACCACCACTGTCACTACCACCACCACTGTCACTACCACCACCACTGTCACTACCACCACCACTGTCATTACCACCACCACTGTCATTACCACCATCACTGTCACTACCACCACCACTGTCACCACCACCACTGTCACCACCACTGTCACTACCACCACTGTCACTACCACCACTGTCACTACCACCACTGTCACTACCACCACTGTCACTACCACCACTGTCACTACCACCACCGTCACTACCACCACCGTCACTACCACCACCGTCAATACCACCACCGTCACTACCACCACCGTCACTACCACCACTGTCACTACCACCACTGTCACTACCACCACTGTCACTACCACCACTGTCACTACCACCACTGTCACTACCACCACTGTCACTACCACCACTGTCACTACCACCACTGTCACTACCATCACTGTCACTACCACCACTGTCACTGTCACCACCACTGTCACTGTCACCACCACTGTCACTACCACCACCGTCACTCCCACCACCGTCACTCCCACCACCGTCACCACCACCACTGTCACTACCACCACCACTGTCACTACCACCACTGTCACCACCACCACTGTCACCACCACCGCTGTCACTACCACCACCGTCACTACCACCACCGTCACCACCACCACTGTCACCACCACCACCGTAACTACCACCACTGTCACTACCACCACTGTCACTACCACCACCGTCACTACCACCACTGTCACTACCACCACCACTGTCACTACCACCACCACCGTCACCACCACCACTGTCACCACCACCACTGTCACCACCACCACTGTCACCACCACCACTGTCACCACCACCACTGTCACCACCACCACTGTCACTACCACCACTGTCACTACCACCACCACCACTGTCACCACCACCGCTGTCACCACTGTCACCACCACCACTGTCACCACCACCACTGTCACTACCACCACTGTCACTACCACCACCACCGTCACCACCACCACCACCACCGTCACCACCACCGCTGTCGCCTCTACATCATCACTCCCCGCATTGGCACTGGGCCAGGCTAAGGCCAGTCCACCAAGTGAGCCTCTCCCCCGCCCCTCCGTGTGCCCCTCCGCAGTGTCTGGCCGCAGCAGCGCGTACGGCGACGGCGTCGCCGAGGGCCCGGCCCGTGGGCCGGGCAGCGTGACGTCCAGCACGGGCGCCGTCAGCACCACCATGGGCCACCAGGAGGGCGACGGCTCCGAGGGGGAGGGGGAGGCCGACGGGGACCTGGGCACCACCAACCGGTGATGGTGGGGGGTGGAGGGTGTGGTGGGGGGGTGTCGGTGGGGGGGGGGGTGATGGTGGGGTGTGTGGGGGGGGGGTGATGGGGTGGGGGGTGGAGGGGGGTGGAGGGGGCACAGAGCGGGGGGGGGGGGGGGGTTTAGGGGTCAAGGGTTAAGGGGGCCGGAGTTTGGGGTTAGCGTTACTGGGACTGGGTTAGGTGGTGTAGTGGTGTAGGGGTGTAGTGGTGTAGTGGGTAGGTGGTGTAGTGGTGTAGTAGTTAGGTGGTGTAGTGGTGTAGTAGTTAGGTGGTGTGGTGGTGTAGTGGTGTAGTAGTTAGGTGGTGTAGTGGTGTAGTAGTTAGGTGGTGTAGTGGTGTAGTAGTTAGGTGGTGTAGTGGTTAGGTGGTGTCGTGGTGTAGTAGTTAGGTGGTGTAGTGGTGTAGTGTTTAGGTGGTGTAGTGGGTTAGGTGGTACAGTGTTTAGGTGGTGTAGGGGTTAGGGGTTGTGCCTATGGTTTAGGGTTACGGTGGTGGTAGTCTTTGTGGTTCGGTTATGGCACGTCCTCTGGTCCTAACACCCGTTTGAGACGAGGCTCAACAAGAAAGCTGTCTCCCTGGTGTGGACCAGTTGGTCTCAAAGGACAATGCACATGTACTATCAGAGCGTGTCTCTCGTTTGCACCACAAGCATCTGTGGCTGATGCAGACGTGATTCCTCGCAAGAGGCTGTCGTGTTGCCAGAAAAACGGGGAAAAAGCCACCGTAATAGGTTTTTTTTACCCCTTTTAACTGGCACACAAACTGACACCTTTATTCAAGGCATCATGTTCGCAATAACCACAACACAAGCAGTCAAAATGCAAACAAAAAGAGTCAACTCTGATAATAATGATATTGGCACTGTCCTCGAATTTGATTGGTCCACACCCGAGAGACGGCTTTTCTTAGAGCCCTTTAGTCTCCACTGGTGTTGGACCAGAAGACGCCAAAAGGCGTCGCACAACTCAAAAACAGCGCACTTGTCAGAGTATTGAGGGCTCGGGGTGAGCATTTACATTATGAGACCTCATCCTTTGCCAGTAACAGGATATAGTGATAGGCTTTTTACCCTTTTAACTGGCACAAAAAAATTCCATGATGCCTTGAACAGAGGTGTCAGTTTTTTTTTTTGTGTGTGTGTGTGTGCCGGTTAAAAGGGTAAAACCTATTACTAGATCTTGTTTACTGGCAAAAAGGACGAGTTGCCGATGGGCGGCCGAGCGTGCACGGCCTGCGGTATCACCGCCAGCTGTGAGCGCGCTCCCGGCCTGCCCACACGCCCCCCCCCAACACACACAGTGCCGGGCGTTCACCACCACCACCACCACCACCACCCTCCCCGTGTCTCGCGCTCATGGCCGCAGGCTGCACATGGTGAGGCTGATGCTTCTGGAGCGACTGCTGCAGTACCTGCCGCAAGTTCACACAGTGGGAGGGGTGCGAGCCATCCCCTACATGCAGGTAGCTCGCTCGCGCGCGCGCGCACTTAGCCTGGCACAGCAGTCGACCCGTGATGATGATGATGATGATGGCGGCGACGATGATGGAGACGATGTTGCCAGGTGATCCTCATGCTGAGCTCGGTGATGTTGCTGATGGTGATGTTAACGACGCTCGTGATGTTGGCGACGCTGACGACGCTGACGACGATGACGACGATGCTGACTACGATGATGACGACGATGGGGACGACGATGGGGACGACGATGGTGATGACGATGGTGATGACGACGATGATGACTACGATGCTGGCTATGATGATGACGACGATGCTGATGATGACGACGATGATGACGATGATGCTGGCTGTGATGACGACGATGCTGGCTATGATGACGACGATGCTGACGATGATGATGATGATGACGACGATGCTGGCTATGATGACGATGCTGACGACGATGATGATGACGACGATGCTGGCTATGATGACGATGCTGGCTATGATGACGACGATGCTGACGACGATGATAATGACGACGATGATAATGACGACGATGATAATGACGACGATGATAATGACGACGATGATAATGACGACGATGATAATGACGACGATGCTGGCTATGATGACGACGATGCTGACGACGATGATAATGACGATGATAATGACGACGATGCTGACGACGATGCTGACGACGATGATTATGACGACGATGATAATGACGACGATGTTGCCAGGTGATCCTCATGCTGAGCTCGGACCTGGACGGCGACGATGAGAAGGACAAGGGGGCTCTGGACAACCTCCTCACGCGCCTCGTCGCTGAGCTGGCCATCGACAAGAAGAAGGTGCCTGCCGGGATCGGTCGTGTCGCTGGGGGTTCACGAAGGTCGTGTGGGTGGGGTCGAAGGTCGTGTTGGTGGGGTCGAAGGTCGTGTCGCTGGGCGTTCACGAAGGTCGTGTGGGTGGGGTCGAAGGTTGTGTGGGTGGGGTCGAAGGTCGTGTCGCTGGGGGTTCACGAAGGTCGTGTGGGTGGGGTCGAAGGTCGTGTGGGTGGGGTCGAAGGTCGTGTGGGTGGGGTCGAAGGTCGTGTGGGTGGGGTCGAAGGTCGTGTGGGTGGGGTCGAAGGTCGTGTGAGTGGGGTTTATGAAGGTCGTGTGGGTGGGGTTCACGAAGGTCGTGTGGGTGGGGTCGAAGGTCGTGTGGGTGGGGTTCACGACGGCCGTGTGGGTGGGTGGGGTTCACGGTGGCCGTGTGGGTGGGTGTACGTCTGTGTGTACGTCTGTGTGTGTGTAACTCCATGTGTGTGCGTGTGTTACTCCACGCGTGTGTGTGTGTGTGTGTGTGCGCGTGTGTGCGTGTGTGTAACTCCACGCGTGTGTGTGTGTGTGTGTAACTCCACGCGTGTGTGTGTGTAATTCCACGCGTGTGTGTGTAACTCCACGCGTGTGTGTGCGTGTAATTCCACGCGTGTGTGCGTGTAACTCCACGCGTGTGTGTAACTCCACGCGTGTGTGTGCGTGTGTGTAACTCCACGCGTGTGTGTGCGTGTGTGTAACTCCACGCGTGTGTGTGCGTGTGTGTAATTCCACGCGTGTGTGCGTGTGTGTAACTCCACGCGTGTGTGTGCGTGTGTGTAACTCCACGCGTGTGTGCGTGTGTGTAACTCCACGCGTGTGTGTGCGTGTGTGTAACTCCACGCGTGTGTGCGTGTGTGTAACTCCACGCGTGTGTGTGTGTGTGTGTAACTCCACGCGTGTGTGTGCGTGTGTGTAACTCCACGCGTGTGTGCGTGTGTGTAACTCCACGCGTGTGTGTGTGTGTGTAACTCCACGCGTGTGTGTGCGTGTGTGTAACTCCCCGCGTGTGTGCGTGTGTGTAACTCCACGCGTGTGTGTGTGTGTGTGTAATTCCACGCGTGTGTGCGTGTGTGTAACTCCACGCGTGTAACTCCACGCGTGTGTGTGCGTGTGTGTACGTGCGTGTAACTCCACGCGTGTGTGTGTGTGTAACTCCACGCGCGCGTGTGTGTGTACGTGTGTGTAACTCCACGCGTGTGTGTGTGTGTGTGCATGTGTGTAACTCCACGCGTGTGTGTGCGTGTGTGTAACTCCACGTGTGTGTGTGTGTGCGTGTGTGTAACTCCACGTGTGTGTGTGCGTGTGTAACTCTGTAACTCCACGCGTGTGTGTGTGTGCGCGTGTGTGTAACTCCACGCGTGTGTGTGCGTGTGTGTGTGTGTGTAACTCCACGCGTGTGTGTGCGTGTGTGTGTGTGTGTGTGTAACTCCACGCGTGTGTGTGCGTGTGTGTAACTCCACGCGTGTGTGTGTGTGTAACTCCACGCGTGTGTGTGTAACTCCACGCGTGTGTGTGTGTGCGTGTGTGTAACTCCACGCGTGTGTGTGTGTGCGTGTGTGTAACTCCACGCGTGTGTGTGCGTGTGTGTAACTCCGTGTGTGTGTGTGTAACTCCACGCGTGTGTGTGCGTGTGTGTAACTCCGTGTGTGTGTGTGTAACTCCACGCGTGTGTGTGTGTGCGTGTGTGTAACTCCACGCGTGTGTGTGTGTATGTGCGTCAGGACGTAGCAAAGAGGGCCGAGCGGACCCCTGCTAACGAGGTGACGCTGGTCATCATGCGTCTGCTCAGCGTCTTCATGTCGCGTACCAAAGCCTCCTCCTCCTCCTACAGGGCAGCCTCCAATGAGGTGGGGGCACTCACACACGGAGACCCACAGACTCACATAGAGACTCACAGACTCACACATAGAGACCCACAGATTCACCACACACAGAGACCCACAGATTCACCACACACAGAGACCCACAGACTCACCACACAGAGACCCACAGACTCACCACACACAGAGACCCACAGACTCACCACACACAGAGACCCACAGACTCACCACACAGAGACCCACAGACTCACCACACAGAGACCCACAGACTCACATAGAGACCCATAGACTCACCACACGGAGACCCACAGACTCACACACAGAGACCCACAGACTCACACACAGACTCACCACACATAGAGACCCACAGACTCACCACACAGAGACCCACAGACTCACATAGAGACCCATAGACTCACCACACGGAGACCCACAGACTCACACACAGAGACCCACAGACTCACCACACAGAGACCCACAGACTCACATAGAGACCCACAGACTCACACACAGACTCACCACACATAGAGACCCACACACTCACCACACACAGACACCCACAGACTCACCACACACAGACACCCACAGACTCACCACACGCAGACACCCACAGACTCACACACAGAGACCCACAGACTCACCACACAGAGACCCACAGACTCACATAGAGACCCACAGACTCACACACAGACTCACCACACATAGAGACCCACAGACTCACCTCACACAGACACCCACAGACTCACCACACACAGAGACCCACAGACTCACCACACAGAGACACCCACAGACTCACCACACAGAGACACCCACAGACTCACCACGCACAGAGGCCCACAGACTCACCACACAGAGACCCACAGACTCACATAGAGACCCATAGACTCACCACACGGAGACCCACAGACTCACACACAGAGACCCACAGACTCACCACACAGAGACCCACAGACTCACATAGAGACACACAGACTCACACACAGACTCACCACACATAGAGACCCACAGACTCACCACACAGAGACCCATAGACTCACCACACGGAGACCCACAGACTCACACACAGAGACCCACAGACTCACCACACAGAGACCCACAGACTCACATAGAGACCCACAGACTCACACACAGACTCACCACACATAGAGACCCACACACTCACCACACACAGACACCCACAGACTCACCACACATAGACACCCACAGACTCACCACACGCAGACACCCACAGACTCACACACAGAGACCCACAGACTCACCACACAGAGACCCACAGACTCACATAGAGACCCACAGACTCACACACAGACTCACCACACATAGAGACCCACAGACTCACCTCACACAGACACCCACAGACTCACACACAGACACCCACAGACTCACCACACACAGAGACCCACAGACTCACCACACAGAGACACCCACAGACTCACCACACAGAGACACCCACAGACTCACCACGCACAGAGGCCCACAGACTCACCACACACAGAGACCCACAGACTCACCACACACAGACACCCACAGACTCACCACGCACAGAGACCCACAGACTCACCACACACAGACACCCACAGACTCACCACACGCAGAGACCCACAGACTCACCACACAAGACACCCACAGACTCGCCACACAGACACCCACAGACTCACCACACAAAGAGACCCACAGACTCACCACACACAGACACCACACAGACTCACCACACACAGACACCCACAGACTCACCACACACAGACACCCACAGACTCACCACACGCAGAGACCCACAGACTCACCACACAAGACACCCACAGACTCGCCACACAGACACCCACAGACTCACCACACAAAGAGACCCACAGACTCACCACACACAGACACCCACAGACTCACCACACACAGACACCACACAGACTCACCACACACAGACACCCACAGACTCGCCACACACAGACACCCACAGACTCACCACACACAGACACCCACAGACTCACCACACAGAGACCACACAGACTCGCCACACACAGATACCACACAGACTCACCACACACACACTCACCACACACACACACTCACCACACACACACACTCACCACACACACACACTCACCACACACACACACTCACCACACACAGACACACACACACAGACTCACCACACACACACACAGACACCACACACACACAGACACCACACACACACACTCACCACACACACACAGACACCACACACACACACACTCACCACACACACACAGACACCACACACTCACCACACACACACTCACACACACACACTCACCACACCACACACACCACACACACACACAGACTCACCACACACAGACACACACACACAGACTCACCACACAACACACACACACACAGACACCACACACACACACTCACCACACACACTCACCACACACACACACACACCCACCACACACACCACACACTCACCACACACTCACCACACACACACACCACACACACACTCACCACACACTCACCACACACACACCACACACACACTCACCACACACACAACAGACACCACACACACACACTCACCACATACACACAGACACCACACACACACACTCACCACATACACACAGACACCACACACACACACACTCACCACACACACACAGACACCACACACTCACCACACACACACTCACCACACACACACTCACCACACACACACTCACCACACACACACTCACCACACACACACTCACCACACACACACACTCACCACACACACACTCACCACACACACACACTCACCACACACACACAGACACCACACACTCGACGTACCCCACACACACACACACTCACCACACACACACAGACTCACCACACACACACACACTCGCCACACACAGACTCACCACACACACACACACACTCACCCACCACACACACACACACTCACTACACACACACACACACACACACACACACACTCACCACACACACACACCACACACACACACACACTCACCACACACACACACTCACCACACACACACACACACCACACACTCACCACACACACACACACACACACACACACACACACACACACACCACACACACACACACTCACCACACACACACACACACACTCACCACACACACACACACACTCACACACACACACACACACACCACACACTCACCACACACACACACGGACACCACACACCACACACACACACCACACACACACACTCACCACAAACACACACTCACCACAAACACACACTCACCACACACACACACTCACCACACACACACACAGACACCACACACACACACTCACCACACACACACACACTCACCACACACAGACTTACCACACACACACACTCACCACACACACTCACATCACACACTCACCACACACACACAGAGACTTAACCACGCAGGCCCCGCGACCGACGAATCCTCGCTCCCGTTTCTCTCCCATCGAACAAACGACCGCTCGCTCACCACCCCCCCTCCCTCCCCTCCTCCCCCCCTCCCTCCCCCCCTCCCTCCCCCCCCTCCCTCCCCCTCCCCTCCCTCCCTCCCCCCCGCCCAGCCCGCCCAGCCCCCGTCCCCACCGTGCACGGCATCGTCCCTCACCTCGAGCGCGACGGCAAGTGCCCTCCTCGCCTCCGGCGCCGTGGATCACTGCCTGCTCGTGCTGCGCACGCTGCTCGATTTCTGGCGAGGGCTGCAGCCGGACGACGACGCCGGCGGCGCCGCCTCCACCGCCTCCTCCTCCTCCGCCGCCTCCTCGTCGTCGTCGTCGTCGTCCGTGGGGGGCCCGGCGGCCGCGGGCGGCGGCGGCGGCGGTGGGGGCGGAGGAGCAGGGGGGGCGACGTCGGCCCAGCTGCTGCGGCCTCACACCACCGCACCCCCGCCAGACATGAGCCCCTTCTTCCTGCGGCAATACGTGCGGGTGAGCTGGGGTTGGGGTGAGCTGGGGGTTTGGGTGGGCTGGGTTTGGGTGAGCTGGGGGTTGGGTGGGCTGGGGTTGGGTGGGCTGGGGTTTGGGGTGGGCTGGGGTTGGGTGGGCTGGGGTTTGGGGTGGGCTGGGGTTGGGTGGGCTGGGGTTTGGGGTGGGCTGGGGTTGGGTGAGCTGGGGTTGGGTGGGCTGGGGTTTGGGTAAGTGGGGGTTGGGTGAGCTGGGTTGGGTGAGCTGGGTTGGGTGGGCTGGGTTTGGGTGAGCGGGGTTGGGTGGGCTGGGTTGGGTGGGCTGGGGTTGGGTGAGCTGGGTTGGGTGGGCTGGGTTGGGTGAGCGGGGTTGGGTGGGCTGGGTTTGGGTGAGCTGGGGTTTGGGTGGGCTGGGGTTTGGGTGGGCTGGGGTTGGGTGGGCTGGGGTTTGGGTGAGCGGGGGTTTGGGTAGGTGGGGGTTGGGTGAGCTGGGTTGGGTGAGCTGGGTTGGGTGGGGCTGGGGTTTGGGTGAGCTGGGGGTTTGGTGGGCTGGGGTTGGGTGGGCGGGGGTTTGGTGGGCTGGGGTTGGGTGAGCTGGGGTTGGGTGGGCTGGGTTGGGTGAGCGGGGTTGGGTGAGCGGGGATTGGGTGAGCTGGGGTTGGGTGGGCTGGGGTTGGGTGAGCTGGGTTTGGGTGAGCTGGGTTTGGGTGAGCTGGGTTTGGGTGAGCTGGGTTTGGGTGAGCTGGGTTGGGTGAGCTGGGGTTGGGTGAGCGGGGGTTGGGTGGGCTGGGTTGGGTGAGCTGGGTTGGGTGGGCTGGGTTTGGGTGAGCGGGGTTGGGTGAGTTGGGTTGGGTGGGCTGGGTTGGGTGGGCTGGGTTGGGTGGGCTGGGTTGGGTGGGCTGGGGTTGGGTGGGCTGGGGTTGGGTGGGCTGGGGTTGGGTGGGCTAGGGTTGGGTGGGCGGGGTTGGGTGAGCTGGGGTTTGGGTGGGCTGGGTTGGGTGAGCGGGGTTGGGTGAGCTGGGGTTGGGTGGGCTGGGGTTGGGTGAGCTGGGGTTGGGTGGGCTGGGTTGGGTGAGCGGGGTTTGGGTGGGCTGGGGTTGGGTGGGCGGGGTTTGGGTGGGCTGGGGTTGGGTGGGCTGGGGTTGGGTGAGTTGGGGTTGGGTGGGCTGGGTTGGATGAGCGGGGTTGGGTTGGCTGGGTTGGGTGAGCGGGGTTGGGTGAGTTGGGTTGGGTGGGCTGGGTTGGGTGAGTTGGGTTGGGTGGGCTGGGGTTGGGTGGGCTGGGGTTGGGTGAGTTGGGTTGGGTGGGCTGGGGTTTGGGTGAGCTGGGGTTTGGGTGGGCTGGGGTTGGGTGAGCTGGGGTTGGGTGAGCTGGGTTGGGTGGGCTGGGGTTTGGGTGAGCTGGGGTTTGGGTGGGCTGGGGTTGGGTGAGCTGGGGTTGGGTGGTGGCTGGGGTTGGGTGGGCTGGGTTGGGTGAGCGGGGTTGGGTGAGCGGGGTTGGGTGAGCGGGGTTGGGTGAGCGGGGTTGGGTGGGCTGGGTTGGGTGGGCTGGGTTGGGTGGGCTGGGGTTGGGTGGGCTGGGGTTGGGTGGGCTGGGGTTGGGTGGGCTGGGGTTGGGTGGGCGGGGTTGGGTGAGCTGGGGTTTGGGTGGGCTGGGTTGGGTGAGCGGGGTTGGGTGAGCTGGGGTTGGGTGGGCTGGGGTTGGGTGAGCTGGGGTTGGGTGGGCTGGGTTGGGTGAGCGGGGTTTGGGTGGGCTGGGGTTGGGTGGGCTGGGGTTTGGGTGGGCTGGGGTTGGGTGGGCTGGGGTTGGGTGAGCTGGGGTTTGGTGGGCTGGGTTTGGGTGGGCTGGGGTTGGGTGAGCTGGGTTTGGGTGAGCTGGGTTGGGTGAGCTGGGGTTGGGTGAGCGGGGGTTGGGTGGGCTGGGTTGGGTGAGCTGGGTTGGGTGGGCTGGGTTTGGGTGAGCGGGGTTGGGTGAGTTGGGTTGGGTGGGCTGGGTTGGGTGAGCTGGGTTGGGTGAGCTGGGTTGAGTGAGCGGGTTGTTAGTTGGGTGAGTTGGGTGAGTGGGTTGTTAGTTGGGTGAGTTGGGTGAGTGGGTTGTTAGTTGGGTGAGCGGGTTGGGTGAGCTGGGTTGGGTGAGCAGGTTGTTAGTTGGGTGAGTTGGGTGAGTGGGTTGTTAGTTGGGTGAGCGGGTTGGGTGAGCAGGTTAGGTGAGCGGGTTGGGTGAGCTGGGTTGGGTGAGCGGGTTGTTAGTTGGGTGAGCGGGTTGGGTGAGCGGGTTGGGTGAGCGGGTTGTTAGTTGGGTGAGTTGTGAGTTGGGTGAGCGAGTTGTTAGTTGGGTGAGCGGGTTGGGTGAGCGGGTTGGGTGAGCTGGGTTGGGTGAGCGGGTTGTTTGTTGGGTGAGTTGGGTGAGTTGGTTGTTAGTTGGGTGGACGGGTTGGGTGAGCGGGTTGGGTGAGCGGGTTGTTAGTTGGGTGAGTTGTGAGTTGGGTGAGCGAGTTGTTAGTTGGGTGAGTGAGTTGTGAGTTGGGTGGGTGAGTTGGGTGAGTGAGGAGTGAGTTGGGTGAGTTGGGTGAGTGAGTTGGGTGGGTGAGTTGTGAGTGAGTTGGGTGAGTGGGTTGTAAGTTGGGTGGGTGAGTTGTGAGTTTGGTGGGTGAGTTGTGAGTTGGGTGGGTGAGTTGTGAGTTGGGTGGGTGAGTTGGGTGAGTGAGGAGTGAGTTGGGTGAGTTGGGTGAGTGAGTTGGGTGGGTGAGTTGTAAGTAAGTTGAGTTGGGTAAGTGAGTTGTAAGTTGGGTGGGTGAGTTGTGAGTTGGGTGGGTGAGTTGTGAGTTGGGTGGGTGAGTTGTGAGTTGGGTGGGTGAGTTGTGAGTTGGGTGGGTGAGTTGTGAGTTGGGTGGGTGAGTTGTAAGTTGGGTGGGTGAGTTGTGAGTTGGGTGAGTGAGTTGTGAGTGAGTTGTGAGTTTGGTGGGTGAGTTGTAAGTTGGGTGGGTGAGTTGTGAGTTGGGTGGGGAATACAAAAAAGAGCTTCATAGCTTTTCAGATTCCTCCGATGTGAGTAAAATAATTATCATGTGTACATCTCTCTAACTATATATGTGTTTTTTCTGTCTTGTGTGTATATATCTTTGTATGTCTCTGTCTCTGTGTCTTGTGTGTATATCTCTGTGTGTGTCTCTGTGTGTCTGTCTTGTGTGTGTATATCTCTGTGTGTGTCTGTGTCTCTGTGTCTCTGTCTTGTGTGTGTGTATATATCTCTGTGTGTGTCTCTGTGTCTCTGTCTTGTGTATGTGTGTATATATCTCTGTGTGTGTCTCTGTCTTGTGTGTGTGGATATCTCTGTGTGTCTCTGTGTCTGTCTTGTGTGTGTGTATATCTCTGTGTGTGTCTCTGTGTCTCTGTCTTGTGTGTGTTTGTGTATATCTCTGTGTGTCTCTGTCGTGTGTGTGTGTATATATCTCTGTGTGTGTCTCTGTGTCTGTCTTGTGTGTGTATATATCTCTGTGTGTGTCTCTGTGTCTGTCTTGTGTGTGTATATATATCTGTGTGTGTCTCTGTGTCTCTGTCTTGTGTATGTGTGTGTATATATCTCTGTGTGTGTGTCTCTGTGTCTTGTGTGTGTATATATCTCTGTGTGTGTCTCTGTGTCTGTCTTGTGTGTGTATATATCTCTGTGTGTCTCTGTGTCTGTCTTGTGTGTGTATATATATCTGTGTGTGTCTCTGTCTTGTGTATGTGTGTGTGTATATCTCTGTGTGTGTCTCTGTGTCTCTGTCTTGTGTATGTGTGTGTGTGTATATATCTCTGTGTGTGTGTCTCTGTCTTGTGTGTGTATATTTTTGTGTGTCTGTGTGTCTCTGTGTCTGTCTTGTGTATGTGTGTAAATATCTCTGTGTGTCTCTGTCTTGTGTGTGTGTATATCTCTGTGTGTGTCTCTGTGTCTCTTGTGTGTGTATATCTCTGTGTGTGTCTCTGTGTCTCTGTCTTGTGTGTGTGTATATATCTCTGTGTGTATCTGTCTTGTGTTTTTTCTCTCTGTCTGTGTCTTGTGTGTGTATATCTCTGTGTGTCTCTGCGTCTTGTGTGTGTATATATATATCTGTGTGTATGTCTCTGTATCTCTGTGTCTTGTGTATATATATATCACTGCGTGTGTCTTGTGTGTGTGTGTGTATATATATCTCTGTGTGTGTCTCTGTCTTGTGTGTGTGTATATCTCTGTGTGTCTCTGTGCCTCTGTCTTGTGTGTGTGCGTGTGTGTATATATATGTGTGTGTCTCTGCGTCTTGTGTGTGTGTGTATATATATCTGTGTGTGTGTCTCTGTATCTCTGTGTCTTGTGTATATATATATCACTGCGTGTGTCTCTCTGTGTCCGCGTGTGTTTACCTGCAGGGCCACGCTGCGGATGTGTTTGAGGCCTACCCGCAGCTGCTCACAGAGATGGTGCTGCGGCTGCCCTACCAGATGAAGAAGACCGCTGACGGAGACCCCTCGCTGCCGCAGCCGGCGTTCGACCACGCGTGGTTCTACTACTTGTGCGAGGTGTGGGGACGCCACGGAGCCTGTGGGGGATGTTGACGACCTCGCCTGGTACACAGGAGGTCGTGGGTTCGATGCCCGTCCTGATGAGACGTTGGCTACCTCGCCTGGTTCACAGGAGGTCGTGGGTTCGATGCCCGTCCTGATGAGACGTTGGCTACCTCGCCTGGTACACAGTGGGTCGTGGGTTCGATCACCGACCCTGATGAGATGTTGTCTACCTCGCCTCGTACGCAGTGGGTCGTGGGTTCGATCCTGACCCTGATGAGATGTTGACTACCTCGCCTCGTACGCAGTGGTTCGTGGGTTCGATCCTGACCCTGATGAGACGTTAGCTACCTCGCCTGGTACGCAGGAGGTTGTGGGTTCGATCCTGACCCTGATGAGATGTTAACTACCTCGCCTCTTACGCAGTGGGTCGTCGATTCGATGCCCGTCCTGTTGAGACGTTGGCTACCTCGCCTGGTACACAGGAGGTCGTGGGTTCGATCCTGACCCTGATGAGATGTTGACTACCTCGCCTGGTACACAGTGGGTCGTGGGTTCGATCCTGACCCTGATGAGATGTTAACTACGTCACCTGGTACACAGGAGGCCGTGGGTTCGATCCTGACCCTGATGAGATGTTAACTACCTCGCCTGGTACGCAGTGGGTCGTGGGTTCGATCCTGAGCCTGATGAGCTGTTGACTACCTCGCCTGGTACGCAGGAGGTCGTGGGTTCGATCCTGACCCTGATGAGACGTTGGCTACCTCGCCTCGTACGCAGTGGGTCGTGGGTTCGATCCTGACCCTGATGAGATGTTAACTACCTCGCCTGGTTTACAGGAGTTCGTCGATTCGATGCCCGTCCTGATGAGACGTTGGCTACCTCACCTGGTACACAGTGGGTCGTGGGTTCGATCCCGACCCTGATGAGTTGTTAACTACCTCGCCTGGTACACAGGAGGTCGTGGGTTCGATCCTGACCCTGATGAGACGTTGGCTACCTCGCCTGGTACACAGTGGGTCGTGGGTTCGATCCTGACCCTGATGAGACGTTGGCTACCTCGCCTGGTACACAGTGGGTCGTGGGTTCGATCCTGACCCTGATGAGATGTTGGCTACCTCGCCTGGTACACAGGAGGTCGTGGGTTCGATCCCGACCCCTGACAATGCCTGCTGCTGCTGTATATTTGGATGACAAAGCAGTGAGACTCGGACTCACCACACAGAGACCCACAGACTCACCACACAGACACCCACAGACTCACCACACAGACACCCACAGACTCACCACACAGACACCCACAGACTCACCACACAGAGACCCACAGACTCACCACACAGACTCACCACACAGAGACCCACAGACTCACCACACAGAGACCCACAGACTCACCACACAGACTCACCACACAGAGACACCCACAGACTCACCACACAGACACCCACAGACTCACCACACAGAGACCCACAGACTCACCACACAGACTCACCACACAGAGACCCACAGACTCACCACACAGACTCACCACACAGAGACCCACAGACTCACCACACAGAGACACCCACAGACTCACCACACAGAGACACCCACAGACTCACCACACAGACTCGCCACACAGAGACCCACACAGACACCCACAGACTCACCACACATACAACCACAGACTCACCACACAGACTCACCCCACACAGAGACACCCACAGACTCACCACACAGAGACACACCACACAGACTCACCACACACAGACACACCACACCACACACAGACACACCCGCACCACACACACAGACACACACACACCCCACGGGCTCACCCAACCCATCAACGAATAACCAATCGCCTCCCACTCCGTTCTCTCCCCACCCACCACCACCACCACCCCCCCACCACCACCCCCCCACCACCACCACCCCCCCACCACCACCACCAGTACCTGATGACGCAGCAGCAGACGCCATTCGTGCGCCGTCAGGTGCGCAAGCTGCTCCTGTTCATCTGCGGCTCGAAGGAGCGCTACCGGCAGCTGCGCGACCTTCACGCGCTGGAGTCACACATGCGCTCCGTGCACCGCCTGCTGGAGGAGCAGGGCCTGCTGGCGCGGGGCGGCGGCGCCCCCATCGCGCTGGCGAGCGCCGCGACCCTGGTCGGGCAGAGCGGGCAGAGCGGGCCGGCGGGCGGAGGAGGCGGAGGGCCGACGCTGCAGTACGACACGCTGGTGGGGCTGGTGAGTTGTGTGTGGTGTGTGTGGTGTGGTGTGGGGGGTGGTGTGTGTGGTGTGTGTGGTGTGTGTGGTGGTGTGTGTGTGTGGGGGGGGTGTGGTGTGTGTGGTGTGTGGTGTGGTGGGTGTAGGGGGGGGTGTGTGTGGTGTGTGTGGGGGGGGGTGTGTGGTGTGGGGGTGTGTGTGTGGGTGGGTGGGTGGTGTGTGTGGTGTGGTGTGTGTGGGTGGGTGTGTGTGGTGTGTGGTGTGGTGTGTGGGTGTGGTGTGTGTGGGCGGGTGTGTGGGTGGGCGTGTGGGCGGGTGGGCGGGTGGGCGGGTGTGCGGGTGGGCGGGTGGGCGTGTGGGTGGGTTGGTTGGAGGTGGGTGCGTGGGTGGGTGCGTGTGCGGGAGGGTGGGTGGGTGTGTGGGTGGGTGTGTGGGTGGGTGGGTTGGAGGTGCGAGGTGGGTGGGTGTGATTGTAGTGATAGGCCGACGCTTCAATACGACACGCTGGTGGGGCTGGTGGTGGGTGGGTGAGTGAGTGAGTGAGTGGGTGGGAGATGGGTGGGTGGGTGAGTGGGTGGGAGATGGGTGGGTGGGTGGAGATGGTAATGATGATGTTGGCGAGCACCTATGAAGGCTAGCACCACGCCCGCCCTCGCCATCACCGTCACCATCACCACCACCGTCACCATCACCACCACCGTCACCACCACCGTCACCACCACCACCACTGTGCCGTGCCGACATTGGTGGGCGCTGGCTGACGTACCCCTCCCCACCTCCTCTCTCTCTACCCCCCATTTCCCCCCCCATTTCCCCCCCTCCCTCCCTCCCCTCCCCCCAGATGGAGCACTTGAAGGCCTGTGCTGAGGTGGCCACTCAGCGCACCGTCAACTGGCAGAAGTTCTGCTTGAAGGAGGACAGTGAGTGGGGAGGGGGGAGTTCATAGTGACCTGGTCTGTCTGAGGGGTTCATAGTGGCCTGGTCTGTCTGAGGGGTTCATAGTGGCCTGGTCTGTCTGAGGGGCTGATTGTGGCCTGGTCTGTGTGAGGGGTTCATAGTGGCCTGGTCTGTGTGAGGTGTTCATAGTGACCTGGTCTGTGTGAGGAGTTTATAGTGACCTGGTCTATCTGAGGGGTTCATAGTGACCTGGTTTGTCTGAGGGGTTCATAGTGGCCTGGTCTGTCTGAGGGGTTCATGGTGGCCTGGTCTGTCTGAGGGGTTCATAGTGACCTGGTTTGTCTGAGGGGTTCATAGTGGCCTGGTCTGTGTGAGGGGCTGATTGTGGCCTGGTCTGTGTGAGGGGATCATAGTGACCTGGTCTGTCTGAGGGGTTCATAGTGGCCCTTCTGTCTGAGGGGTTCATGGTGGCCTGGTCTGTGTGAGGGGTTCATAGTGGCCTGGTCTGTCTGAGGGGTTCATAGTGACCTGGTCTGTCTGAGGGGTTCATAGTGGCCTGGTCTGTCTGAGGGGTTCATAGTGACCTGGTCTGTCTGAGGGGTTCATAGTGACCTGGTCTGTCTGAGGGGTTCATAGTGACCTGGTTTGTCTGAGGGGTTCATAGTGACCTGGTTTGTCTGAGGGGTTCATAGTGGCCTGGTTTGTCTGAGGGGTTCATGGTGGCCTGGTCTGTCTGAGGGGTTCATAGTGGCCTGGTCTGTCTGAGGGGTTCATGGTGACCCGGTCTGTCTGAGGGGTTCATAGTGGCCTGGTCTCTCTGAGGGGTTCATAGTGGCCTGGTCTGTCTGAGGGGTCATAGTGGCCTGGTCTGTGTGAGGGGATCATAGTGGCCTGGTCTGTCTGAGGGGTTCATAGTGGCCTGGTCTGTCTGAGGGGTTCATAGTGGCCTGGTCTGTCTGAGGGGTTCATAGTGACCTGGTCTGTGTGAGGGGTTCATAGTGGCCTGGTCTGTCTGAGGGGTTCATAGTGCCCTGGTCTATCTGAGGGGTTCATGGTGACCTGGTCTGTCTGAGGGGTTCATTGTGACCTGGTCTGTCTGAGGGGTTCATAGTGGCCTGGTCTGTCTGAGGGGTTCATAACGGCTGAGTTGGCTCAGATCGATCCACACAACCACCGACCCATCCACCCAACCACCGACCCATCCACCCAACCACCCAGCCACCACTCACACCACCCACCCACTCACTCACCCACCCACCACTTACTCACCCACTCACCCATCCACTCACCCACCCACTCACCCAGCCACCTCTCAATCATCCACCCATCCAACCACTCGCACATCCACTCGCTCACCTACCTGAACACCCACTCATTCACCCAGCCACCACTCATCCACCACTCATCCACCCGTCCAACCCACCTGCACACTCATCCACTCACCCGCTCACTCACCCATCCGGCCACCCACTCACTCACCCATCCAGCCCACCCACTCACTCATCCGTGCACCCACCCACTCACCTACCCACTCACACAACCACCCACCCACCTACCCACTCACTCACCTACCCATCCACTCACCCACTCACCCACGCCTCTCACCCTTCACACACCCGCCTCCTAACCCCCCCTCTCTCACCCCCCCTCCCACCCCCACCCCTCTCACCCCCGCACGATCAGCTGTGCTCTTCTTCCTGTTCCAAGCGAGCTTCCTATTGGACCCGGGCGTCTCGCCGGTGCTGCTGCAGCTCCTCACCAGCGCGCTATGCGGAGGAGGAGGCGGAGGAGGAGGCGGAGGAGGAGGAGGAGGAGGATCTGGGAGCGTGGGTGGTCGCTCCGCTCCACCACCTCCACCACCGCCACCGCCACCTCCTCCTCCCCCTACCGTTCAGCAGCAGCAGCAGCAGCAGCAAGGCGGAGCGGCGGGTGCCCGAGGTCCCGGAGCACGGAGGGAGCGTAGGGAGGAGAAAGATGGTGAGGAAATGGGGTGTGTGTGTGCGTGTGTGTGTGTGTGTGTGCGCATGTGTGCGTGTGTGTGTGTCTACACACACACACACACACGCGTGTGTGTGTGTTTGTCTCTCTGCCTCCTGCGTTCAGCCCAGCCCGGCTGTGTCTGTCGGTGGTGGTGGTGGTGGTGGGGGGTGTTCATAATGGCCGTCCTACATCAGTTTCATGGACCGTGTGTGCGCGCGTGTGTGTGTGTGTGTGTGTGTGCGCGCGTCCGTGTGCGTGTGTGCGCGTGTGTGTGCGTGTGTGCGTGTGTGTGCGTGCATTCCTCACCACCCAATTCATTCGTACGGAGCGTCTGATTTTCGTTGATTTTATTTTGCCAATGATTGCCTCCCCTACCTTACCCACTCACGCATCCACCCACCGATCCACTCATCCACCCACCCACCCCAACCACTCACTCATCCACCCATCCACCCCACCCACTCGCTCACCCACCAATCCACCCACCCACTCGCTCATCCACCCATCTACTCACCCACTCATCCACTCACGCATCCACCCACTCATCCACCCACCGATTCACTCATCCACCCACCCACCCCACCTACTCACTCATCCACCCACCCACTCGCTCATCTACCCACCGATCCACCTACCCACCCACTCAATCATCCACCCACTCGCCCACATATTTGCTCATCCACCAACCCACTAACTCATCCACCTACCCACCCAATCACTCATCTACCCACTTGCTCACCCACACATTCGCTCATCCACCCACTCATCCATCCACACACTCATACACCCACCGATGCACTCACTCACCCACCCACCTACTCACCCACACATTCACTCACCCACACATTCACTCACCCATCCACCCACTCATCCACTCACCCACTCACTCACTCATCCACCCACCCATTCACCCACCCACCCACTCACTCACTCATCCATCCATCCACTCACTCATCCATCCACCGATTCACCCACCCACTCATTCATCCACCCACCGATTCACCCACCCACTCACTCCCTCATCCACCCACCGATTCACCCACTCACTCATCCACCCACCTACTCACCCATCCACTCACTCACCCAACCACCCCACCCACGCCATCATCCCACCCACCAATTAACTGATCCACTCACCCACCCACTCATTTACCCTCCCACCCACCCCATCATCCCACCCCACCCACCCCACCCACCCACCAATTAACTGATCCACTCACCCACCCACTCATTTAACCCTCCTCCCACCCACCAATTCACTGATCCACTCACCCACCCACTCATTTAACCCTCCCCCCACCCACCAATTCACTGATCCACTCACCCACCCACTCATTTAACCCTCCCACCCACCCCATCATCCCACCCCACCCACCCCACCAATTCACTCATCCACTCACCCACCCACTCATTTAACTCTACCCCCACCCACCAATTCACTGATCCACTCACCCACCCACTCATTTAACCCTCCCACCCACCCCATCATCCCACCCCACCCACCCCATCATCCCACCCCATCCACCCCACCAATTCACTCATCCACTCACCCACCCACTCATTTAACCCTCCCACCCCATCATCCCACCCCACCCACCCCACCAATTCACTCATCCACTCACCCACCCACTCATTTAACCCTACCCCCACCCACCAATTCACTGATCCACTCACCCACCCACTCATTTAACCCTCCCACCCACCCCATCATCCCACCCCACCCACCCCACCAATTCACTCATCCACTCACCCACCCACTCATTTAACCCTCCCACCCACCCCATCATCCCACCCCACCCACCCCACCAATTCACTGATCCACTCACCCACCCACTCATTTAACCCTACCCCCACCCACCAATTCACTGATCCACTCACCCACCCACTCATTTAACCCTCCCCCCACCCACCAATTCACTGATCCACTCACCCACCCACTCATTTAACCCTCCCACCCACCCCACCAATTCACTCATCCACTCACCCACCCACTCATTTAACCCTACCCCCACCCACCAATTCACTGATCCACTCACCCACCCACTCATTTAACCCTCCCCCCACCCACCAATTCACTGATCCACTCACCCACCCACTCATTTAACCCTCCCACCCACCCCATCATCCCACCCCACCCACCCCACCAATTCACTGATCCACTCACCCACCCACTCATTTAACTCTACCCCCCACCCACCAATTCACTGATCCACTCACCCACCCACTCATTTAACCCTCCCACCCACCCCATCATCCCACCCCACCCACCCCACCAATTCACTCATCCACTCACCCACCCACTCATTTAACCCTCCCACCCACCCCATCATCCCACCCCACCCACCCCACCAATTCACTCATCCACTCACCCACCCACTCATTTAACCCTCCCCCCACCCACCCCACCCACCAAATTCACTGATCCACCCACCCACTCATTTAACCCTCCCCCCACCCACCCAACCACCCCACCACCCACCCCCCCCCACCCACCCCCCCCACCCACCACCCCACCCACCCACCCCACCCACCCACCCCCCCACCACCACCACCACCACCCCCCCCCCCCCCCTCCCAGAGCTTGCGTTCAGTCTCCTCTCCCCGCTGGGTGCGTGTGTCTGTGCCGCGGCACGTGCCTGCGTGCGCGCCTGCTCCGGCGCCTCTGCTCCCGCAGATCCCGTCGACGCCACCGCAGCGTTGGCCGCAGGGTCGCCGCCGTCGTCGGCGGCCGCCTCCTCCCCGTCGCCCGGCGGAGGCGGCGGAGGCGGCGGAGGCGGCGGAGGCGGCGGAGGCGGCGGAGGCGGCGGAGGCGGCGGAGGCGGCGGGGCCGCGCCGCTGGCGCCGCCGCCGCCGCTGCCGCCGCCGCCGGGCGAGGAGGAGGGGCGGCTGAGCGCGCTGCTCGCGGCCCAGGTGAACGCTCTGGCCGACCGCGAGACGCTGGGGCGCTTCGTCCGCAGCTTCCTGCTCGAGTCCAACGCCACGGCCGTGCGTTGGCAGGCCCACGCCCTTGTGCTGCACATCTACCGGTGCGTGGGCGGGCGGGCGGGCGGGCGCCTGCCTCCGTCTCCCCGTGTGTCTCTCTCTCTCTCGGAGTCTCTCTCCTGCCCCCCCCTCCCCACACACAATAACACCAAAGACGAAGATCCCCCCGGGTGTTGCTAGTAAAGGTTCCCCCCGCGGATTAGATCGCCGTTAATTTGTGAATGCGTCCGTAACCCTGCCCGCAACCCGGCACGGCCGATCGGCAAAAATTTTTTTTTAAAAAGCGTCACGTCGACGAAAGAACAGAAATAGTTCGCTGCCGAAGAGTGAATCCACGACATTTTACAGCTTGAGCAGCACGACGTTTTCGCTGGCCAATTACGTTCCAGCATCGTCGGGCATACTCGCCGCCATTCTCAATGACATTGGTGTCGCGAAAGGCCTACGTGTGAAAACCGAAGAATCAACCCCCGTGTAGCCTGCGACAGACTGTTGGGCAAAGTGTCGCTGGCGATTCATCTTCTTGGGGTTCTCTCGGTAAAGTCACCACCGCGTGGAATGAGAGTAAAATGAATAACACGATAAAATCCTCGCGACGCTTCGGCCACAACGCAAGCGGGCCTTCGTCAAGTGGAAGGGACGAGACTGTCTGGAGGGACAGCGCTGGAGCGAACAAAGCCAAGCTCGGACCGCGACCTTTAAGCTGCGTGAGAAGAAACGGAGCGCCTTGACAAAGGAATTAGCACGGAATTTAGCATTGAAATGGCTGAGTGATTAGCTTGTGACTGGTCACAGAAATGGCTACGTTAAAGTCAAAGCCTACACGTCCACAGAGGCACCTAGTACAACTCAAACAGGAGAAGTTAGCATTGAAATAACTGAGTGATTAGCTTGTGACTGGTTCACAGAAATGGCTATGTTAAAGTCAAAGCCTGCACATCCACAGAGGCACCTGGTACAAATCAAACAGGATAATTTAGCATTGAAATAGCTGAGTGATTAGCTTGTGACTGGTCACAGAAATGGCTATGTTAAAAGTCAAAGCCTACACATCCACAGAGGCACCTGGTACAAATCAAACAGGAGAATTTAGCATTGAAATAACTGAGGGATTAGCTTGTGATTGGTCACAGAAATAGCTACGTTAAAGTCAAAGCCTGCACATCCACAGAGGCACCTAGTACAAATCAAACAGGAGAATTTAGCATTGAAATAGCTGAGTGATTAGCTTGTGACTGGTCACAGAAATGGCTATGTTAAAGTCAAAGCCTGCACATCCACAGAGGCACCTAGTACAAATCAAACAGGAGAATTTAGCATTGAAATAGCTGAGTGATTAGCTTGTGACTGGTCACAGAAATGGCTATGTTAAAGTCAAAGCCTGCACATCCACAGAGGCACCTGGTACGAATCAAACAAGAGAATTTAGCATTGAAATAGCTGAGTGATTAGCTTGTGACTGGTCACAGAAATGGCTATGTTAAAGTCAAAGCCTACACGTCCACAGAGGCACCTAGTACAAATCAAACAGGAGAATTTAGCATTGAAATAACTGAGGGATTAGCTTGTGACTGGTCACAGAAATGGCTACGTTAAAGTCAAAGCATACACGTCCACAGAGGCACCTAGTACAAATCAAACAGGAGAATTTAGCATTGAAATAGCTGAGTGATTAGCTTGTGACTGGTCACAGAAATGGCTATGTTAAAGTCAAAGCCTACGCATCCACAGAGGCACCTAGTACGAATCAAACAGGAGAATTTAGCATTGAAATGGCTGAGGGATTAGCTTGTGACTGGTCAGAGAAATAGCTACGTTAAAGTCAAAGCCTACACATCCACAGAGGCACCTAGTACAAATCAAACAGGATAATTTAGCATTGAATAACTGAGTGATTAGCTTGTGACTGGTCACAGAAATGGCTATGTTAAAGTCAAAGCATACACATCCACAGAGGCACCCCTTGACAAAGGAATTAGCATTGTCACAAGCTAATCAATGCTAAATTCTATGCTAATTCCTTTGTCAAGGGGTGCCTCTGTGGATGTGTATGCTTTGACTTTAACATAGCCATTTCTGTGACCAGTCACAAGCTAATCACTCAGCTATATAAATGCTAAATTCTCGTGTTTGATTTGTACTAGGTGCCTCTGTGGATGTGCAGGCTTTGACTTTAACGTAGCTATTTCTGTGACCAATCACAAGCTAATCCCTCAGTTATTTCAATGCTAAATTCTATGCTAATTCCTTTGTCAAGGCGCTCCGTTTCTTCTCACACAGCTTAAAGGTTGCGGTCTGAGCTTGGCTGTGTTCGCTCCAGCGCTGTCCCTCCAGACAGTCTCATCCCTTCACCTGATGAAGGCCCGCTTGTGTTGTGGCCGAAACGTCGTGAGGATTTTATTGTGTTATTTATTTTATTCTCATTCTACGTGGTGGTGACTTTACCGAAAGAACCAAAGAAGATGAATGCTTGCAGTCACGAAAGCTTTCAATCGAAATTTGTCGCTAGCGAGTTAGAGCAGCAACAGCAGCGGCGGCGGCGGCAGCGGCCGCGAAGGCTACCGGCAATGTGGCACGCACAGAGAGAGGGGGTGGGTGGCCAGCCGCAGGGCTTGAACGGTTTGGGTAAAATATCTCATTCCGATTTTTCTGACGGTGCGATTTGATTTGCGATTTACACTTTTTTTGTAAAGCTAAGCTTCGGTTCAATATGGGAGCATTAACCGCACGACACCATCAAACGTATCACGTGCTCTCTGTATATTGTAATGCAAGGATGAGAACTTAAAAGATATATGCATGCATCGCTTCCAACGTGTATTTGTTAAAATGTTGTCATTGAAACAGAACAAGCCAACATAGAGCAGTTGTTAAGTTAAATGAATGAAGTTTCAAATTGCGATTAATCGATTTGAAGTCGATTAATCGTTCGGCCCTAGTGGCCAGCACCACGCCCGGCCACCTTTGTCTCTCCCCCAGCGCTAGCGATGTTCACTACACCACCACTACCGCTGCACTACACCACCACCACCACCGCTCCACTACACCACCGCTCCACTACACCACCACCGCTCCACTACACCACCTCCACCACTGCTACACCACCACTGCTACACCACCACCGCTACACCACCACCGCTCCACTACACCACCACCCCTACACCACCACCGCTACACCACCACCGCTCCACTGCACCACCACCACTATACCACCACCGCTACACCACCACCGCTCCACTACACCACCACCACCACCACCGCTCCACTACACCACCACCACCGCTCCACTACACCACCACCGCTCCACTACACCACCACTACCGCTCCACTACACCACCACTGCCGCTACACCACCACCGCTCCACTATACCACCACCACTATACCACCACCGCTACACCACCACCGCTACACCACCACCGCCACACCTCCACGACAACAACACCACCAATGCTACACCCTCACCGCTACACCACCACCGCTACATCACCACCACCGCTACAAAACCACCACCGCTACACCACCACCACCGCTACACCACCACCGCTACACCACGGCTACACCACCACCACCGCCACATCACCACCACTCCACCACCACCACCGCTACACCCACCACCACTAGAGACCAGGTCACTCATTTGACGGCTGAGGCCCAGGAATCGGTCCAGATAATTATCCCCGGGGTTCGCAGCGTAGCGGCGCAAGCGCTAACCGCTGTCCCACCGCTCACCTCTCCCCCCACCCCCCCCCCCCCCACTTCTCCCCCCCACTTCTCCTCCCCACCTCTCCGCAGCAACTCGACGCGCTCCCAGCAGGAGTCTCTCCTGGACCTCATGTGGTCCCTGTGGCCCCAGCTGCCCTCCTACGGCCGCAAGGGGGCCCAGTTCGTCGACCTGCTGGGCTACTTCTCGCTGCGCGCACCCCGCGCCTCGGAGGCCCGCCTGCGGGCCTACACCCGCCTGGCCGTGGGGGTCCTGCGGGCCCAAAACGTGGCCCTCGCTCGGCACCCCACGTCGAGCATTTACACGGCGCTGGCCGCCCTGGTCGACTTCCACGGCCACTACCTCGAGAGTGAGCCGTGCCTCGTGTGCAACAACCCCGAGGTGCCGTTTGCGGTGAGTTTGGGCGGTGGGCGGGGCGGTGGGCGGTGGGGGTGGGTGGGTGGGGTGCTGCCGGCGAATCGCGGCGCTTGGACACCCGGTAAGTCGCTCGTTCGGTCGGACACCGAGCGACGACTCGCTCGGTCGGACACCGAGCGAGTCGTCTCTCAGTGTCTGACTGTGAGAGTCGCTCGGTCGGACACCCAGCGAGTCGCTTGGTCGGACACCGAGCGAGTCGCTCGGTCGGACACCCAGCGAGTCGCTCGGTCGGACACGCAGCGACTCGCTCGGTCGGACACCCAGCGAGTCTCTCAGTGTCTGACTGTGAGAGTCGCTCGGTCGGACACCCAGCGAGTCGCTCGGTCGGACACCGAGCGACTCTCTCGGTCGGACACCCAGCGACTCTCTCGGTCGGACACCGAGCGAGTCGTCTCTCAGTGTCTGACTGTGAGAGTCGCTCGGTCGGACACCCAGCGAATCGCTCGGTCGGACACCCAGCGACTCGCTCGCTCAGACACAGAGCGACTCGCTCGGTTGGGCGGTGGTGGTGGTGGTGGTGATAACCACTCAGCCGCTCTCTCCCACCCAGCCACTCTCCCCGGGGTCCGTGTCCACCACTGCACTCACTCCCTTCCTCCCCTTCCTCCTTCCCGGTGGTGGCGTCTGTACGTCTGTGTGTCTGTGTGTCTGTACGTCTGTGTGTCTGTACGTCTGTGTGTCTGTGCGTCTGTGTGTCTGTGTGGCTGTGTGTCTGTGTGTCTGTGCGTCTGTGCGTCTGTGTGTCTGTACGTCTGTGTGTCTGTACGTCTGTGTGTCTGTGCGTCTGTGTGTCTGTGTGGCTGTGCGTCTGTGTGTCTGTACGTCTGTGCGTCTGCGTGTCTGTGCGGCTGTGTGTCTGTGTGTCTGTGTGGCTGTGCGTCTGTGCGTCTGTGTGTCTGTGTGGCTGTGTGTCTGTGCGTCTGTACGTCTTGTGTGTCTGTGCGTCTGTGTGTCTGTGTGGCTGTGTGTCTGTGTGTCTGTACGGCTGTGTGTCTGTACGTCTGTGTGTGTGTCTGTACGTCTGTGTGTGTGTCTGTACGGCTGTGTGTCTGTCTGTACGGCTGTCTGTACGCCTGTGCGCCTGTGCGTCTTGTGGTGGGCCCCCGCGTCTGCGTCGCCTGCAGAACATCAAGCTGTCGTCCATCAAGGTGGACACGCGCTACACCACGACGCAGCAGATCGTGAAGCTGGTGGGCAGCCACACCATCAGCAGGGTCACCATCAAGGTGGGCGACCTCAAGCGCTCCAAGATGGTGCGCGTTGTCAACCTCTACTACAACAACCACACCGTGCAGGCCATCGTCGAGCTCAAGAACAAGTAGGTGGGGGGGGGGGGAGGAAAGGGGGAGGGCGGGGGGGGGTGGGGATGGGTGGGTGAGTGGAGGAGGTGGTGGAGGAGGGGGTGGTGGTGGTGGTGGTGGAGGTGGTGGTGGAGGAGGTGGAAGGGAGGGAGATGGAGGTGGGGGGGGGGGAGAGGTGGACGAGATAGAGGAGGAGACGTCCCACGATGAGCTTTGTCGCGCGCTCGTTCACTCGCTCGTTCACTCGCTCGTTCACTCATTCACTCACTCGTTCACTCGCTCGTTCACTCGCTCGTTCACTCGCTCGTTCACTCGCTCGTTCACTCGCTCGTTCACTCACTCATTCACTCACTCATTCATTCACTCACTCATTTACTCATTCACTCACTCGCTCATTCACTCGCCTATTCACTCACTCGCTCATTCACTCACTCACTCATTTACTCATTCACTCACTCATTCACTCACTCGCTCACTCGCTCATTCACTCACTCATTCACTCACTCATTCACTCACTCACTCATTCACTCATTTACTCATTCACTCATTTACTCATTCACTGACCCACCCCCCACCCCATTCCCACCCCATCCCACCCCACCTCACCCACCTCACCTCACCTCACCCACCCCCACCTCCCACCAGGCCTGCGTGCTGGCACAAGGCAAAGAAGCTGACGCTGACTGCCGGCCAGACGGAGGTGAAGCTGGACCTGCCGCTGCCCATCGTCGCCTCCAACCTGATGGTGGAGTTCTCCGAGTTCTATGAGAACCACCAGGCCTCGGCAGAGACCCTGCAGTGTCCCCGCTGCAGCGCCTCCGTGCCAGCCAACCCCGGCGTCTGTGGCAACTGCGGCGAAAACGTCTTCCAGTGTCACAAGTGCAGGTGGGGCGGGTGGTGGTGGTGGGGGTGGTGGTGATGGTGGTGGTAGTGGTGGGGGTGGTGGTGGTGGGGGTGGTGGTGGTGGTGGTGGTGGGGGTGGTAGTGGTGGGGGTGGTGGTGGTGGTGGGGGTGGTGGTGATGGTGGTGGGGGTGGTGGTGGTGGTGGTGGTGGGGGTGGTGGTGGGGGTGGTGGGGGTGGTGGTGGGAGTGGTGGTGGTGGTGGAGGAAGTGGTGGTGGAGGAGGTGGTGGTGGTGGTGGAGGAGGTGGTGGTGGCGGTGGAGGTGGTGGTGGTGGCGGTGGTGGTGGTGGAGGAGGTGGTGGTGGTGGTGGAGGAGGTGGTGGTGGTGGTGGAGGTGGTGGTGGTGGTTGAGGAGGTGGTGGCGGTGGTGGAGGAGGTGGCGGTGGTGGTGGTGGTCGAGGAGGAGGAGGAGGAGGAGGTGTAGGAGGTGCTCACACTGCACTCTCCCTGCTCCCAATTGTGACTCCCTCCCCCAGGTCCATCAACTACGATGAGAAGGACCCCTTCCTGTGCAATGCCTGCGGCTTCTGCAAGTACGGCAAGTTCGACTTCACGCTGTACGCACGGCCCTGCTGTGCCGTGGATCCCATCGAGAATGAGGACGATCGCAAGAAGGTACAGCGCACACGCACACATACACTCGCCATACACACATACACTCACCATACACATATACACTCACCATACACACATTCACCATACACACACATACACTCACCATACACACATACACTCACCATACACATACATACACATACACTCACCATACACACATACACACACATACACATACGCTCGACATACACACATACACGCACACACATACACTCGCCATACACACACATACACATACACTCACCATACACACACATACACACACATACACTCACCATACACACACATACACACACATACACTCACCATACATATACACACACTCACCATACACACACACATACACTCACCATACACACACATACACTCACCATGCACACACATACACTCACCATACACACATACACTCACCATACACACGCACACACATACACTCGCCATACACACATACACTCGCCATACACACATACACTCGCCATACACACATACACTCGCCATACACACATACACTCACCATACACACACATACACTCGCCATACACACACATACACTCGCCATACACATACATACACATACACTCACCATACACACATACACACACACACATACACTCGCCATACACACACATACACATACACTCGCCATACACACACATACACATACACTCACCATACACACATACACATACACTCACCATACACACATACACACACACATACACTCGCCATACACACATACACTCGCCATACACACATACACTCACAATACACATACATACACTCACCATACACACATACACACACACACATACACTCGCCATACACACATACACTCACCATACACATACACACACATACACTCGCCATACACACATACACTCACCATACACATACACACACATACACTCGCCATACACACATACACTCACCATACACATACACACACATACACTCGCCATACACACATACACTCACCATACACATACACTCACCATACACACACACATACACTCGCCATACATATACACACACTCACCATACACACACACATACACTCGCCATACACACACACACACACTCACCATACACACACATACACTCACCATGCACACATACACTCACCATACACACATACACTCACCATACACACATACACTCACCATACACACGCACACACATACACTCGCCATACACACATACACTCGCCATACACACGCACACACATACACTCACCATACACATACACTCACCATACACTCACCATACACATACACTCACCATACACTCACCATACACATACACTCACCATACACATACACTCACCATACACATACACTCACCATACACACATACACTCACCATACACACATACACTCACCATATACATACACTCACCATACACATACACACACTCACCATACACACGCACACACACATACACTCGCCATACACACGCACGCACACACATACACTCACCATGCACACACATACACTCACCATACATATACACACACACATACATACGCACGCACACACATACACTCACCATACGCACGCACACACATACACTCACCATACACACACATACACTCACCATACACACGCACACACACATACACTCACCATACACACACATGCACTCACCATACATATACACACACATACACTCACCATACACACGCACACGCACATACACTCACCATACACACGCACACGCACACACATACACACACATACACTCAACATACACACGCATACACATACACTCACCATACACACGCATACACATACACTCACCATACGCACGCACACGCACACACATACACACACATACACTCACCATACACATACACAACACTCACCATATGCACGCACGCACACACATACACTCACCATACACACGCACACACATACACTCACCATACACACGCACACGCACACACATACACTCACCATACACACACATACACTCACCATACACACGGACACACATACACTCACCATACACACGCACACTCACACACACACTCACATTCACACATTCACACACACACATTCACACATTCACCACTCATTCACACACACACACTCACATTCACACATTCACCACTCATTCACACACACACTCACACAACAACCGCCATTCGCCACTAAGTGGCGGTGACGTCACCACGACGCTTGTGCCAGGCTATGTGCACCCTGAGGCCACGTGAAATGTCGAACGCCCGCTGGCAGGAGGTCACGGGGCAGACCCAGCAGGTGCCACGGGTCGACTGACTGAGATGACTGGCTGATGCACCACCTGTGCCCCCTACTGTGCCAACCTGCTGTGCTTTAGCCACCCGGTGCTCCGCTCGTTGTTGTGAGCATCGCTCCTCCGCCCTCTGTTGTTGTTGGAGGGCGACTGCCTCCAACTGCCCAGTAGCGTCCTTCACGAGCCTCCTCCACAGAGGCCGATCTTGACACCGCTGGTACCGGTCATCGGCCAGTCCACTCAGCTCCACGTCTTCCTGTACCACATCACTCCATCACACACCCATTCACACACACACACATTCACACATTCACCACTCATTCGCACACCCACCCCATAGAGAACATCACTAGCACTGGGGGAGACAAAGGCGGCCGGGCGTGGCGGTGCTGGACCACCCACCCCCTCGTGTGCCACAGTGCCGGTAGCCTTCATAGGCGCTGCTACTCGCTACTAACAGCGCTTGCCCCAACATTCTGTGAAAGCTACACGGGGGATTTTGTCTGTGTGTGTGTCTCTCTGTGTGTGTCTGTGTGTGTTTGTGTCTCTGTGTGTGTGTCTCTGTGTGTGTGTCTGTGTGTGTGTCTTTGTGTGTGTGTGTCTGTGTGTGTCTTTGTGTTTGTGTCTCTGTGTGTGTCTTTGTGTTTGTCTCTGTGTGTGTCTCTGTGTGTGTCTTTGTGTTTGTGTCTCTGTGTGTGTCTTTGTGTTTGTCTCTGTGTGTCTTTGTGTTTGTGTCTGTGTGTGTGTCTCTATGTCTGTGTGTGTGTGTGTCTCTGTGTGTGTGTCTCTGTGTGTGTGTCTGTCTGTGTGTGTCTGTGTGTGTGCCTCTGTGTCTGTGTGTGTGCGTATCACTGTGTGTGTGCGTATCACTGTGTGTGTATGTATCACTGTGTGTGTATCATTGTGTGTGTATCAGTGTGTGTATATCACTGTGTGTGTATCACTGTGTGTGTATCACTGTGTGTGTATCTCTGTGTGCGTATCATTGTGTGCGTATCACTGTGTGTGTCTCTGTGTGTGTATCACTGTGTGTGTATCATTCTGTGTGTATCACTGTGTGTGTATCTCTGTGTGCGTATCTCTGTGTGCGTATCACTGTGTGTGTGTGTGTATCACTGTGTGTGTGTGTGTGTATCACTGTGTGTGTATCTCTGTGTGTATCACTGTGTGTGTATCTCTGTGTGTGTATCACTGTGTGTGTATCTCTGTGTGTGTATCACTGTGTGTGTATCACTGTGTGTGTATCTCTGTGTGTATCACTGTGTGTGTATCTCTGTGTGTATCTCTGTGTGTGTGTCTCTGTGTGTGTATCTCTGTGTGTGTCTAACAGGCGGTGACGAACATCAACAGCCTGCTGGAGAAGGCCGACCGCGTCTACCACCAGCTGATGGCGCACCGGCCACAGCTGGAGGAGCTGTTGGTGCGCATCAGTGAGGCAGCTGCTGACAACCCCACGGTGAGGTGGGGGTGGTGGTGGGGAGGTGGTGGGGGGGTGGTGGGGGGGTGGTGGTGGTAGTGGTGTGGGTGGATGGTGGTGCTGATAGTGGTGGGTGGGGATGGTGATGGTGGTAGTGGTGGTGGGTGGGGATGGTGATGGGGGTGGGGATGGTGGTGGTGGTAGTGGTGGCTGGTGATGGTGGTAGTGGTGGCTGAGGATGGTGGTGGTGGTGGTAGTGGTGGGTGGGGATGGTGAGTGTGGTGGTAGTGGTGGGTGGCGATGGTGATGGTGGTAGTGGTGGGTGGGGATGGTGAGTGGTAGTGGTGGTGGGTGGGGATGATGATGGTGGTGGGTGGGGATGATGGTGATGGTGGTGGTGGTGGGTGGGGATGATGGTGATGGTGGTAGTGGTGGGTGGGGATGATGGGGATGGTGGTGGTGTCTGTGGTGGTGTTATTTGAACCGCACGTCCACTCGCTCACCCGCCCACCCACCCCACAGGACGACTCCGTCAGCGGCGGTGGCTCCATCGCCTCCTCCACCTCCATCACCGGCTCCTCCACCTCCTCGTCCGGCGCCGGCAACGCGGCCGCGGCCGCCGCTGCGGCCGCGGCCGCGACCGCCCCCTCCTCGTCCGTCAGCGCCATCTCCTCCTCCTCCTCTTCCTCGTCCGCCGCCGGCGCCGGCGCCGGCGGCTCCGGCGGTTCCTCCGCGGCCACGGCGGCGGCGGCGACGGCGGCCGCGGCCGCCGCGGCGGCGGCCGTGGCGGCCGCGGCCGCCGTGGCGGCTGGGCCGGGAGGCGGGGCCGGAGGCGGAGCCGGAGGCGGGGCTGGAGGCGGGGCCGGAGGCGCCTCCGCCGCCTCCTCCTCCTGCGTGAACAAACACATCCAGGCGCTGGCGCACAAATACTGCGGGGAGTGCCGGCTCGCCTTCGAGGGGCTCTCTAAGATTATACAGGTGGGGGGAGGGGGGGGCGTGGTGTGTGTGTGTCTGTGTGTGTCAAGGGATGGCTCCCTATTGCTCAACCACGTTATGTATGCTGATGACTTGGTAATAGCTGCTCAGTCAGAGGAGGAGTTGGAGACGCTGCTGCTGAGACTGGAGCGTGCCACTAAGAGGTGGGGCCTTACCATCAGCCCCACCAAAACTAAGCACCTGCCTGGGTATTTTGTACCATCGGACACTCCACCCCCACAACTCCCAATCGGTGATGGGGCAGTTGTGGAGAGAGTGGAGAGTTTCCCATACCTGGGCAGTGTGCTTATGACTGGCTCCAGTTTAACAGCAGAGGTCTCACTCCGAATCAGTCGAGCGGCAATATCTTTTCATCGGTTGCGTAACGCTGTGTGGAAGCTACCTGGTCTGTCGCTCCGCACTAAGCTTCAGGTCTTCTCGGCCACGGTCATTTCCTTCCTTCTCTACGCTTGCGAAACGTGGACCCCCCTAATGGAACATCTTCGCCGGTTAGAAACATTTAGGCTGGCCTGCCTACGATCCATCCTGGGTTTAACCAGACTGGATTGTGTGAGGAGCTCACAAATCCTTGAAAGATCTGAGCAAGGTCCCATCGGTGAGCTCCTCCGGCGGGCAAGGCTGTGATGGCTGGGTCATGTAGCCCGCATGCCCAGCCACCGCATGCCGAAACAGCTTTTGTTCGGCCGGATTGAGGGGGCAAAGCGGGCGCGGCACGGGCTAGAGAAGAGATGGAGTGATGTGGTACAGGAGGACCTGGAGCTGAGTGGACTTGCCGATTACTGGTACCAGCGGTGTCAAGATCGGCCTCTGTGGAGGAGGCTCGTGAAGGACGCTACTGGGCAGTTGGAGGCAGTCGCCCTCCAACAACAACGGAGGGCGGAGGAGCGACGCTCGGAACAACGGGCGGAGCGCCGGGTGGCTAAAGCACAGCAGGTTGGCACAGTAGGGGGCACAGGTGGTGCATCAGCCAGTCATCTCAGTCGACCCGTGGCACCTGGGTCTGCCCCGTGACCTCCTGCCAGCGGGCGTTCGACACTTCACGTGGCCTCAGAGTGCACATAGCCTGGCACAAGCGTCGTGGTGACGTCACCGCCACTTAGTGGCGAATGGCGGTTGTTGTTGTTGTTGTGTGTGTGTCCCACTTGGCGGAGCCAGGAGATTGAATATCTACCCTCGGGGCTCCTCCAGAAACAACGAAAAGCCACTACGGGTGTCCACGTGGAATGTTCGAACGCTCACCGCGGAGGAGAGGCTGCCACTCCTCTGTCGGGAGCTGGACCGGTACCGCCTGGATCTATGCGGCATTCAGGAGGTCCTCTACTCGGGGCAGCAGACTGCCAAACAACAGGGTGTGGCTCTTCTTTTGAACAAAAGAATGAAGGGGGCGTGGGAGCGTGGCGGTGAGGTGTGGGAAGCTGTAAGCCCCAGGCTACTTTGGGCTCGCCTTCTCATCAACCGGAGGCGAGGAGCGGTGGTCGTGGTTACTTATGCCCCCACCGAAGATGAACATCCGTGGAGGGATGCAGGCAAAGCCGATGAGTCAGATGCCTTCTATGACCTCCTGTCACAGGTGCTGGCTAAAGTGGCCCCTCGGGATAGAGTCATCATGTTGGGTGACTTCAATGCCCGAGTTGGTCATGATACTGGCACCTGGTCTGGAGTGATTGGAGGGCATGGGCCAGATCAGCTCAATAACAACGGTAGGAGGCTGCTAGATTTTTGTGCAGCCCATGGGCTTGTAATTACCAACACGCTGTTCCGGCATCGGCGCATCCACACAACATCATGGATGCATGCCGGGTCCAAGCAAGAACATCTGCTGGACTACATAGTGACGGACCAGCGGATGCGAGCCCATGTCCTTGACACCAGGACCTACCGCGGAGCTGATCTGCCCTCTGACCATCAGCTAGTCATCTGTAAGATGCGCCTGCCATTCTTCCACTCCGGTGGTGGGTGTACACCCAGGACCCCATTCCAACCTAAAGTGGCCTGGTCTCAGTTATCTGATGAAAGTTGCAAGTGAAAATTTCATCATCGCTTGCAGCTGGGATTGGCATCGTCCCCGACTCCTCCTGATGTCGAGGGTAAATGGGCGAGGTTTAGGACTGTGACTCATGCAGCTGCAATGGCTGCTTTGGGTATGCGGTCCAGACCTCTCCAGAGACCCGGGCTGACAGAGGTGTTCAGGATGGTTGAGAAAAAGCGACAGGCCCACTGTCATTGGCTACAGAATCCCACGTCATAGAATGAGGAGGCTTACCGCAGCCTTCGCTCGGAGGTTCGGAGAGCCGTGAGGCGCTGCAAGGATGGGTGGTGGTCCCGGGTTGCTGAGGAGATGGAGTCTGCCTCAGTGGCCCGTGATCACAAATCTCTATTTAACGCCATCAAAAAAGTAACCTGCAGCGCCACACCTATTACCATCATTAGGGGAAAAAACGGTGACCCAATCTCCGACCCCCAGGAACAGGTTTGCAGATTTGCTGAGAATTGCTGTGAGGTCCTAGGGGAGGGAAAATCCCTCAGCCAGGAAAACATCGTGGCACAAAGTGAGGATGACCCTGCTGAGGCTGCGGTGCCTCAAATATTGGAAGAAGTCACCTCCTGTGAGTGGCTGTCCGAGGTGCCATCTGTTGAGGAAGTACTGAAGGCGATCCGGAGTCTGAGACCAGGAAAGGCAGCGGGCAGAGATGATCTCCCAAGCGAAATGCTGAGGGAGGGCGGCGTTTGTGCACAGACTGCCCTATATGACATCATAACAACAGTCTGGACCACTGGACGGGTTCCGCAGGATTGGAAGGATGCCCTTGTGGTCCCCTTTTTTAAGAAGGGGGACCGCACAGACTATAACAACTACAGGGGCATCTCACTTCTCAGTGTGCCCTGAAAGGTCCTGGCAAGGATTATTCAACATCGCCTTGCCAGGCACGCTGAGGAGAGGCTTGCGGAGCCCCAATGCGGTTTCAGGAAAGGGCGGTCCTGCACAGATGCCATATTTTCTGTCCGTCTGCTACAGCACAGGTGTAGGGAATTCCAACAAGACCTACATCTCTGCTTTATTGACCTGGTCAAGGCCTATGATACCATCAGTAGGCCTGGGCTCTGGGTTGTTCTTCGTGCTTTTGGAGTACCTGACCCTCTGCTCACGATCATTAAGGACCTTCATTATGGTGAGCGGGCCCGGGTAAAACTACGTGGCCGGGAGTCAGAGCCATTCCCTGTTAACCTTGGGGTGCGACAGGGATGTCCTCTGGCTCCCACATTATTTAACATCTATTTTGACCACGTAGTTCGTGAAGCCTTCAATAGCTGTACCGGGGGAATCTCCATATGGTACAGATATAATGGGAGGCTGATCGACGCCCGGGTGCGGTCAAGGGATGGCTCCCTATTGCTCAACCACGTTATGTATGCTGATGATTTGGTAATAGCTGCTCATTCAGAGGAGGAGTTGGAGACGCTGCTGCTGAGACTGGAGCGTGCCACTAAGAGGTGGGGCCTTACCATCAGCCCCACCAAAACTAAGCACCTGCCTGGGTATTTTGTACCATCGGACACTCCACCCCCACAACTCCCAATCGGTGATGGGGCAGTTGTGGAGAGAGTGGAGAGTTTCCCATACCTGGGCAGTGTGCTTATGACCAGCTCCAGTTTAACAGCAGAGGTCTCACTCCGAATCAGTCGAGCGGCAATATCTTTTCATCGGTTGCGTAACGCTGTGTGGAAGCTACCTGGTCTGTCGCTCCGCACTAAGCTTCAGGTCTTCTCGGCCACGGTCATTTCCTTCCTTCTCTACGCTTGCGAAACGTGGACCCCCCTAATGGAACATCTTCGCCGGTTAGAAACATTTAGGCTGGCCTGCCTACGATCCATCCTGGGTTTAACCAGACTGGATTGTGTGAGGAGCTCACAAATCCTTGAAAGATCTGAGCAAGGTCCCATCGGTGAGCTCCTCCGGCGGGCAAGGCTGTGATGGCTGGGTCATGTAGCCCGCATGCCCAGCCACCGCATGCCGAAACAGCTTTTGTTCGGCCGGATTGAGGGGGCAAAGCGGGCGCGGCACGGGCTAGAGAAGAGATGGAGTGATGTGGTACAGGAGGACCTGGAGCTGAGTGGACTTGCCGATTACTGGTACCAGCGGTGTCAAGATCGGCCTCTGTGGAGGAGGCTCGTGAAGGACGCTACTGGGCAGTTGGAGGCAGTCGCCCTCCAACAACAACGGAGGGCGGAGGAGCGACGCTCACAACAATGAGCGGAGCGCCGGGTGGCTAAAGCACAGCAGGTTGGCACAGTAGGGGGCACAGGTGGTGCATCAGCCAGTCATCTCAGTCGACCCGTGGCACCTGGGTCTGCCCCGTGACCTCCTGCCAGCGGGCGTTCGACACTTCACGTGGCCTCAGGGTGCACATAGCCTGGCACAAGCGTCGTGGTGACGTCACCGCCACTTAGTGGCGAATGGCGGTTGTTGTTGTAAGTGTGTGTGTCTGTGTGTGTCTGTGTGTGTGTCTGTGTGTGTGTCTGTGTGTGTGTGTCTGTGTGCGTGTCTGTGTATTATCTGTGCGTGTGTGTCTGTGTGTATGTGTCTGTGTGTGTCTGTGTGTGTCTGTGTGTGTCTGTGTGCGTGTCTGTGTATTATCTGTGCGTGTGTGTATGTGTGTGTGTGTCTGTGTGTGTGTGTGTCTGTGTGTGTATCTGTGTAGTGTCTGTGTGTATCTGTGTAGTGTCTGTGTGTGTGTGTGTGTCTGCATGTGTGTGTGTCTGTGTGTGTGTGTGTCTGCGTGTGTGTGTATCTGTTTGTGTGTATCTGTGTAGTGGCTGTGTGTGTGTGTGTCTGTGTGTCTGTGTGTGTGTGTGTGTGTCTGTGTGTGTATCTGTGTAGTGTCTGTGTGTATCTGTGTGTGTGTATCTGTGTAGTGTCTGTGTGTGTGTGTGTCTGTGTGTCTGTGTGTGTGTGTCTGCATGTGTGTGTATCTGTGTGTGTGTATCTGTGTAGTGTGTGCGTGTGTGTGTGTCTGTATCTGTGTGTGTGTGTCTGTGTGTCTGTGCGTGTGTGTCTGTGTGTGTATCTGTGTAGTGTCTGTGTGTATCTGTGTGTGTGTATCTGTGTAGTGTCTGTGTGTGTGTGTGTCTGTGTGTCTGTGTGTGTGTGTGTCTGCATGTGTGTGTATCTGTGTAGTGTGTGTGTGTGTCTGTGTAGTGTGTGTGTGTATCTGTGTGTGTGTGTATCTGTGTGTGTGTGTATCTGTGTCTGCGTGTCTGTGTGTGTATCTGTGTGTGTCTGTGTGTGTCTGTGTGCGTGTCTGCGCGTGTTCACCTCTTCACCTCTCTCCCCCCGCCCCCCCCGCCCCGCCCCCACAGAAGGTGCTGGCATCGCGCAAGCAGCTTGTGGAGTACGACCTGCAGCAGCGGGAGGCCGCCTCTCGCTCCTCCCGCGCTCCCTCCGCGCCCCCCACGCCCACCGCCTTGCCGCCCTCCACGGAACACCCCCTGCCGCCGGCGACGCCGGCGTCGCCGACCGCGGCGGCGGCGGCGGCGGCAGCCGTGCCGGTGGCGCCGGCGCCGGCGGTGGCGGTGGCAGTGCAGCAGCGAGTGAGGCGCTGCTACGGATGCGCCTCTGCCGTCACGGAGCACTGCGTGACCCTGCTGCAGGTGAGTGGTGGTGAGTGTGGTGAGTGTGGTGGTGGTGCTGGTGGTGGTGGTGAGTGTGGTGGTGGTGGTGGTGAGTGTGGTGGTGGTGGTGCTGGTGAGTGTAGTGGTTGTGGTGAGTGCAGTGGTGGTGGTGGTGCTGGTGAGTGTGGTGGTGCTGGTGAGTGTGGTGGTGGTGGTGGGTGTGGTGGTGGTGGTGGGTGTGGTGGTGGTGGGTGTGGTGGTGAGTGTGGTGGTGGTGGTGGTGGGTGTGGTGGTGGTGGTGGGTGTGGTGGTGGTGGGTGTGGTGGTGGTGGTGGGTGTGGTGGTGGTGGTGGGTGTGGTGGTGCTGGTGAGTGTTGGTGGTGAGTGTGATGGTTGTTGTGGTGGTGGTGGTGGTGAGTGCAGTGGTGGTGGTGTTGGTGGTGAGTGTGATGGTTGTGGTGGTGGTGGTGAGTGCAGTGGTGGTGGTGTTGGTGGTGAGTGTGATGGTTGTGGTGGTGGTGGTGGTGAGTGCAGTGGTGGTGGTGGTGAGTGCAGTGGTGGTGGTGGTGCTGGTGAGTGTGGTAGTGTTGGTGGTGGCGGCGGTGATCACGATTTTTCGAAGCGACGATGCCAGCACCTGTCACTAATCTCCGTTGGCGCCACCGTCCTGACCCTCCCCCCACCCTCCCCCCACCCTCCCCCCACCCTCCCCCCCCCACCCTCACCCCCCCACCGTCACCCCCCACCCTGCAGGCGCTGGCGACCAACGCGACGATCCGAGCGATGTTGGTGTCCCAGGGACTCATCGGGGAGCTCTTCGGCTACAACATTCGACGTGGCACAGCCGCCATGCGACGTAACGCACGCAGCCTGCTGTGCCTCCTCACCCGGTGAGCAGGCCTGCTGGTGGTGGTGGTGGTGAGCGTGGTGGTGGTGAGCGTGGTGGTGGTGGTGAGCGTGGTGGTGAGAGTGGTGGTGGTGAGCGTGGTGGTGAGAGTGGTGGTGGTGAGCGTGGTGGTGAGAGTGGTGGTGAGCGTGGTGGTGGTAGTGAGCGTGGTGGTGGTGGTGGTGGTGAGCGTGGTGGTGGTGGTGAGCGTGATGGTGGTGGTGGTGAGCGTGGTGGTGGTGGTGAGCGTGGTGGTGGTGGTGGTGAGCGTGGTGGTGGTGGTGGTGGTGGTGAGCGTGGTGGTGGTGATGTGCGTGGTGATGTGCGTGGTGATGTGGGTGGTGTTGTGGGTAATGATGATGGTAGTGGTGATGTTGATGATGGTAGTGGTGATGTTGATGATGGTAGTGGTGATGTTGATGATGGTAGTGGTGATGTTGATGTTGGTGGTGGTGATGTTGATGATGGTAGTGGTGATGTTGATGTTGGTGGTGGTGATGACGATGATGGTGGTGGTGATGTTGATGTTGGTGGTGGTGATGTTGATGATGGTAGTGGTGATGATGATGGTAGTGGTGATGTTGATGATGGTAGTGGTGATGTTGATGATGGTAGTGGTGATGTTGATGATGGTAGTGGTGATGTTGATGATGGTAGTGGTGATGTTGATGTTGGTGGTGGTGATGTTGATGATGGTAGTGGTGATATTGATGATGGTAGTGGTGATGTTGATGATAGTGGTGGTGATGTTGATGATGGTAGTGGTGATGTTGATGTTGGTGGTGGTGATGTTGATGATGGTAGTGGTGATGTTGATGATGTTGGTGGTGATGTGGGTGATGATGTGGGTGGCGGTGTGGGTGGTGGTGTGGGTGGTGATGTGGGTGGTGATGTGGGTGGTGATGTGGGTGGTGATGTGGGTGGTGATGTGGGTGGTGATGTGGGTGGTGATGTGGGTGGTGATGTGGGTGGTGATGTGGGTGGTGATGTGGGTGGTGATGTGGGTGGTGATGTGGGTGGTGGTGGTGATGACGGTGATGTGAGTGGTGATGTGGATGGTGGTGGTGATGGTGGTGTGGGTGGTGGTGTGGGTGGTGAGCGTGGTGGTGGTGAGCGTGGTGGTGGTGAGCGTGGTCGTGGTGAGCGTGGTGGTGATGTGGGTGGTGATGTGGGTGGTGATTTGGGTGGAGTTGTGGGTGGTGATGTGGGTGGTGATGTGGGTGGTGATGTGGGTGGTGATGTGGGTGGTGATGTGGGTGGTGGAGTGGGTGGTGATGTGGGTGGAGTGGGTGGTGATGTGGGTGGTGATGTGGGTGGTGGTGTGGGTGGTGGTGTGGGTGGTGGTGTGGGTGGTGGTGTGGGTGGTTGTGTGGGTGGTTGTGTGGTGGTGTGGGTGGTGGTGTGGGTGGTGGTGTGGGTGGTGATGTGCGTGGTGGTGTGGGTGGTGGTGTGGGTGGTGGTGTGGGTGGTGATGTGGGTGGTGATGTGGGTGGTGATGTGGGTGGTGATGTGGGGGGTGGTGGTGTGGGTGGTGACGTGGGTGGTGACGTGGGTGGTGACGTGGGTGGTGACGTGGGTGGTGACGTGGGTGGTGACGTGGGTGGTGACGTGGGTGGTGACGTGGGTGGTGACGTGGGTGGTGACGTGGGTGGTGACGTGGGTGGTGACGTGAGTGGTGGTGATGGTGATGTGGGTGGTGGTGTGGGTGGTGATGTGGGTGGTGATGTGGGTGGTGGTGTGGGTGGTGGTGTGGGTGGTGATGTGGGTGGTGGTGTGGGTGGTGGTGTGGGTGGTGGTGTGGGTGGTGATGTGGGTGGTGGTGTGCGTGGTGGTGTGGGTGGTGATGATGTTGGTGGTGATGTGCGTGGTGATGTGGGTGGTGATGTGCGTGGTGATGTGGTTGGTGATGTTGGTGGTGATGTGGGTGGTGATGTTGGTGATGGTGTGCGTGGTGGTGTGGGTGGTGATGTGGGTGGTGATGTGGGTGGTGATGTGGGTGGTGATGTGGGTGGTGATGTGGGTGGTGATGTGGGTGGTGATGTGGGTGGTGATGTGGGTGGTGATGTGGGTGGTGATGTGGGTGGTGATGTTGGTGGTGATGTGGGTGGTGATGTGGGTGGTGGTGTGCGTGGTGATGTGCGTGGTGGTGTGGGTGGTGGTGTGGGTGGTGATGTGGGTGGTGATGTGGGTGGTGATGTGGGTGGTGATGTGGGTGGTGATGTGGGTGGTGATGTGGGTGGTGATGTGGGTGGTGATGTGGGTGGTGATGTGGGTGGTGATGTGGGTGGTGATGTGGGTGGTGATGTGGGTGGTGATGTGGGTGGTGATGTGGGTGGTGGTGTTGGTGGTGATGTGGGTGGTGATGTGGGTGGTGATGTTGGTGATGATGTGGGTGGTGATGATGTTGGTGGTGATGTGGGTGGTGATGTGGGTGGTGATGTGGGTGGTGATGTGGGTGGTGATGTGGGTGGTGATGTGGGTGGTGATGTGGGTGGTGATGTGGGTGGTGATCTTGGTGATGATGTGGGTGGTGATGTGGGTGGTGATGTGGGTGGTGATGTGGGTGGTGATGTGGGTGGTGATGTGGGTGGTGATGTGGGTGGTGATGTGGGTGTTGATGTGGGTGGTGATGTGGGTGGTGATGTGCGTAGGGACGACAAGGAGGCCACCCAGCACATGAACGAGCTGATTGTGTCGCGCGTCGCCTCCGCCATCAGAGGGCACTGGACCAACCCCGACATGGTGAGCCGTGGTGATGGTCATGGTGGGGGTGGTGGTGGTGATGGTGGTGATGATGGTGATGATGGTGGTGGTGGTGGTAGTGGTGATGGTGGTGATGATGGTGATGATGGTGGTAGTGGTGGTGGTAGTGGTGATGGTGGTGATGGTGGTAGTGGTGGTGGTGATGGTGTTGGGGGTGGTGGTGATGGTGGTGGTGGTTGTTGTGGTGGTGGTGGTGGTTGTTGTGGTGGTTGTTGTGATGATGGTGGTTGTAGTGATGATGGTGGTGATGGTGGTGGTGATGATGATGATGGTGGTGGTGGTGGTGGTGGTCATGGTGACTGTTGTGGTTGTTGTGGTGGTTACTGTTGTTGTTGTTCACCCGGCAGGTGAACTGTGTGAATGAGATGTTGTTGTTGTTGACACTGCAGGTGAACTGTGTTAATGAGATGTTGATGTTGTTGTTGACACTGCAGGTGAACTGTGTTAATGAGATGATGTTGTTGACACTGCAGGTGAACTGTGTTAATGAGATGTTGTTGTTGACACTGCAGGTGAACTGTGTTAATGGGATGATTTTGTTGTTGTTGACACTGCAGGTGAACTGTGTTAATGGGATGATTTTGTTGTTGTTGACACTGCAGGTGAACTGTGTTAATGGGATGATTTTGTTGTTGTTGACACTGCAGGTGAACTGTGTTAATGAGATGTTGTTGTTGACACTGCAGGTGAACTGTGTTAATGAGATGATGTTGTTGTTGACACTGCAGGTGAACTGTGTTAATGAGATGTTGTTGATGTTGTTGATGTTGTTGTTGACACTGCAGGTGAACTGTGTTAATGAGATGTTGTTGATGTTGACACTGCAGGTGAACTGTGTTAATGAGATGTTGTTGTTGTTGACACTGCAGGTGAACTGTGTTAATGAGATGTTGTTGTTGACACTGCAGGTGAACTGTGTTAATGAGATGTTGTTGTTGACACTGCAGGTGAACTGTGTTAATGAGATGTTGTTGTTGATGTTGTTGTTGACACTGCAGGTGAACTGTGTTAATGAGATGATGTTGCTCACCGACTCCATCTCCTTGGATGATCAATGCTGGGAGGAACGCCTCCGCTGTGGTACCCAGCACCATCATCAACACCACCAATACCGTCATCATCATCAACATCACCAATACCACCATCATCATCAACATCATCACCACCAATACCATCATCATCATCAACATCATCAACACCACCAATACCATCATCATCATCAACATCATCAACACCACCAATACCATCATCATCATCATCAACACCACCACTACCATCATCATCAACACCACCACTACCATCATCATCAACACCACCAATACCATCATCATCATCAACACCACCACTACCATCATCATCATCAACACCACCACTACCATCATCATCAACACCACCAATACCATCATCAACACCACCAATACCATCATCATCAACACCACCACTACCATCATCATCACCACCACCACCATCATCAACATCACCACCACCATCATCAACATCACCACCACCATTATCAACACCACCAATACCATCATCATCAACATCATCAACATCACCACCACCATCATCAACATCATCATCATCATCAACATCATCAACATCACCACCACCACCATCATCAACATCATCAACACCACCAATACCATTATCATCATCAACACCATCAACATCACCACCACCATCATCAACATCATCAACACCATCAACATCACCACCACCATCATCAACATCATCAACATCATCATCACCACCACTACCATCATCATCATCAACATCATCAACACCACCAATACCATCATCATCATCAACATCACCATCACCATCATCACCACCACTACCATCATCATCAGCATCAACATCACCACCACCATCATCACCACCATCATCATGATCATCACCATCATCATCACCACCATCATCATCAACATCACCATCATCATCAACATCACCATCATCATCAACATCACCATCATCATCACCACCATCATCATCAACATCACCATCATCAACATCACCACCATCATCATCAACATCACCATCATCATCAACATCACCATCATCATCATCAACATCACCATCATCATCAACATCACCACCATCATCATCATCAACATCACCACCATCAGCATCACCACCATCATCATCAACATCACCACCATCATCAACATCACCACCATCACCACCATCATCAACATCACCACCATCATCAACATCACCACCATCATCAACATCACCACCATCATCATCAACATCACCATCATCATCAACATCACCACCACCATCATCAACATCACCATCATCAACATCACCACCACCATCGTCACCACCATCGTCACCACCATCGTCACCACCATCGTCACCACCATCGTCACCACCATCGTCACCATCACCACCACCATCGTCACCATCATCATCGTCATCACCAATGCCATCATCAATGCCATCATCAACATCACCACTACCATCAACATCATCATCGTCATCATCATCAACATCACCACTACCATCATCACCACCATCATCAACATCACCACCACTACCATCATCAACATCACCACTACCACCATCATCAACATCACCACTACCATCACCATCATCACCATCATCATCACCACCATCATCATCATCACCATTATCACCATCATCGTCATCACCACCACCATCATCAACATCACCACCACCACCACCATCATCACCCCACCATCACCACCACCATCGTCACCATCACTACCACCATCACCATGACCGCCGCCACCATCATCGCCACAACCGCCATCGCCATCACTACCACCACCATCACCACCATCACTACCACCATCGCCACGATCACCACCACCGCCATCATCACCGCCATCACCACCACCGCCATCACCACCACCGCCACCATCGCCACCATCACCACCACCATCACTACCACCACCGCCATCGTCACCGACGTCGCCGCCGCCGCCATCGCCACGACCACCATCACCACCATCACCACCATCACCACCGCCACCGTCACCACCATCACCACCATCACCACCATCACCACCATCACCACCGCCACCGTCGCCACCGTCACCACCATCACCACCACCACCGCCACCATCACCACCATCACCACCACCACCATCACCACCGCCGCCACCATCGCCACCATCACCACCATCACCACCACCACCGCCACCATCACCACCATCACCACCATCACCACCACCGCCACCACCACCACCACCATCACCACCATCACCACCACCACCATCACCACCACCACCACCACCGCCATCATCGCCACTCATCCCCCCCCCCCGTGCCTTGCCCCTCCTCCTCACCGTGTGCAGTCATGAGCCTCTTCCTGATGGCCGTGAGGGTTCAGTCCCCGCTGGTGGTGGAGAGCGTCTCCCTGCCCTGTCTGCGCATCCTGCAGCGCCTCATCCGGCCCCAGCCGCTCACCCGCACCAGCGCCAAGGTGGGGGGCTCGGTGGGGGGCACGGTGGGGGGCACGGTGGGGGGATGTGGGCTGCTATGTGCTACAAACTAGGATAGCTTTGTACCCTGTCAGACAGCTGGGTGGGTGAGTGGGAGCGTGAGCGGGTGGGCGAGTGATTGAGTGGGTGAGCGTGGGTGGGTGAGTGGGAGCGGGTGGGCGAGTGATTGAGTGGGTGAGCGTGGGTGGGTGAGTGGGAGCGTGAGCGGGTGGATGAGTGATTGAGTGGGTGAGCGTGGGTGGGTGAGTGGGAGCGGGTGGGCGAGTGGGTGAGTGATTGAGTGGGTGAGCGTGGGTGGGTGAGTGGGAGCGTGAGCGGGTGGGTGAGTGATTGAGTGGGTGAGCGTGGCTGGGTGGGTGAGTGGGAGTGAGCGGGTCGGTGAGTGGGATTGAGTGGGTAGGTGAGTGGGATTGAGTGGGTGAGTGTGGCTGGGTGGGTGAATGGGAGCGTGAGTGGGTAGGTGAGTGATTGAGTGGGTGAGCGTGGGTGGGTGAGTGGGAGCGTGAGCGGGTGGGTGAGTGATTGAGTGGGTGAGCGTGGCTGGGTGGGTAAGCGTGGGTGAGTGGGATTGAGTGGGTGGGTGAGTGATTGAGTGGGTGAGCGTGAGTGGGAGTGAGTGTGGGTGAGCGTGTGCGTGTGGGGGTGAGCTGAGCGTGAGTGGGATTGAGTGTGGGTGAGTGTCAGTATGGGTGAGCATGTGGGTGAGTGTGTAGGGGTGAGCGTGAGTGTGGGTGAGCGTGAGTGTGTAGGGGTGAGCGTGTGTGAGTGAGTGTGGGTGAGTGTGGGTGAGTGAGTGTGTAGGGGTGAGCGAGTGGGTGAGTGTGTAGGGGTGAGTGTGGGTGAGTGAGTGAGTGTGGGTGAGTGAGTGAGTGAGTGTGTAGGGGTGAGCGTGTGTGAGTGAGTGTGGGTGAGTGTGGGTGAGTGAGTGTGTGGGTGAGTGAGTGTGGGTGAGTGTGGGTGAGTGAGTGTGTAGGGGTGAGCGAGTGGGTGAGTGTGTAGGGGTGAGTGTGGGTGAGTGTGAGTGAGTGTGGGTGAGAGTGAGTGAGTGTTGTCGCTGTGCGTGCTTGTGCTGCAGGAGAGCGTGAGTGTGGGTGAGTGAGTGTGGGTGAGTGAGTGTGTAGGGGTGAGTGAGTGAGTGAGTGTGGGTGAGTGAGTGTGGGTGAGTGAGTGTGGGTGAGTGAGTGTGGGTGAGTGAGTGTGGGTGAGTGAGTGTGGGTGAGTGAGTGTGGGTGAGTGAGTGTGGGTGAGTGAGTGTGTAGGGGTGAGCGTGGGTGAGCGTGAGTGAGTGTGTAGGGGTGAGTGTGAGTGAGTGAGTGTGTAGGGGTGAGTGTGAGTGAGTGAGTGTGAGTGAGTGTGTAGGGGTGAGCGTGAGTGAGTGTGTAGGGGTGAGCGTGAGTGTGGGTGAGTGTGAGTGAGTGTGGGTGAGTGAGTGTGGGTGAGCGAGTGAGTGAGAGTGAGTGAGTGAGTGTTGTCACTGTGCGTGCTTGTGCTGCAGGAGAGCGTGAGTGGGTGTGGGTGAGTGAGTGTGTAGGGGTGAGTGAGTGAGTGAGTGTGGGTGAGCGTGAGTGTGTAGGGGTGAACGTGAGTGAGTGAGTGTGGGTGCGCGTGAGTGAGTAGGGGTGAGTGTGGGTGAGTGTGGGTGAGCGTGAGTGAGTGTGTAGGGGTGAACGTGAGTGAGTGAGTGTGGGTGAGCGTGAGTGAGTAGGGGTGAGTGTGGGTGAGTGTGGGTGAGCGTGAGTGAGTGTGTAGGGGTGAACGTGAGTGAGTGTGGGTGAGCGTGAGTGAGTAGGGGTGAGTGTGGGTGAGTGTGGGTGAGTGTGGGTGAGTGTGTAGGGGTGAACGTGAGTGTGTAGGAGTGAGTGGGTAAGTGAGTGAGTGTTGTCGCTGTGGGTGCTTGTGCTGCAGGAGAGCACCCCAGAGTCTCGCTGCTCGGTGCGGCCCTACAGCAGCGAGCTGCACGCTCAAGTGGAGCCCTGGCTCGCTGCTGAGCCAGGGGCCTCATTCCTCGCGTGGAGACGCAGCCTGCCTGCCCGTGGTAACGCAGACTCACTCACTCGCACGCTCACTCACTCGCTCACTCACACGCCCGCTCGTTCACACGCTCACCCGCTCGCTCACCCGCTCGCTCACCTGCTCGCTCGTTCACCCGCTCGCTCGTTCACACGCTCGCTCGTTCACACGCTCGCCCGCACGCTCACCCGCTCGCTCGTTCACACGCTTGCTCGCTCGCTCACCCGCTCGCTCGTTCACCCGCTCGCTCGTTCACACGCTCGCCCGCACGCTCACCCGCTCGCTCGTTCACACGCTTGCTCGCTCGCTCACCCGCTCGCTCGTTCACCCGCTCGCTCGCCCGCTCGCTCGTTCACCCGCTCGCTCGTTCACCCGCTCGCTCGTTCACCCGCTCGCTCGTTCACCCGCTCGCTCGTTCACACGCTCGCTCACACGCTCACCCGCTCGCTCACTCACCCACTCGCTCGCCCGCTCGCTCACCCGCTCGCACGCTCACCCGCTCGCCCACTCGCTCGCTCACCCACTCGCTCACCCGCTCGCTCGCTCACCCGATCGCTCGCTCGCACGCTCACCCGCTCGCACGCTCACTCACCCACTCACCCGCTTGCTCACCCACTCGCTCGCCCGCTCACTCACCCGCTCGCACGCTCACCCGCTCGCTCACTCGCTCACCCACTCGCTCGTTCACACGCTGGCTCACTGTACTCATTCACTCGCACTCACACACACACACTCATACACTCATTTCACACTTGCACTCATTCACACACTCACACTCATACACTCATTCACACACTCACATTCACACACTCACATTCAACACACACTCACTTTCAACACACTCATTCACACACCACACTCATCACACACTCCTACACACTCACACACTCATTCACACACACTCATTCACACACTCACATTCACACACTCACATTCACACACTCACATTCACACACTCACTCATTCACACACTCACACTCATTCACACACTCACATTCACACACTCACATTCACACACTCACATTCACACACTCACTCATTCACACACTCACACTCATTCACACACTCACTCATTCACACACTCATTCACACACTGCCAATCATTCACACACTCACACTCATTCACACACTCATTCACACACTCATTCACACACTCACATTCACACACTCACATTCACACACTCACATTAACACATTCACACACTCACACACTGACATTCACATACTGACATTCACACACTCACACACTCACACTCATTCACACTCACACACTCACACACACTCTCACACTCACACTCATTCACACTCACACACTCATTCACACACTCACACACTCATTCACACACTCACATTCACACACTCACATTCACACACTCACATTAACACACTCACATGAACACATTCACACACTCACATTCACACTCACACACATTCACACATTCACACACTCACACTCACACATTCACACACTCATTCACACTCACACACTCACACACACTCACACACACACTCACACACTCACACACTAACTCACACTATCTCACACTCTCACACACTCACACACTCACACACACTCACACACTCACATTCTCACACACACACTCACACACACTCACACACTCACATTCACACACTCACATTCTCACACACACACTCACACACTCACACACTCACATTCACACACTCACATTCACACTCACACACTCACACACACACACACTCACACACTCACATTCACACTCACTCACACACACACACACTCACACACACTCACACTCACACACTCACACACACACACTCACATTCACACTCACACACTCACACACACACACACTCACACACTCACTCACACACATACTCACTCATTCACACTCTCACACATTCACACTCACACACACTCACACACACACACACTCTCACACTCATCTCCCCCCCCGCGCCCCGCCCCCAGTGGCTGAGGGTGGTGCTGTGAGGCCTGGGGACCGTGCGGCATTCCGGTGGCGCTTCCTGGCTGAGAAGTACCTCTGGCGTTGGCGGCTCGCCATGCAGAGGGGGGGGCACTGCACTCGCCTGCCCCCCATGGAGCTTCAGCTGGGGCACAACAACTGGCTTCGTCAGGTGGGGGGTGATGGTGATGGTGTGGTGTGACGTCAGCTGGGTCACAACAAGTGTCTCTGTCAGGTGGTGTGACGTCAGCTGGGTCACAACAAGTGTCTCTGTCAGGTGGGGGGTGGTGGTGTGACGTCAGCTGGGTCACAACAACTGGCTTCGTCAGGTGGGGGGTGATGGTGTGGTGTGACGTCAGCTGGGTCACAACAACTGGCTTCGTCAGGTGGTGTGACGTCAGCTGGGTCACAACAAGTGTCTCTGTCAGGTGGGGGGTGGTGGTGTGACGTCAGCTGGGTCACAACAACTGGCTTCGTCAGGTGGGGGGTGATGGTGTGGTGTGACGTCAGCTGGGTCACAACAACTGGCTTCGTCAGGTGGTGTGACGTCAGCTGGGTCACAACAAGTGTCTCTGTCGGGTGGTGTGACGTCAGCTGGGTCACAACAAGTGTCTCTGTCAGGTGGTGTGACGTCAGCTGGGTCACAACAACTGGCTTCGTCAGGTGGTGTGACGTCAGCTGGGTCACAACAAGTGTCTCTGTCGGGTGGTGTGACGTCAGCTGGGTCACAACAAGTGTCTCTGTCAGGTGGTGTGACGTCAGCTGGGGCACAACAACTGGCTTCGTCAGGTGGGGGGTGATGGTGTGACGTCAGCTGGGTCACAACAAGTGTCTCTTTTGGGTGGTGTGACGTCAGCTGGGTCACAACAAGTGTCTCTGTCAGGTGGTGTGACGTCAGCTGGGTCACAACAAGTGTCTCTGTCACGTGGTGTGACGTCAGCTGGGTCACAACAAGTGTCTCTGTCAGGTGGGGGGTGGTGGTGTGACGTCAGCTGGGGCACAACAACTGGCTTCGTCAGGTGGGGGGTGATGGTGTGGTGTGACGTCAGCTGGGTCACAACAACTGGCTTCGTCAGGTGGTGTGACGTCAGCTGGGTCACAACAAGTGTCTCTGTCGGGTGGTGTGACGTCAGCTGGGTCACAACAAGTGTCTCTGTCAGGTGGTGTGACGTCAGCTGGGTCACAACAACTGGCTTCGTCAGGTGGTGTGACGTCAGCTGGGTCACAACAAGTGTCTCTGTCGGGTGGTGTGACATCAGCTGGGTCACAACAAGTGTCTCTGTCAGGTGGTGTGACGTCAGCTGGGGCACAACAAGTGTCTCTGTCGGGTGGTGTGGTGTGACGTCAGCTGGGTCACAACAAGTGTCTCTTTTGGGTGGTGTGACGTCAGCTGGGTCACAACAAGTGTCTCTGTCAGGTGGTGTGACGTCAGCTGGGTCACAACAAGTGTCTCTGTCACGTGGTGTGACGTCAGCTGGGTCACAACAAGTGTCTCTGTCAGGTGGTGTGACGTCAGCTGGGTCACAACAAGTGTCTCTGTCACGTGGTGTGACGTCAGCTGGGTCACAACAAGTGTCTCTGTCGGGTGGTGTGGTGTGACGTCAGCTGGGTCACAACAAGTGTCTCTGTCAGGTGGTGTGACGTCAGCTGGGTCACAACAAGTGTCTCTGTCAGGTGGTGTGACGTCAGCTGGGTCACAACAAGTGTCTCTGTCACGTGGTGTGACGTCAGCTGGGTCACAACAAGTGTCTCTGTCGGGTGGTGTGACGTCAGCTGGGTCACAACAAGTGTCTCTGTCGGGTGGTGTGACGTCAGCTGGGTCACAACGTGTGTCTCTGTCGGGTGGTGTGACGTCAGCTGGGTCACAACAAGTGTCTCTGTCAGGTGGTGTGACGTCAGCTGGGTCACAACAAGTGTCTCTGTCGGGTGGTGTGACGTCAGCTGGGTCACAACAAGTGTCTCTGTCGGGTGGTGTGACGTCAGCTGGGTCACAACAAGTGTCTCTGTCGGGTGGTGTGACGTCAGTTGGGTCACAACGTGTCTCTGTCAGGTGGTGTGACGTCAGCTGGGTCACAACAAGTGTCTCTGTCAGGTGGTGTGACGTCAGCTGGGTCACAACAAGTGTCTCTGTCGGGTGGTGTGACGTCAGTTGGGTCACAACGTGTGTCTCTGTCGGGTGGTGTGATGTCAGCTGGGTCACAACGTGTGTCTCTGTCAGGTGGTGTGACGTCAGCTGGGTCACAACAAGTGTCTCTGTCGGGTGGTGTGACGTCAGTTGGGTCACAACGTGTGTCTCTGTCGGGTGGTGTGATGTCAGCTGGGTCACAACAAGTGTCTCTGTCGGGTGGTGTGACGTCAGCTGGGTCACAACAAGTGTCTCTGTCAGGTGGTGTGATGTCAGCTGGGTCACAACAAGTGTCTCTGTCAGGTGGTGTGACGTCAGCTGGGTCACAACGTGTGTCTCTGTCGGGTGGTGTGACGTCAGCTGGGTCACAACAAGTGTCTCTGTCAGGTGGTGTGACGTCAGCTGGGTCACAATAAGTGTCTGTCAGGTGGGGTGGTGTGACGTCAGCTGGGTCACAACGTGTGTCTCTGTCGGGTGGTGTGACGTCAGCTGGGTCACAACAAGTGTCTCTGTCGGGTGGTGTGATGTCAGCTGGGTCACAACAAGTGTCTCTGTCAGGTGGTGTGACGTCAGCTGGGTCACAACAAGTGTCTCTGTCAGGTGGTGTGACGTCAGCTGGGTCACAACAAGTGTCTCTGTCACGTGGTGTGACGTCAGCTGGGTCACAACAAGTGTCTCTGTCAGGTGGTGTGACGTCAGCTGGGTCACAACAAGTGTCTCTGTCACGTGGTGTGACGTCAGCTGGGTCACAACAAGTGTCTCTGTCGGGTGGTGTGACGTCAGCTGGGTCACAACAAGTGTCTCTGTCGGGTGGTGTGACGTCAGCTGGGTCACAACAAGTGTCTCTGTCAGGTGGTGTGACGTCAGCTGGGTCACAACGTGTGTCTCTGTCGGGTGGTGTGATGTCAGCTGGGTCACAACAAGTGTCTCTGTCAGGTGGTGTGATGTCAGCTGGGTCACAACAAGTGTCTCTGTCAGGTGGTGTGACGTCAGCTGGGTCACAACAAGTGTCTCTGTCGGGTGGTGTGATGTCAGCTGGGTCACAACAAGTGTCTCTGTCGGGTGGTGTGACGTCAGCTGGGTCACAACAAGTGTCTCTGTCAGGTGGTATGACGTCAGCAGGGTCACAACAAGTGTCTCTGTCAGGTGGTGTGACGTCAGCTGGGTCACAACAAGTGTCTCTGTCAGGTGGTGTGACGTCAGCTGGGTCACAACAAGTGTCTCTGTCGGGTGGTGTGATGTCAGCTGGGTCACAACAAGTGTCTCTGTCAGGTGGTGTGATGTCAGCTGGGTCACAACAAGTGTCTCTGTCAGGTGGTGTGACGTCAGCTGGGTCACAACAAGTGTCTCTGTCGGGTGGTGTGATGTCAGCTGGGTCACAACAAGTGTCTCTGTCAGGTGGTGTGATGTCAGCTGGGTCACAACAAGTGTCTGTCAGGTGGTGTGATGTCAGCTGGGTCACAACAAGTGTCTCTGTCGGGTGGTGTGATGTCAGCTGGGTCACAACAAGTGTCTCTGTCGGGTGGTGTGACGTCAGCTGGGTCACAACAAGTGTCTCTGTCAGGTGGTGTGACGTCAGCTGGGTCACAACAAGTGTCTCTGTCGGGTGGTGTGACGTCAGCTGGGTCACAACAAGTGTCTCTGTCAAGTGGTGTGACGTCAGCTGGGTCACAACATGTCTCTGTCAGGTGGTGTGACGTCAGCTGGGTCACAACAAGTGTCTCTGTTGGGTGGTGTGACGTCAGCTGGGTCACAACAAGTGTCTCTGTCAGGTGGTGTGACGTCAGCTGGGTCACAACAAGTGTCTCTGTCAGGTGGTGTGACGTCAGCTGGGTCACAACAAGTGTCTCTGTCAGGTGGTGTGACGTCAGCTGGGTCACAACAAGTGTCTCTGTCAGGTGGTGTGACGTCAGCTGGGTCACAACAAGTGTCTCTGTCGGGTGGTGTGACGTCAGCTGGGTCACAACAAGTGTCTCTGTCACGTGGTGTGACGTCAGCTGGGTCACAACAAGTGTCTCTGTCGGGTGGTGTGACGTCAGCTGGGTCACAACAAGTGTCTCTGTCGGGTGGTGTGACGTCAGCTGGGTCACAACAAGTGTCTCTGTCAGGTGGTGTGACGTCAGCTGGGTCACAACAAGTGTCTCTGTCAGGTGGTGTGACGTCAGCTGGGTCACTACAAGTGTCTCTGTCGGGTGGTGTGACGTCAGCTGGGTCACAACAAGTGTCTCTGTCGGGTGGTGTGATGTCAGCTGGGTCACAACGTGTGTCTCTGTCGGGTGGTGTGACGTCAGCTGGGTCACAACAAGTGTCTCTGTCGGGTGGTGTGACGTCAGCTGGGTCACAACAAGTGTCTCTGTCAGGTGGTGTGACGTCAGCTGGGTCACAACAAGTGTCTCTGTCGGGTGGTGTGACGTCAGCTGGGTCACAACAAGTGTCTCTGTCGGGTGGTGTGACGTCAGCTGGGTCACAACGTGTGTCTCTGTCAGGTGGTGTGATGTCAGCTGGGTCACAACAAGTGTCTCTGTCAGGTGGTGTGACGTCAGCTGGGTCACAACAAGTGTCTCTGTCAGGTGGTGTGACGTCAGCTGGGTCACAACAAGTGTCTCTGTTGGGTGGTGTGACGTCAGCTGGGTCACAACAAGTGTCTCTGTCAGGTGGTGTGACGTCAGCTGGGTCACAACAAGTGTCTCTGTCAGGTGGTGTGACGTCAGCTGGGTCACAACAAGTGTCTCTGTCAGGTGGTGTGACGTCAGCTGGGTCACAACAAGTGTCTCTGTCAGGTGGTGTGACGTCAGCTGGGTCACAACAAGTGTCTCTGTCGGGTGGTGTGACGTCAGCTGGGTCACAACAAGTGTCTCTGTCACGTGGTGTGACGTCAGCTGGGTCACAACAAGTGTCTCTGTCGGGTGGTGTGACGTCAGCTGGGTCACAACAAGTGTCTCTGTCGGGTGGTGTGACGTCAGCTGGGTCACAACAAGTGTCTCTGTCAGGTGGTGTGACGTCAGCTGGGTCACAACAAGTGTCTCTGTCAGGTGGTGTGACGTCAGCTGGGTCACTACAAGTGTCTCTGTCGGGTGGTGTGACGTCAGCTGGGTCACAACAAGTGTCTCTGTCGGGTGGTGTGATGTCAGCTGGGTCACAACGTGTGTCTCTGTCGGGTGGTGTGACGTCAGCTGGGTCACAACAAGTGTCTCTGTCAGGTGGTGTGACGTCAGCTGGGTCACAACAAGTGTCTCTGTCAGGTGGTGTGACGTCAGCTGGGTCACAACAAGTGTCTCTGTCGGGTGGTGTGACGTCAGCTGGGTCACAACAAGTGTCTCTGTCAGGTGGTGTGACGTCAGCTGGGTCACAACAAGTGTCTCTGTCGGGTGGTGTGACGTCAGCTGGGTCACAACAAGTGTCTCTGTCGGGTGGTGTGACGTCAGCTGGGTCACAACAAGTGTCTCTGTCGGGTGGTGTGATGTCAGCTGGGTCACAACGTGTGTCTCTGTCGGGTGGTGTGACGTCAGCTGGGTCACAACAAGTGTCTCTGTCGGGTGGTGTGACGTCAGCTGGGTCACAACAAGTGTCTCTGTCAGGTGGTGTGACGTCAGCTGGGTCACAACAAGTGTCTCTGTCGGGTGGTGTGACGTCAGCTGGGTCACAACAAGTGTCTCTGTCGGGTGGTGTGACGTCAGCTGGGTCACAACGTGTGTCTCTGTCAGGTGGTGTGATGTCAGCTGGGTCACAACAAGTGTCTCTGTCAGGTGGTGTGACGTCAGCTGGGTCACAACAAGTGTCTCTGTCAGGTGGTGTGACGTCAGCTGGGTCACAACAAGTGTCTCTGTTGGGTGGTGTGACGTCAGCTGGGTCACAACAAGTGTCTCTGTCAGGTGGTGTGACGTCAGCTGGGTCACAACAAGTGTCTCTGTCAGGTGGTGTGACGTCAGCTGGGTCACAACAAGTGTCTCTGTCAGGTGGTGTGACGTCAGCTGGGTCACAACAAGTGTCTCTGTCAGGTGGTGTGACGTCAGCTGGGTCACAACAAGTGTCTCTGTCGGGTGGTGTGACGTCAGCTGGGTCACAACAAGTGTCTCTGTCACGTGGTGTGACGTCAGCTGGGTCACAACAAGTGTCTCTGTCGGGTGGTGTGACGTCAGCTGGGTCACAACAAGTGTCTGTCGGGTGGTGTGACGTCAGCTGGGTCACAACAAGTGTCTCTGTCAGGTGGTGTGACGTCAGCTGGGTCACAACAAGTGTCTCTGTCAGGTGGTGTGACGTCAGCTGGGTCACTACAAGTGTCTCTGTCGGGTGGTGTGACGTCAGCTGGGTCACAACAAGTGTCTCTGTCGGGTGGTGTGATGTCAGCTGGGTCACAACGTGTGTCTCTGTCGGGTGGTGTGACGTCAGCTGGGTCACAACAAGTGTCTCTGTCAGGTGGTGTGACGTCAGCTGGGTCACAACAAGTGTCTCTGTCAGGTGGTGTGACGTCAGCTGGGTCACAACAAGTGTCTCTGTCGGGTGGTGTGACGTCAGCTGGGTCACAACAAGTGTCTCTGTCAGGTGGTGTGACGTCAGCTGGGTCACAACAAGTGTCTCTGTCGGGTGGTGTGACGTCAGCTGGGTCACAACAAGTGTCTCTGTCGGGTGGTGTGACGTCAGCTGGGTCACAACAAGTGTCTCTGTCGGGTGGTGTGACGTCAGCTGGGTCACAACAAGTGTCTCTGTCGGGTGGTGTGACGTCAGCTGGGTCACAACAAGTGTCTCTGTCGGGTGGTGTGACGTCAGCTGGGTCACAACAAGTGTCTCTGTCGGGTGGTGTGACGTCAGCTGGGTCACAACAAGTGTCTCTGTCGGGTGGTGTGACGTCAGCTGGGTCACAACAAGTGTCTCTGTCGGGTGGTGTGACGTCAGCTGGGTCACAACAAGTGTCTCTGTCGGGTGGTGTGACGTCAGCTGGGTCACAACAAGTGTCTCTGTCGGGTGGTGTGACGTCAGCTGGGTCACAACAAGTGTCTCTGTCAGGTGGTGTGACGTCAGCTGGGTCACAACAAGTGTCTCTGTCGGGTGGTGTGACGTCAGCTGGGTCACAACAAGTGTCTCTGTCAGGTGGTGTGACGTCAGCTGGGTCACAACAAGTGTCTCTGTCAGGTGGTGTGACGTCAGCTGGGTCACAACAAGTGTCTCTGTCAGGTGATGTGATGTCAGCTGGGTCACAACAAGTGTCTCTGTTGGGTGGTGTGACGTCAGCTGGGTCACAACAAGTGTCTCTGTCAGGTGGTGTGACGTCAGCTGGGTCACAACAAGTGTCTCTGTCGGGTGGTGTGATGTCAGCTGGGTCACACAAAGTGTCTCTGTCAGGTGGTGTGATGTCAGCTGGGTCACAACAAGTGTCTCTGTCAGGTGGTGTGACGTCAGCTGGGTCACAACAAGTGTCTCTGTCGGGTGGTGTGACGTCAGCTGGGTCACAACAAGTGTCTCTGTCAGGTGGTGTGACGTCAGCTGTGTCACAACAAGTGTCTCTGTCGGGTGGTGTGATGTCAGCTGGGTCACAACAAGTGTCTCTGTCGGGTGGTGTGACGTCAGCTGGGTCACAACAAGTGTCTCTGTCACGTGGTGTGACGTCAGCTGGGTCACAACAAGTGTCTGTCGGGTGGTGTGACGTCAGCTGGGTCACAACAAGTGTCTCTGTTGGGTGGTGTGACGTCAGCCGGGTCACAACAAGTGTCTCTGTCGGGTGGTGTGACGTCAGCTGGGTCACAACAAGTGTCTCTGTCAGGTGGTGTGACGTCAGCTGGGTCACAACAAGTGTCTCTGTCAGGTGGTGTGACGTCAGCTGGGTCACAACAAGTGTCTCTGTCAGGTGGTGTGACGTCAGCTGGGTCACAACAAGTGTCTCTGTCACGTGGTGTGACGTCAGCTGGGTCACAACAAGTGTCTCTGTCAGGTGGTGTGACGTCAGCTGGGTCACAACAAGTGTCTCTGTCAGGTGGTGTGACGTCAGCTGGGTCACAACAAGTGTCTCTGTCAGGTGGTGGTGTGACGTCAGCTGGGTCACAACAAGTGTCTCTGTCAGGTGGTGTGACGTCAGCTGTGTCACAACAAGTGTCTCTGTCGGGTGGTGTGACGTCAGCTGGGTCACAACAAGTGTCTCTGTCAGGTGGTGTGACGTCAGCTGGGTCACAACAAGTGTCTCTGTCGGGTGGTGTGACGTCAGCTGGGTCACAACAAGTGTCTCTGTCAGGTGGTGTGATGTCAGCTGGGTCACAACAAGTGTCTCTGTCGGGTGGTGTGACGTCAGCTGGGTCACAACAAGTGTCTCTGTCAGGTGGTGTGACGTCAGCTGTGTCACAACAAGTGTCTCTGTCGGGTGGTGTGATGTCAGCTGGGTCACAACGTGTGTCTGTCAGGTGGTGTGACGTCAGCTGGGTCACAACAAGTGTCTCTGTCAGGTGGGGGGTGGTGGTGTGATGTCAGCTGGGTCACAACAACTGGATTCTAAGCTGACCTCCCTTCATCTCCACCACCACCTCATCTCCCTCCACCTCCACCACCTCCTCATCTCCCTCCACCACCATCTCCACCAACTCCTCATCTCCCTCCATATCCACCACCTCGTTATCTCCACCACCTCCTCATCTCCCTCCACCTCCTCATCTCCACCACCTCCTCATCTCCCTCCACCTCCTCATCTCCCTCCATCTCCACCACCTCCTCATCTCCACCACCTCCTCATCTCCCTCCATCTCCACCATCTCCACCACCTCCTCATCTCCACCACCTCCTCATCTCCCACCATCTCCCTCCATCTCCACCACCTCCTCATCTCCCACCACCTCCTCATCTCCCACCACCTCCTCGCCTCATCTCCACCACCTCATCATTCCCACCACCTCCTCATCTCCCACCACCTCCTCATCTCCACCATCTCCCTCCACCTCGTCATCTCCACCATCTCCCTCCACCTCGTCGTCTCCCACAGATCCTCTTCACGCCGTCGTCGCAGGCCGCCCGCCAGGCTGCCTGTGCCATCGTCGAGGCGCTGGGCTGCTTGCAGTCACGCAAGCAGCAAGTGCTGGACCTGCTCACCAGGTGAGGAGCGGGGGGGTGAGCGGGTGAGTGAGTGAGTGGGTGGGTGAGTGGGTGAGTGGGTGGGTGGGTGGGTGAGTGAGTGGGTGGGTGAGTGAGTGAGTGGGTGGGTGGGTGAGTGGGTGAGTGGGTGGGTGGGTGAGTGGGTGGGTGGGTGGGTAGGTTAATGAATGATTTGGTGGGTGAGCGAGTGGCTGATTGAGCGGGTGGGTGAGTGAGTGGGTGGGTGAGTGGGTGGGTGGGTGAGTGGGTGGGTGGGTGAGTGAGTGAGTGGGTGGGTGGGTAGGTGAGTGGGTGGGTGGGTAGGTTAATGAATGATTTGGTGGGTGAGCGAGTGGCTGATTGAGCGGGTGAGTGGGTGGGTGGGTGAGTTAGTGGGTGGGTGGGTTAATGAATGATTTGGTGGGTGAATGAGTGAGCGAGTGGCTGAGTGAGCGAGTGGCTGAGTGAGCGAGTGGATGAGTGAGCGAGTGGCTGAGTGAGCGAGTGGCTGATTGAGTGGGTGGGTGAGTGAGTGGGTGGGTGGGTAGGTTAATGAATGATTTGGTGGGTGAATGAGTGAGCGAGTGGCTGATTGAGTAGGTGGGTGGGTGAGCGGGTGGGTGCATGAGTGAGCGAGTGGTTGAGTGGGTGGGTAGATTAATGAATGAGTGAGTGGGTGGGTGAGTGGGTGGGTGCGTGAGTGAGTGGGTGGGTGGGTGAGTTAGCGAGTGGGTGGGTAGATTAATGAATGAGTGGGTGGGTGAGTGAGTGAGTGAGCAAGCTATTGGGGAGGTAGATTAATGAATGATTTGGTGGGTGAATGAGTGAGCGAGTGGCTGATTGAGTGGCTGGGTGGGTGAGCGGGTGGCTGGGTAGATTAATGAATGAGTGGGTGAGCGAGAGTGCGAGTGGCTGGGTAGATTAATGAATGAGTGGGTGGGTGAATGAGTTAGCGAGCGGTTGAGTGGGTGGGTGAATGAGTTAGCGAGCGGTTGAGTGGGTGGGTGAATGAGTTAGCGAGCGGTTGGGTGGGTGAATGAGTTGGCGAGCGGTTGCGTGGGCGGGTGAATGAGTTAGCGAGCGGTTGAGTGGGCGGGTGAATGAGTTAGCGAGCGGTTTGGTGGGCGGGTGAATGAGTTAGCGAGCGGTTGAGTGGGCGGGTGAATGAGTTAGCGAGCGGTTGAGTGGGCGGGTGAATGAGTTAGCGAGCGGTTGAGTGGGCGGGTGAATGAGTTAGCGAGCGGTTGAGTGGGCGGGTGAATGAGTTAGCGAGCGGTTGAGTGGGCGGGTGAATGAGTTAGCGAGCGGTTGAGTGGGTGGGTCAATGAGTTAGCGAGCGGTTGAGTGGGTGGGTGAATGAGTTAGCGAGCGGTTGAGTGGGCGGGTGAATGAGTGAGCGAGCGGTTGGGTGGGTGAATGAGTTAGCGAGCGGTTGAGTGGGCGGGTGAATGAGTTAGCGAGCGGTTGAGTGGGCGGGTGAATGAGTGAGCGAGCGGTTGAGTGGGTGGGTAGATTAATGAATGAATGAATGGGTGGGTGAGTGGGTGGGTGGTTTTGGGCGAGTGAGGTGGTGGAATGTGTGGGTGGCTCGTTGTTGTGAGAGAGTCGTTGGATTAGTGAGTAGGCCGATGATTAGAGGGGCGAGTGGGCGAGGGAGCGAGCGGGCGGGCGAGTCAGCGGGTGGGCGAGTGGGCGAGCGTGCGGGCGAGTGGGTGGGCGAGTGGGCGGGTGGGCGAGTGAGCGGGTGGGCGAGTGGGCGAGCGGGTGGGCGAGTGAGCGGGTGGGCGAGTGGGCGAGCGGGGGGGCGAGTGGGCGAGTGAGCGAGCGGGCGGGCGGGCGAGTGGGCGAGCGAGCGGGCGAGCGGGTGGGCGAGTGGGCGAGTGGGCGAGTGAGCGAGCGGGCGGGCGAGTGAGCGGGTGGGCGAGTGAGCGGGTGGGCGAGTGGGCGAGCGAGTGGGTCGCTGTCCGTGCGGCGTGCAGCTACCTGGACGAGCTGAGCTCAGCAGGGGAGTGTGCCTCCGAGTACCTGGCCCTCTACCAGAAGCTCATCCGCCCCTCCCACTGGAAGGTTTACGTAGCGGCACGGGGCGCCCTGCCACGCATCGGCAACCTCATCACCAAGGTGGGTCCACCACCACCACCACCACCACCGCCACCACCACCGCCGCCACGCTCGCTCACCCAGCCACTCGTCCACCTTCTCGCCCATCCGCTCGGTCACCCGCTCGCCCCACCTTGTCACTCGCACACCCGCCCGCTCGCCTGCCCGCTCACCCACCCGCTCACCCACCCACCTCACCCACCCGCGCACTTACCCGCCCGCCCACCCATCCACCCACTTACCCACCCACTTACCCACCCATCCGCTCACTAACTCGCTCACTCACCCTCTCACTAACCCGCCCACCCACTCACCCACCTTCCCACCCACCCTCCCGCTCACCCGCTCACTCACCCGCTCACCCACCCACCTCACCAACCCACCTCACTCACCCACTCAACCGCCCACCCACTCGCCCACCCACTCACCCACCCACTCACCCACCCACTCACCCACCCACTCAACCACCCGCTCACCTGCTCACTCGCCCACCCATCCGCTCACTCGCCCACTCGCTCACTCACCCACCCACTCACCCACTCACCCGCTCACTCACCCTCTCACTCACTCACTCACCCACTCACTCACTCACTTACCCACTCACCCTCTCACTCACCCACCCACTCACTTACCCACTAAACCTCTCACTCACCCACTCACCCACCCACTCACTTACCCACTCACCCTCTCACTCACCCACTCACCCACCCACTCACTTACCCACTCACCCTCTCACTCACCCACTCACTAACCCGCCCGCCCACTCACCCACCCACCCACCCGCTCACCCGCTCACCCTCTCATCCTCCCCGTTCCTCACCACCAGGAGATAGCTCAGCTGCTGGCGCTGGAGGAGGCCACCTTGACCTCCGACCTTCAGCAGGGATACGCCCTCAAGATGCTCACAGGTCAGAGGTCACTCACGCAAAGGCGCCCCCAGGTAGCCTCTAGCGGGCCGTAGGGTCAAGTGCATGGACCCCCATACAGAGGTCACCCACCCCAGGTAGCCTCTAGCAGGCTGTAGGGTCAAGTGCATTGACCCTCATACAGAGGTCACCCACCCCAGGTAGCCTCTAGCAGCCCGTAGGGTCAAGTGCATGAACCCTCATACAGAGGTCACCCACCCCTGCCCAGGTAGCCTCTAGCAGGCCGTAGGGTCAAGTGCATGGACCCTCATACAGAGGTCACCCACCCCAGGTAGCCTCTAGCAGCCCGTAGGGTCAAGTGCATGAACCCTCATACAGAGGTCACCCACCCCTGCCCAGGTAGCCTCTAGCAGGCCATAGGGTCAAGTGCATTGACCCTCATACAGAGGTCACCCACCCCAGGTAGCCTCTAGCAGCCCGTAGGGTCAAGTGCATGAACCCTCATACAGAGGTCACCCACCCCTGCCCAGGTAGCCTCTAGCAGGCCATAGGGTCAAGTGCATTGACCCTCATACAGAGGTCACCCACCCCAGGTAGCCTCTAGCAGGCTGTAGGGTCAAGTGCATGAACCCTCATACAGAGGTCACCCACCCCTGCCCAGGTAGCCTCTAGCAGGCCGTAGGGTCAAGTGCATGGACCCTCATACAGAGGTCACCCACCCCTGCCCAGGTAGCCTCTAGCAGGCCATAGGGTCAAGTGCATGGACCCTCATACAGAGGTCACCCACCCCAGGTAGCCTCTAGCAGGCTGTAGGGTCAAGTGCATGAACCCTCATACAGAGGTCACCCACCCCTGCCCAGGTAGCCTCTAGCAGGCCGTAGGGTCAAGTGCATGGACCCTCATACAGAGGTCACCCACCCCAGGTAGCCTCTAGCAGGCCGTAGGGTCAAGTGCATTGAACTCTCTCTCCACCGCTCCTCCCCACCGCTCCCCCCCCCACCGCTCCCCCCCCCCCCACCGCTCCCCCCCCCACCGCTCCCCCCCCACCACCGCTCCCCCCCCCACCGCTCCCCCCCCCACCAGAGCTGCTGTCCTCCTTCGTGGAGGCCGAGTCCATCAAGCGACAGTTCAAGGGTCGCCTCGTAGGCACGGTGCTGGACGGCTACCTGTGCCTGCGCAAGCTGGTGGTGCAGCGCACCAAGGCCATCGACGAGACACAGGACCTGCTGCTCGAGATGCTGGAGGACATGACCACGGGTGAAGAGGCACACCTCACCACACGCTCACCACGACACTCACCACGACACTCACCACGTGACTCACCACGACACTCACCACGACACTCACCACGACACTCACCACGACACTCACCACGACACTCACCACGACACTCACCACCACACTCACCACAACACTCACCACGAGACGAGACACAGGACCTGCTGCTCGAGATGCTGGAGGACATGACCACGGGTGAAGAGGCACACCTCACCACACGCTCACCACGACACTCACCACGACACTCACCACGACACTCACCACGTGACTCACCACGACACTCACCACGTGACTCACCACGAGACGAGACACAGGACCTGCTGCTCGAGATGCTGGAGGACATGACCACGGGTGAAGAGGCACACCTCACCCCACGCTCACCACGACACTCACCACGACACTCACCACGACACTCACCACGACACTCACCACGACACTCACCACGACACTCACCACCACACTCACCACGAGACGAGACACAGGACCTGCTGCTCGAGATGCTGGAGGACATGACCACGGGTGAAGAGGCACACCTCACCCCACACTCACCACCACACTCACCACGACACTCACCACGACACTCACCACGACACTCACCACCACACTCACCACGACACTCACCACGACACTCACCACGACACTCACCACCACACTCACCACGAGACGAGACACAGGACCTGCTGCTCGAGATGCTGGAGGACATGACCACGGGTGAAGAGGCACACCTCACCCCACACTCACCACGACACTCACCACGACACTCACTCACTCACCACGAGACTCACTCACTCACCAAGAGACTCACTCACCACGAGACTCACTCGCCACCACACTCACTCACTCACCACCACACTCAACACGACACTCACTCACTCACCACGACACTCACCACGAGACTCACCACGACACTCACCACCACACTCACCACGAGACTCACCACGACACTCACCACGAGACTCACCACGACACTCACTCACTCACCACGACACTCACTCACTCACCACGACACTCACCACCACACTCACCACGACACTCACTCACTCACCACGACACACTCACCACGAGACTCACTCACTCACCACGAGACTCACTCACTCACCAAGAGACTCACTCACCACCACACTCACCACGAGACTCACTCGCCACCACACTCACTCACTCACCACCACACTCAACACGACACTCACTCACTCACCACGACACTCACCACGACACTCACCACGACACTCACCACCACACTCACCACCACACTCACCACCACACTCACCACGACACTCACCACCACACTCACCACCACACTCACCACGAGACTCACCACGAGACTCACCACGAGACTCACTCACCACGAGACTCACTCACCACGACACTCACCACGACACTAACCACGACACTCACCACGTGACTCACTCACCACGAGACTCACTCACCACGACACTCACCACGACACTCACCACGACACTCACCACACTCACTCACTCACCACACTCACCACGACACTCACCACGACACTCACCACGACACTCACCACGACACTCACCACGACACTCACCACGAGACTCACTCACTCACCACGACACTCACCACCACACTCACCACGAGACTCACCACGTGACTCACCACGAGACGAGACACAGGACCTGCTGCTCGAGATGCTGGAGGACATGACCACGGGTGAAGAGGCCCACCCCCACCCCCCCCCCCCCCCCGCTCACCACGCTCACCACCACGCTCACCACCACGCTCGCCCCCACGCTCACCCCCACGCTCACCCCCACGCTCACCCCCACGCTCGCCCCCACGCAGGGACGGAGCTGGAGACCAAGGGCTTCATGGCCGTGTGTATCGAGACGGCAAAGCGCTACAGCCTGGATGACTACCGCACGCCCGTGTTCATCTTCGAGCGACTCTGCAGCATTATCTACCCGGTGCGTTCGGCCGCTCGCCAACCCGCTCGCTCGTTCAATCGTTTACCCACTCGCTCGCCCACCCGCTCGCTCGCCAACCCGCTCGCTCACTCACCCGCTCGCTCACTCGTTTACCCACTCGCCCGCTCGCCAACCCGCTCGCTCGCTCGCTCGCTCGTTCAATCGTTTACCCGCTCGCTCGCCCGCCCGCTCGCCCGCTCGCCAACCCACTCGCTCGCCCACCCGCTCGCCCACCCGCTCAATCGTTTACCCGGCCGCTCGCCCACCCGCTCGCCCACCCGCTCGCCCACCCGCTCAATCGTTTACCCGCTCGCTCGCCCGCCCGCTCGCCCGCTCGCCAACCCACTCGCTCGGCCACCCGCTCGCCCACCCGCTCAATCGTTTACCCGGCCGCTCGCCCACCTGCTCGCCCACCTGCTCGCTCACTCGTTCAATCGTTTACCCGCTCGCTCGCCCGCCCGCTCGCCCGCTCGCCAACCCACCCGCTCGCTCACCCGCTCAATCGTTTACCCACTCGCTCGCCCACCCGCTCGCCCACCCGCTCGCCCACCCGCTCAATCATTTACCCGCTCGCTCGCCCACCCGCTCGCCCACCTGCTCGCTCACTCGTTCAATCGTTTACCCGCTCGCTCGCCCACCCGCTCGCCCACCCGCTCAATCGTTTACCCGCTCGCTCGCCCGCCCGCCCGTCTCCATCTCGCTCCCCCCTGCGCGCGCCCCCCCCTCCGCGGTGTTGATGGGGTGGCGGTTACCGTGGTGACCGTGGTTACCGTGGTGACCGTGGTTACCGTGGCGACCGTGGCGACCGTGGTGACCGTGGTGACCGTGGTTACCGGTGGCGGTTTCCCGCGTGGCGACCGTGGGCGCAGGAGGAGAACGCTGTGAGCGAGTTCTTTGTGGCGCTGGAGAAGGACCCCCAGCAGGAGGACTTCCTGCAGGGCCGCATGCCGGGCAACCCGTACAGCAGCGCGGAGCCGGCCATCGGCCCCCTGATGCGCGACATCAAGAACAAAATCTGCCGCGACTGTGACCTCGTCGCCCTGCTGGAGGACGACAGTGGCATGGAGGTGGGGGCGGGGGGGGGGAGTGGGGGGGGTGGTGGTGGTGGTGGTGTGGTTGATGGTGGTGGTGGTGGTCATAATAGTGGTGGTGGTTATAATAGTGGTGGTGGTGGTTATAATAGTGGTGGTTATAATAGTGGTGGTGGTGGTGATTATAATGGTGGTGGTTATAATGGTGGTGGTGGTTATAATAGTGGTGGTGGTTATAATAGTGGTTGCTATAATAGTGGTGGTGGTGGTGGTGGTTATAATAGTGGTAGTGGTGGTTATAATAGTGGTGGTGGTTATAATAGTGGTGGTGGTGGTGGTTATAATGGTGGTGGTGGTTATAATAGTGGTGGTGGTTATAATAGTGGTGGTGGTTATAATGGTGGTGGTGGTTATAATGGTGGTGGTGGTTATAATGGTGGTGGTGGTGGTTATAATAGTGGTGGTTATAATGGTGGTGGTGGTTATAATAGTGGTGGTGGTGGTGGTGGTTATAATAGTGGTGGTGGTTATAATTGTGGTGGTGGTTATAATAGTGATGGTGGTGGTTATAATAGTGGTGGTGGTTATAATAGTGGTGGTGGTGGTTATAATAGTGGTGGTTATAATAGTGGTGGTGGTGGTGGTTATATTAGTGGTGGTGGTTATAATAGTGGTCGTGGTGGTGGTTATATTAGTGGTGGTGGTTATAATAGTGGTCGTGGTGGTGGTTATAACTGGTGGTGGTGGTGGTTATAATAGTGGTGGTTATAATAGTGGTGGTGGTTATAATGGTGGTGGTTATAATAGTGGTGGTTATAATGGTGGTGGTGGTTATAATAGTGGTGGTGGTTATAATAGTGGTGGTGGTGGTTATAATGGTGGTGGTGGTTATAATGGTGGTGGTGGTGGTGGTTATAATAATGGTGGTTATAATGGTGGTGGTGGTTATAATAGTGGTGGTGGTTATAATAGTGGTGGTGGTGGTGGTGGTTATAATGGTGGTGGTGGTTATAATGGTGGTGGTGGTGGTGGTTATAATAGTGGTGGTTATAATGGTGGTGGTGGTTATAATAGTGGTGGTGGTGGTGGTTATAATAGTGGTGGTGGTTATAATTGTGGTGGTGGTTATAATAGTGATGGTGGTGGTTATAATAGTGGTGGTGGTTATAATAGTGGTGGTGGTGGTTATAATAGTGGTGGTTATAATAGTGGTGGTGGTGGTGGTGGTGGTTATATTAGTGGTGGTGGTTATAATAGTGGTCGTGGTGGTGGTTATATTAGTGGTGGTGGTTATAATAGTGGTCGTGGTGGTGGTTATAACTGGTGGTGGTGGTGGTTATAACAGTGGTGGTGGTTATAATAGTGGTGGTGGTTATAATAGTGGTGGTGGTGGTTATAATAGTGGTGGTGGTTATAATAGTGGTCGTGGTGGTTATAATAGTGGTGGTCGTGGTGGTTATAACAGTGGTGGTGGTGGTGGTGGTTATAATAGTGGTGGTGGTTATAATAGTGGTGGTGGTTATAATAGTGGTGGTGGTGATTGGTAGTTGTATGGATTGGTGGTTGTAGTGGTGGTGGTTGGTGGTGGTGGTGGTAATTGTTCATCTCTCCGTGTCTCTCTCCGTGTGTCTCTCTCCGTGTGTCTCTCTCCGTGTCTCTCTCCGTGTGTCTCTCTCCGTGCGTCTCTCTCTCCGTGTGTCTCTCTCCGTGTGTCTCTCTCCGTGTGTCTCTCTCCGTGTGTCTCTCTCCGTGTGTCTCTCTCCGTGTGTCTCTCTCCGTGTGTCTCTCTCCGTGTGTCTCTCTCCGTGTGTCTCTCTCCGTGTGTCTCTCTCCGTGTGTCTCTATCCCGCCCACCAGCTGCTCGTCAACAACAAGATCATCAGCCTGGACCTCCCTGTTGCTGAGGTCTACAAGAAAGTTTGGTGCCCAACAGCGGAGGTGACCCCCAGCCGCAGCCTGCCCATCCACTCGCTCACGAACCCGCCAACCCACTCGCTCGCTCACTCGTCCGCTCGCTCACCCGCCCACTCATCCACTCGCTCGCTCACTCACTCGTCCGCTCGCTCACCCGCCCACTCATCCGCTCGCTCGCTCACTCACGCACCCACTCATCCGCTCGCTCGCTCGCTCACTCATCCACTCACCTGACTCACTCATCCACTCGCTCACTCACTCACTCATCCACTCGCCCACTCACTCATCCGCTCACTCACTCACTCATTCGCTCACTCACTCATCCGCTCACTCACTCGCTTACCCACTCACTCACTCACTCATCCACTCACTCACTCACTCGCTCATCCACTCGCTCACTCACTCATCCACTCACTCATCCACTCACTCATCCACTCGCTCACTCACTCACTCGTCCACTCGCTCACCCACTCATCCACTCGCTCATCCACTCGCGCTCTCACTCACTCACTCATCCACTCACTCGCTCATCCACTCACTCGCTCATCCACTCGCTCACTCACTCACTCGTCCACTCGCTCACCCGCTCATCCACTCGCTCATCCACTCGCTCTCTCACTCACTCATCCGCTCACTCACTCACTCATTCGCTCACTCACTCATCCGCTCACTCACTCGCTTACCCACTCACTCACTCACTCATCCACTCGCTCATCCACTCGCTCATCCACTTGCTCACTCACTCGCTCATCCACTCGCTCACTCACTCACTCATCCACTCACTCATCCACTCACTCATCCACTCGCTCACTCACTCACTCGTTCACTCGCTCACCCACTCATCCACTCGCTCATCCACTCGCTCACTCACTCATCCACTCGCTCACTCACTCGCTCATCCACTCGCTCACTCGCTCATCCACTCGCTCACTCGCTCATCCACTCGCTCACTCACTCATCCACTCACTCATCCACTCATCTACTCACTCATCCACTCGCTCACTCACTCACTCGTCCACTCGCTCACCCACTCATCCACTCGGTCTCTCGCTCACTCATCCACTCGCTCACTCGCTCATCCACTCGCTCATTCACTCACTCGTCCACTCGCTCACCCACTCATCCACTCGCTCACCCACTCATCCACTCGCTCATCCACTCGCTCTCTCACTCGCTCATCCACTCACTCACTCATCCACTCGCTCACTCGCTCACTCGCTCACTCGCTCATCCACTCGCTCACCCACTCACTCACCCGCCCACTCATCTACTCGCTCACTCATCCACTGCATGTGTGTGCGTGTGTGTGTGCGTGTGTGTGTGCGTGCGTGCGCGTGCGTCGCAGGGAGAGGCCATGCGCATTGTGTACCGCATGAGGGGACTCCTCGGAGATGCCACGGAGGAGTTCATCGAGTCCCTGGACACAGCCGCAGGTGAGGCGGTGGCCTGTGGCACTGCGGCACTGTGTCACAGTGACACAGTGCCGCAGTGCCACATGGACACTGTGTCACTGTGGCACTGCGACACTGTGGCACTGCGGCACTGTGGCACTGTGGCACTGTGACACTGTGGCACTGCGACACTGCGGCACTGTGACACTGTGGCACTGTGGCACTGTGACACTGTGGCACAGTGGCACTGCGACACTGTGGTGTTTCTCAAGAAGCATTGAAATAGCTGAGGGATTAGCTCGTGACTGGTCACAGAAATAGATGTTCGAGTAAAGGCCTACACATCCACAGAGCTTCAATGAACGATGTTAAGATTCGTAGCGACTTCTCCCAACCAGCTTAAAAAGTCGCTACGAATCTTAACATCGTTTATTGAAGCTCTGTCGTCCCGACGGGTCCGTACCTTTCACCTGAAGAAGGCCGCTTGCGTTGTGGCCGAAACGTCGTGAGAATATTATCGTGTTATTTTATTTTATCAATTTATTATTTTATTCTCATTCTACGTGGTGGTGGTGGTGGTTGTGGTGGTGGTGGTGGTGACTTTAGCGAAAGAACCAAAGAAGATGAACCCAAACAACCCTTCGATTATTAAAGCGCGTTGCGTTTCCGTTCAACCCGCGCAGTTCGCCGGCTTTGGCTCCGTTGCCTTTTCGTTTTTACCCAAGAAGCTCGGGCAGTGACGTTCATTTCACCGTTTATCGCCGTCCCCATTGCTTGGGGCAGATCCGCTCGCCTCCCCGAACGCCCGGTCGCCCGTGAATCCGGGGGAGGGTTGAATCGATGGAAGGATCTTGGCAGGGAGGAGATCGGTGGCCGAGGTGAAGCAGCCTCTCGCGCTCGTGCGCCTAGCTGACGGAGAGCTGCGGGGGTTCCCGCAGTCCACCGAAGCCTCAAATCACGAATGGATAAAACGATGAAAGCCACGCTGGGGTTGGTCTCTCAGTGTACGTGACCTCTGATCTCCACCCACCCCCCGACCCCACCCACCCACCGGCCTCCTCCTCATCCCACCGCCTCTTCCACTTCCACCTCCTCCACCTCCCTCTTCTCCCCCCCCCCGCCCCAGACGAGGAGGAGGATGAGGAGGAGGTTTACCGCATGGCGGGAGTCATGTCCGAATGCGGGGGGCTGCAGGCGATGTTGACGCGCCTCGCAGGCGTGCACGACTTCAAGCAAGGCCGGCAGCTGCTCACAGTGCGTGACTCTGTGTGTCTCTGTGTGTCTCTGTGTGTCTCTGTGTCTCTCTGTGTCTCTGTGTCTCTCTGTGTGTCTCTGTGTCTCTCGCTGTCTCCCCGTGTCTCCCCGTGTCTCTGTGTCTCTCTGTGTGTCTCTGTGTGTGTGTCTCTCGCTGTCTCCCAGTGTCTCCCCGTGTCTCCCCGTGTCTCTGTGTCTCTCGCTGTCTCTCACTGTCTCTGTGTCTCTCTGTGTGTCTCTCGCTGTCTCCCAGTGTCTCTCGCTGTCTCCCCGTGTCTCTGTGTCTCCCTGTGTCTCTGTGTCTCTCGCTGTCTCCCAGTGTCTCTGTGTCTCTGTGTCTCTCGCTGTCTCCCAGTGTCTCGGTGTCTCTCGCTGTCCCCCCGTGTCTCTGTGTCTCTCGCTGTCTCCCAGTGTCTCTCGCTGTCCCCCCGTGTCTCTGTGTCTCTCGCTGTCCCCCCGTGTCTCTGTGTCTCTCGCTGTCTCCCAGTGTCTCTCGCTGTCTCCCCGTGTCTCTGTGTCTCTCGCTGTCTCCCCGTGTCTCTGTCTCCCTGTGTCTCTGTCTCCCTGTGTCTCTGTGTCTCCCTGTGTCTCTGTGTCTCTCGCTGTCTCCCAGTGTCTCTCGCTGTCTCCCAGTGTCTCTCGCTGTCTCCCAGTGTCTCCCCGTGTCTCTGTGTCTCTCGCTGTCTCCCAGTGTTTCTGTGTCTCTCGCTGTCTCCCAGTGTCTCCCCGTGTCTCTGTGTCTCTCGCTGTCTCCCCGTGTCTCTGTCTCCCTGTGTCTCTGTGTCTCTCGCTATCTCCCCGTGTCTCTGTGTCTCTCGCTGTCTCCCAGTGTCTCTGTCTCTCGCTGTCTCCCCGTGTCTCTCGCTGTCTCTCGCTGTCTCCCAGTGTCTCCCCGTGTCTCCCCGTGTCTCTGTGTCTCTCGCTGTCTCTCGCTGTCTCTGTGTCTCTTGCTGTCTCCCAGTGTCTCCCCGTGTCTCTCGCTGTCTCCCCGTGTCTCTGTCTCCCTGTGTCTGTCTCTCGCTGTCTCCCCGTGTCTCTCGCTGTCTCCCAGTGTCTCCCTGTGTCTCTCGCTGTCTCCCAGTGTCGCTCGCTGTCTCCCAGTGTCTCCCCGTGTCTCTGTGTCTCTGTGTCTCTCGCTGTCTCCCAGTGTCTCCCCGTGTCTCTGTGTCTCTGTGTCTCTCGCTGTCTCCCAGTGTCGCTCGCTGTCTCCCAGTGTCTCCCCGTGTCTCTCGCTGTCTCCCCGTGTCTCTGTGTCTCTCGCTGTCTCCCCGTGTATCTGTGTCTCTCTCTGTGTGTCTCTCTCTGTGTCTCTCTCTGCATGTCTCACTGTGTGTCTCTCTGTGTGTCTCTCTCTGCGTGTTTCTCACTGCGTGTCTCTCACTGTGTGTCTCACTGTGTGTCTCTCTGTGTGTCTCTCTCTGTGTGTCTCTCTCTGTGTGTCTCTCTCTGTGTGTCTCTCTCTGCGTGTCTCTCTCTGCGTGTCTCTCACTGTGTGTCTCTCTCTGTGTGTCTCTCTCTGCGTGTCTCTCTCTGCGTGTCTCTCTCTGCGTGTCTCTCTCCGCGTGTCTCTCTCTGCGTGTCTCTCTCTGCGTGTCTCTTCGCGTGTGTCTCTCACTGTGTGTCTCTCTGTGTGTCTCTCTCTGCGTGTCTCTCTCTGTGTGTCTCTCTCTGCGTGTCTCTCTCTGTGTGTCTCTCTCTGCGTGTCTCTCTCTGTGTGTCTCTCTCACTGTGTCTCTCTCTGCGTGTGTCTCTCTGTGTGTCTCTCACTGCGTGTCTCTGCTTGTGTGTCTCTGTGTGTGTGTCTCTCACTGCGTGTCTCTCTCTGTGTCTCTCTGCCTGCGCGTCTTCCTCGGCGTGTCTCTCTCTGTGTCTCACTTTGTGTCTCTCTCTGCGTGTCTCTCTCTGTGTGTCTCTGTGTGTGTGTCTCTCACTGCGTGTCTCTCTCTGTGTCTCTCTGCCTGCGCGTCTCCCTCGGCGTGTCTCTCTCTGTGTCTCACTCTGTGTCTCTCTCTGCGTGTCTCTCTCTGTGTGTCTCTGTGTGTGTGTCTCTCACTGCGTGTCTCTCTCTGTGTCTCTCTCCCTGCGCGTCTCCCTCGGCGTGTCTCTCTCTGTGTGTCTCACTCTGTGTCTCTCTCTGCGTGTCTCTCTCTGTGTGTCTCTGTGTGTGTGTCTCTCACTGCGTGTCTCTCTCTCTGTGTGTCTCTCACTGCGTGTCTCTCTCTGCGTGTCTCTCTCTGCGTGTCTCTCTCTGCGCGTCTCCCTCGGCGTGTCTCTCTCTGTGTGTCTCACTCTGTGTCTCTCTCTGCGTGTCTCTCTCTGTGTGTCTCTGTGTGTGTGTCTCTCACTGCGTGTCTCTCTCTCTGTGTCTCTCTCTGTGTGTCTCTCTCTGCGTGTCTCTCTCTGCGTGTCTCTCTCTGCGCGTCTCCCTCGGCGTGTCTCTCTCTGTGTCTCACTCTGTGTCTCTCTCTGCGTGTCTCTCTCTGTGTGTCTGTGTGTGTGTGTGTGTCTCTCCCTGCGCGTCTCACTCTGTGTCTCTCTCTGCGTGTCTCTCTCTGTGTGTCTCTGTGTGTGTGTCTCTCTCTGTGTGTCTCTCACTGTGTGTTTCTCACTGCGTGTCTCTCTCTGTGTGTCTCTGTGTGTCTCTCTCACTGTGTCTCTCTCACTGCGTGTGTCTCTCTCACTGTGTCTCTCTCTCTCTCTGTCTCTCTCACTGCGTGTTTCTCTCACTGTGTGTGTCTCTCTCTGTGTCTCTCTCTGTGTGTCTCTCTCTGCGTGTCTCTCTCTGCGTGTCTCTCTCTGCGTGTCTCTCTCTGCGCGTCTCCCTCGGCGTGTCTCTCTCTGTGTGTCTCACTGTGTGTCTCTCTCTGCGTGTCTCTCTCTGTGTGTCTCTGTGTGTGTGTGTCTCTCCCTGCGTGTCTCTCTCTCTGCGTGTGTCTCTCCCTGCGCGTCTCCCTCGGCGTCTGCCCAGGTGCTGCTGAAGCTGTTCAGCTTCTGCGTCAAGGTGAAGGTGAACCGGCAGCAGCTCGTGCGGCCTGAGATGAACACCTTGAACGTGATGCTGGGGACCCTCAACCTGGTGCGTGTGTGTGTCTGTGTCAGTGTGTGTGTCAGTGTGTGTCTGTGTGTGTCTGTGTGTGTGTGTCTGTGTGTGTGTCTCTGTGTGTGTGTGTCTGTGTGTGTGTGTCTGTGTGTGTGTGTGTCTCTGTGTGTGTGTCTCTGTGTGTGTGTGTCTGTGTGTGTGTCTCTGTGTGTGTCTGTGTGTGTGTGTCTGTGTGTCTGTGTGTGTGTCTCTGTGTGTGTGTGTGTCTGTGTGTGTGTCTGTGTGTGTGTGTCTGTGTGTGTGTGTCAGTGTGTGTCTGTGTGTGTGTGTCTGTGTGTGTCTGTGTGTGTGTGTGTGTCTCTGTGTGTGTGCGTGTCTGTGTGTGTGTCTGTGTGTGTGTCTGTGTGTGTGTCTGTGTGTGTGTCTGTGTGTCTGTGTGTATGTGTGTGTCTGTGTGTGTGTCTGTGTGTGTGTCTGTGTGTGTGTGTGTGTCTGTGTGTGTGTGTGTGTCTGTGTGTGTGTGTCTGTGTGTGTGTGTCTGTGTGTGTGTGTGTGTCTGTGTGTGTGTGTCTGTGTGTGTGTCTGTGTGTGTGTGTCTGTGTGTGTGTGTCTGTGTGTGTGTGTCTGTGTGTGTGTGTCTGTGTGTGTGTGTCTCTGTGTGTGTCTGTGTGTGTGTGTCTGTGTCTGTGTGTGTCTGTGTGTGGCTGTGTCTGTGTGTGGCTGTGTCTGTGTGTGGCTGTGTCTGTGTGTGGCTGTGTGTGTGTGTGTCTGTGTGTCTGTGTGTGTGTGTGTCTGTGTGTGTGTGTGTGTGTCTGTGTGTGTCTGTGTGTGTGTGTGTCTGTGTGTGTGCGTGTGTGTGTCTGTGTGTGTGTCTGTGTGTGTCTGTGTGTGTGTGTCTGTGTGTGTGTGTGTCTGTGTGTGTGTGTCTGTGTGTGTGTGTGTGTCTGTGTGTGTGTGTCTGTGTGTCTGCGTGTCTCTGTGTGTGTGTCTGTGTGTGTGTGTCTGTGTGTGTGTGTGTGTCTGTGTGTGTGTGTGTGTCTGTGTGTGTGCGTGTCTCTGTGTGTGTGTCTGTGTGTCTCTGTGTGTGTGTCTGTGTGTCTCTGTGTGTGTGTCTGTGTCTCTGTGTGTGTGTCTGTGTGTCTCTGTGTGTGTCTGTGTGTGCGTGTGTGTCTCTGTGTCCGTGTGTGTGTGTGTCCGTGGAGCGGTGGTGCAGCGGTTAGCGCCACGCTGCGCTACGAACCCGGCGACCCCGGGGTTCGATCCCCGCTCACGCCCAGCACACTCGTGTGACGACTATCTGAACCGGTCCTGGGCCTCCCCTAGGTCGACTCGGCCTCAAACGAGTAACCCGGTGTGGTGTAGTGTAGTAAGCATCGCCACTGGGGAGACAAAGACGACCGGGCCGGGTTGGTGGTGCTGGCCACCCTCCCCCCTCTGTGTGTGTGCCACAGTGCCAGTAGCCTCCATAGTCAGCGCTGCTGCTGTTGCTCGCTGCTGCTGCTACTGACAGCACTTGCCCCAGCAGTCCTGTGAAGGCTACACGGGGGATCTTTGCCTGTCGGGGTGCAGGCGCTGCTGGCTGAGCAGGAGGCGAGTTCAAGTGGAGGCGCCGCCGTGGCTGAGCAGGTCCTCGCCATCATGGAGATCATCCTGGACCAGGCCAACGCAGAGCCTCTCACGGAGGAGAAGGTGGGTGGGCGGTGGGGGGGGGGGTAGGGTACTGTAGGGGGTGATGGGTGGGGGTGGTGGTGGTGGTGATATGTAGGTGGGATGGTGTAGTGTAGGCACCACCCACTCACTCACTCACTCACCCACCCACCCACTCACTCACCCACCCACCCACTCACTCACTCACCCACTCACCCACTCACCCACCCACCAACTCACCCACCCACCCACTCACCCACCCACCCACTCACCCACTCACTCATCCACTCACCCACTCACTCACCCACTCACTCACCTACCCACTCACCGACTCACCCACCTACCCACTCACTCACTCACCCACTCACCCAGCCACTCACCCACCCACTCACTCACTCATCCACCCACTCACTCATCTGCCCACCCACCCACTCACCCACCCACCCACTCACCCACTCACTCACCCACTCACTCACCCACCCACCCACCAACTCACCCAACCACCCACTCACCCACCCACCCACTCACCCACTCACTCATCCACTCACCCACTCACTCACCCACTCACCCACCTACCCACTCACTGACTCACCCACCCACTCACCCACCCACCCACTCACTCACCCACCCACACACCCAACTACTCAACGACCCACCCACCCACTGACCGACTCGCCCACCCACTCACCAACTCACCCACCCCCTCACTCACCCACCCACCCACACACCCACCCACACACTCACCAACTCACCGACCCCCTCACTCACTTTCTCACTCACCCACCCACCCCCTCACTCACCCACCCACCCCCTCACTCACCCACCCACTCACCCACCCACCCCCTCACCCACCCACCCACCTCCTCACTCACTCACCCACCCACCCACCCCCCCACCCCCTCACTCACCCACTCACCCACCCACCCACTCACCCACCCACCCCCCCACCAACCCCCCCACCCACCCACACAGGGGAGCCTACTGTTGTCGGGCGACCAGGAGCAGCTGGTAATGCTGCTGGAGCAGATCAACTCACCCACCCACCCACTCACTCACTCACCCACCCACCCTCTCACTCACCCACCCACCCTCTCACCCACCCCCCCCACCCACCCACACAGGGGAGCCTACTGCTGTCGGGCGACCAGGAGCAGCTGGTGATGCTGCTGGAGCAGATCAACTCGGCGTTTGTTCGCTCCAACCCGAGCGTGCTCCAGGGGCTGCTCCGCATCATCCCGTACCTCTCCTTCGGCGAGGTGGACAAGATGCAGATTCTCGTGGATCACTTCCAGCCGTACTGCGACTTTGACAAGTGAGGGGGGTGGGGGTAGGTGGGTTGTTGGGTGGGTGGGTGGTTGGGTGGGTGGTTGGGTGAATGAATGAGGTGGGTGGGTGGTTGGGTGAATGAATGAGTGGGTTGGGTAGGTGTTTGGGTGGGTGGGTGGGTGGTTGGGTGGTTGGGTGGGTGGGTGGGTGGTTGGGTGGGTGGTTGGGTGAATGAATGAGTGGGTTGGGTAGGTGTTTGGGTGGGTGGGTGGTTGGGTGGGTGGGTGGTTGGGTGGGTGGGTGGTTGGGTGAATGAGTGGGTGAATGAGTGGGTTGGTGGGTATTTGGGTGAATGAGTGGCTAGGGGAATTCATGCGTGGGTGGGTAAAGTAATGAATGAGTGGATGGGTGGGGGGGGTGGTAAATAAAGTGGGTGGGCAGGGGGGTGGGTGAGTGACTGGGTGAGTGACTGGGTGAGTGACTGGGTGAGTGACTGGTTGGGTGACTGGGTGAGTGACTCGGTAAGTGACTGGTTGGGTGACTGAGTGAGTGACTGAGTGAGCGACTGGGTGAGCGACTGGGTGAGTGAGTGAGTGAGTGACTGGGTGAGCGACTGGGTGAGTGACTGGCTGAGCGACTGGGTGAGTGACTGGGTGGGTGAGCGACTGGGTGAGTGACTGGCTGGGTGAGCGACTGGGTGGGTGAGCGACTGGGTGAGTGGCTGGGTGGGTGACTGGGTGAGTGACTCGTTGAGTGACTGGGTGAGCGACTGGGTGAGCGGCTGGGTGGGTGAGTGGCTGGGTGAGCGGCTGGGTGAGCGGCTGGGTGGGTGAGTGGCTGACTGAGTGGCTGGGTGGGTGAGCGACTGGGTGAGTGGCTGGGTGGGTGAGCGGCTGGGTGGGTGAGCGGCTGGGTGGGTGAGCGACTGGGTGAGTGGCTGGGTGGGTGAGTGGCTGGGTGGGTGAGCGGCTGGGTGGGTGAGTGGCTGGGTGGGTGAGCGGCCGGGCGAGCGGCTGGGCGAGCGGCTGGGTGGGTGGGCGAGCGGCTGGGTGGGTGGGCGAGTGGCTGGCTGGGTGGGCGAGTAACTGGTCGAGCGGCCGGGCGAGCGGCCGGGCGAGTTTACAGTGGTGGACTCGTGGTTGCTGACCGCCACCCCCGTGCCCCCCTCTAGCGTCGGCCACGGCTGCCGCTCGCCGCAACGGCACTTGCCCCCCGCACCCATAGCGGTGCGCTAAAGGCCCCCCTTAATTCTGCGTGCGTGCTTCAGGTACGACGAGGAGCACAGCTCGGAGGAGAAGACCTTCCTCGATTGCTTCTGCAAGATCGTGGCGGGCATCAAGAGCACGAGCAACGGGCGCCAGCTCAAAGGGCGGATCCTGAACAGCGGCGTGGTGCAGAGGGCGCTGGCCTACACCGCACGGCACATCCCCAGCGCCAAGAAGTGCGGCTCGCTCGCCACCGCTCGCTCGCTCGCCGCACCGCTCGCTCGCCGCACCGCTCGCTCGCCCCACCGCTCGCTCGCGCCACCGCTCGCCCCACCGCTCGCTCGCCCCACCGCTTGCTCCACCGCTCGCTCCACAGCTCGCCCCACCGCCCGCTCGCCCCCACCGCTCGCTCGCCCCACCGCTCGCTCGCCCCAACGCTCGCCCCACAGCTCACTGTGTGTGTGTCTCTGTATGTGTGTGTCTGTGTTTGTGCGTGTCACTGTGTGTGTGTGTGTCACTGTGTGTGTGTGTGTCACTGTGTGTGTGTGCTGTGTGTGTGTGTCACTGTGTGTGTGTGTGCTGTGTGTGTGTGTGTGTGTCACTGTGTGTGTGTGTCACTGTCTGTGTGTCACTGTGTCACTGTCTGTGTGTGTGTGTCACTGTGTGTCACTGTTTGTGTACACTGTGTGTGTGTCACTGTGTGTGTGTGTGTGTCACTGTGTGTGTGTGTGTGTGTCACTGTGTGTGTGTGTCACTGTGTGTGTCACTGTGTGTGTGTCACTGTGTCACTGTGTGTGTCACTGTCACTGTGTGTGTGTCACTGTGTCACTGTGTGTGTCACTGTGTGTGTGTCACTGTGTCACTGTGTGTGTGTCTGTGTGTGTGTCACTGTCGGTGTGTGTGTGTGTCACTGTGTGTGTGTCACTGTGTCACTGTCTGTGTGTGTGTGTCACTGTGTGTGTACACTGTGTGTGTGTCACTGTGTGTGTGTGTGTGTGTCACTGTGTGTGTGTCACTGTGTGTGTGTGTGTGTGTCACTGTGTGTGTGTCACTGTGTGTGTGTGTCACTGTGTGTGTGGGTGTCACTGTGTGTGTGTCACTGTGTGTGTGTCACTGTGTCACTGTCTGTGTGTGTGTGTCACTGTGTGTGTACACTGTGTGTGTGTGTGTGTCACTGTGTGTGTGGGTGTCACTGTGTGTGTGGGTGTCACTGTGTGTGTGTCACTGTGTCACTGTGTGTGTGGGTGTCACTGTGTGTGTGTCACTGTGTCACTGTGTGTGTCACTGTGTCACTGTGTGTGTCACTTTGTGTGTCACTGTGTGTGTCACTGTGTGTCACTGTGTGTGTGTGTGTCACTGTGTGTGTGAAAGGTCCTGGCAAGGATTATTCAGCATCGCCTTGCCAGGCACGCTGAGGAGAGGCTTGCGGAGCCCCAATGCGGTTTCAGGAAAGGGCGGTCCTGCACAGATGCCATATTTTCTGTCCGTCTGCTACAGCAGAGGTGTAGGGAATTCCAACAAGACCTACATCTCTGCTTTATTGACCTGGTCAAGGCCTATGATACCATCAGTAGGCCTGGGCTCTGGGTCGTTCTTCGTGCTTTTGGAGTACCTGACCCTCTGCTCACGATCATTAAGGACCTTCATGATGGTGAGCGGGCCCGGGTAAAACTACGTGGCCGGGAGTCAGAGCCATTCCCTGTACACCTTGGGGTGCGACAGGGATGTCCTCTGGCTCCCACATTATTTAACATCTATTTTGACCACGTAGTTCGTGAAGCCTTCAATAGCTGTACTGGGGGAATCTCCATATGGTACAGATATAATGGGAGGCTAATCGATGCCCGGGTGCGGTCAAGGGATGGCTCCCTATTGCTCAACCACGTTATGTATGCTGATGACTTGGTAATAGCTGCTCAGTCAGAGGAGGAGTTGGAGACGCTGCTGCTGAGACTGGAGCGTGCCACTAAGAGGTGGGGCCTTACCATCAGCCCCACCAAAACCAAGCACCTGCCTGGGTATTTTGTACCATCGGACACTCCACCCCCACAACTCCCAATCGGTGATGGGGCAGTTGTGGAGAGAGTGGAGAGTTTCCCATACCTGGGCAGTGTGCTTATGACTGGCACCAGTTTAACAGCAGAGGTCTCACTCCGAATCAGTCGAGCGGCAATATCTTTTCATCGGTTGCGTAACGCTGTGTGGAAGCTACCTGGTCTGTCGCTCCGCACTAAGCTTCAGGTCTTCTCGGCCACGGTCATTCCCTCCCTTCTCTACGCTTGCGAAACGTGGACCCCCCTAATGGAACATCTTCGCCGGTTAGAAACATTTAGGCTGGCCTGCCTACGATCCATCCTGGGTTTAACCAGACTGGATTGTGTGAGGAGCTCACAAATCCTTGAAAGATCTGGGCAGGGTCCCATCGGTGAGCTCCTCCGGCAGGCAAGGCTGCGATGGCTGGGTCATGTAGCCCGCATGCCCAGCCACCGCATGCCGAAACAGCTTTTGTTTGGCCGGATTGAGGGGGCTAAGCGGGCGCGGCACGGGCTAGAGAAGAGATGGAGTGATGTGGTACAGGAGGACGTGGAGCTGAGTGGACTTGCCGATGACTGGTACCAGCGGTGTCAAGATCGGCCTCTGTGGAGGAGGCTCGTGAAGGATGCTACTGGGCAGTTGGAGGCAGTCGCCCTCCAACAACAACGGAGGGCGGAGGAGCGACGCTCACAACAGCGAGCGGAGCGCCGGGTGGCTAAAGCACAGCAGGTTGGCACAGTAGGGGGCACAGGTGGTGCATCAGCCAGTCATCTCAGTCAGTCGACCCGTGGCACCTGGGTCTGCCCCGTGACCTCCTGCCAGCGGGCGTTCGACACTTCACGTGGCCTCAGGGTGCACATAGCCTGGCACAAGCGTCGTGGTGACGTCACCGCCACTTAGTGGCGAATGGCGGTTGTTGTTGTTGTGTCACTGTGTGTGTCTGTGTGTCACTGTGTGTCACTGTGTGTGTGTCACTGTGTCACTGTGTGTGTGTCACTGTGTGTGTGTGTCACTGTGTCACTGTGTGTGTGTCACTGTGTGTGTGTGTCACTGTGTGTGTGTGTGTCACTGTGTGTGTGTCACTGTGTGTGTGTGTGTGTCACTGTGTGTGTGTCACTGTGTGTGTGTCACTGTGTGTGTGTCACTGTGTGTGTGTCACTGTGTGTGTGTCACTGTGTGTGTGTCACTGTGTGTGTGTGTGTCACTGTGTGTGTGTGTCACTGTGTGTGTGTCTGTGTGTCACTGTGTGTGTGTCTGTGTGTCACTGTGTGTGTCACTGTGTGTGTCACTGTGTGTGTGTCACTGTATGTGTGTGTGTCACTGTATGTGTGTCACTGTGTGTGTGTGTCACTGTGTGTGTGTGTCACTGTGTGTGTGTGTGTCACTGTATGTGTGTGTGTCACTGTGTGTATGTCACTGTGTGTGTGTCACTGTGTGTGTGTGTCACTGTGTGTGTGTGTCACTGTGTGTGTGTCACTGTGTGTGTGTGTCACTGTGTCACTGTGTGTGTCACTGTGTGTGTCCTAGTCTGGATGCTGAGGTGTGGAAGAAGTTCCTGGGTCGCCCGGCACTCCCATTTGTGGTGCGCCTCCTCACGGGACTGGCACAGCAGCACACCCCAACTCAGGTACTCACCACCACTAGTACTACTCACTACTACTCACCACTAGTACTCACCACTACTACTATTACTACTCACCACTACTAGTACTGACCACTAGTACTCACCACCACTACTCACCACCACTACTCACCACCACTACTCACCACCACTACTCACCACTAGTACTCACCACTAGTACTCACCACCACTAGTACTCACCACCACTACTATTCACCACTACTACTACTCACTACCACTACTACTCACTACCACTACTACTCACCACCACTACTACTCACCACCACTACTCACCACTACTACCACTACTCACCACCACTACCACTCACCACTAGTACTCACCACCACTACTACTCACCACTAGTACTATTACTACTCACCACTAGTACTCACCACTAGTACTCACCACCACTACTCACCACTACTACTCACCACTACTACTCACCACTAGTACTCACCACTATTACTCACCACTATTACTACTCACCACTACTCACCAACACTACTCACCACTACTACTCACCACTACTACTCACCAACACTGTGTGTGTACCTGTGTACATGTGTGTGTGTGTACCTGTGTGTGTGTGTACCTGTACCTATGTATACCTGTGTGTGTGTACGTGAATGTGTGTATGTACCAGCGTGTGTGTGTGTACCAGCGTGTGTGTGTGTGTGTACGTACCAGCGTGTGTGTGTACGTACCAGCGTGTGTGTGTACGTACCAGCGTGTGTGTGTGTACCTACCAGCGTGTGTGTGTGTACCTGTGTGTGTGTGTACCTGTGTGTCTACCTGTGTGTCTACCTGTGTGTACCACCTGTGTGTGTGTACCTGTGTGTACCTGTGGTAATCCCGCAGGCTCTGATAGGGGCGGAGGCGATCCCCCTGCTCCATACGCTGGAGCAGGTGTCCAGTGTGTGTGTGTGTGTACCTGTGTGTGTGTGTACCACCTGTGTGTGTACCTGTGTTTACCTGTGTACCTGTGTGTGTACCAGTGTGTGTGTGTGCCACCTGTGTGTGTACCTGTGTGTGTGTGACTGTGTGTGTGTGTGTACCTGTGTGTGTGTGTGTACCTGTGTGTGTGTGTGACTGTGTGTGTGTACCTGTGTGTGTGTGTGTGTGTATGACTGTGTGTGTGTATGACTGTGTGTGTGTGTGTGACTGTGTGTGTGTGTGTGTACCTGTGTGTGTGTGTACCTGTGTGTGTGTGTGACTGTGTGTGTGTGTGTGACTGTGTGTTTGTGTGTGTGACTGTGTGTTTGTGTGTGTGACTGTGTGTTTGTGTGTGTACCTGTGTGTGTGTGTACCTGTGTGTGTGTACGTGTGTGTGTACCTGTGTGTGTACCTGTGTGTGTGTGTGTACCTGTGTGTGTGTGTGTACCACCTGTGTGTGTGTACCACCTGTGTGTGTTACCTGGTAATCCCACAGGCCCTGATAGGGGCCGAGGCGATCCCTCTGCTCCACACACTGGAGCAGGTGTACAGTGTGTGTGTACCTGTGTGTGTGTGTACCTGTGTGTGTGTACCTACCTGTGTGTGTGTGTACCTGTGTGTGTGTACCTGTGTGTTTACCACCTGTGTGTGTGTTACCTGGTAATCCCGCAGGCTCTGATAGGGGCCGAGGCGATCCCCCTGCTCCACACACTGGAGCAGGTGTCCAGTGTGTGTGTGTGTACCTGTGTGTACCTGTGTGTGTGTGTACCTGTGTGTGTGTGTTACCTGTGTGTACCTGTGTGTGTGTGTACCTGTGTGTGTGTGTACCACCTGTGTGTGTGTACCACCTGTGTGTGTGTACCACCTGTGTACGTGGTAATCTCACAGGCTCTGATAGGGGCGGAGGCGATCCCCGTGCTCCACACGCTGGAGCAGGTGTACAGTGTGTGTGTGTGTGTACCTGTGTGTGTACCTGTGTGTGTACCTGTGTGTGTGTACCTGTGTGTGTGTGTGTGTACCTGTGTGTGTGTGTACCAGCGTGTGTGTGTACCAGCGTGTGTGTGTACCAGCGTGTGTGTGTGTTTGTACCAGCGTGTGTGTGTGTGTACCACCTGTGTGTGTGTACCACCTGTGTGTGTGTGTACCACCTGTGTGTGTACCTGTGTGTGTACCACCTGTGTGTGTTACCTGGTAATCCCGCAGGCCCTGATAGGGGCCGAGGCGATCCCCCTGCTCCACACACTGGAGCAGGTGTCCAGCGAGGAGGGCATCGGCACCCTCGCCGAGAACCTCCTCGAGGCTCTCCGTCAGCACCCCGGCGTGCGGAAGAAGATCGAGGCGGCACGCAAGGAAACTCGCGCACAGAAGAAGCGGCTCGCCATGGCCATGCGGCAGAAGGCGCTGGGCACGCTGGGCATGACGGTGGGTGGGTGGGTTAGTGGGTGGGTGGGTTAGTGGGTGGGTGATGAGAAGCGACTCGCCCATGGCCATGCGGCAGAAGGCGCTGGGCACGCTGGGCATGACGGTGGGTGGGTGGGTTAGTGGGTGGGTGGGTTAGTGGGTGGGTGATGAGAAGCGACTCGCCCATGGCCATGCGGCAGAAGGCGCTGGGCACGCTGGGCATGACGGTGGGTGGGTTGGTGGGTGGGTGGGTGGGTGGGTTAGTGGGTGGGTGATGAGAAGCGACTCGCCATGCGGCAGAAGGCGCTGGGCACGCTAGGCATGACGGTGGGTGGGTGGGTTAGTGGGTGGGTTGGTGGGTGGGTGGGTGATGAGAAGCGACTCGCCATGGCCATGCGGCAGAAGGCGCTGGGCACGCTGGGCATGACGGTGGGTGGGTGGGTTGGTGGGTTGGTGGGTGGTTTGGTGGGTGGGTTGGTGGGTGGGTGGGGTAGTGGGTGGGTTAGTGGGTGGGTGGGTTAGTGGGTGGGTTAGCGGGTGGGTTAGTGGGTTGGTGGGTTAGTGGGTTGGTGGGTTAGTGGGTGGGTTGGTGGGTTAGCGGGTGGGTTGGTTGGTGGGTGGGTGGGTTAGTGGGTGGATGGGTTAGTGGGTGGGTGGGTTAGTGGGTGGGTGGGTTAGTGGGTGGGTGGGTTAGTGGGTGGGTGGGTTAGTGGGTGGGTGGGTTAGTGGGTGGGTGGGTTAGTGGGTGGGTGATGAGAAGCGACTCGCCATGCGGCAGAAGGCGCTTGGCACGCTGGGCATGACGGTGGGTGGGTGGGTTAGTGGGTGGGTGGGTTAGTGGGTGGGTTGGTGGGTTAGCGGGTGGGTGGGTTAGTGGGTGGGTTGGTGGGTTAGCGGGTGGGTTAGTGGGTGGGTGGGTTAGTGGGTGGGTGGGTTAGTGGGTGGGTGGGTTAGTGGATGGGTGGGTTAGTGGATGGGTGGGTTAGTGGGTGGGTGGGTTAGTGGGTGGATGGGTTAGTGCGTGGGTTGGTGGGTTAGCCGGTGGGTTGGTTAGTGGGTGGGTTAGTGGGTGGGTGGGTTAGTGGGTGGGTGGGTTAGTGGGTGGGTGATGAGAAGCGACTCGCCATGGCCATGCGGCAGAAGGCGCTGGGCACGCTGGGCATGACGGTGGGTGGGTTAGTGGGTGGGTGGGTTAGTGGGTGGGTTAGTGGGTTGGTGGGTTAGCGGGTGGGTGGGTTAGTGGGTGGGTTAGTGGGTGAGTGGGTGGGTGGGTGGGTCGGTAGGTGAGTGGGGTGAGTGGGTGGGTTGGTGGGTGAGTGGGTGGGTTGGTGGGTGAGTGGGTGGGTTGGTGGATGAGTGGGTGGGTTGGTGGGTGAGTGGGTGGGTTAGTGGGTGGGTGGGTGGGTTATTGGGTGGGTGGGTTAGTGGGTGGGTTAGTGGGTGGGTGGGTTAGTGGGTGGGTGGGTTAGTGGGTGGGTGGGTGAGTTGGTGGGTGAGTGGGTGGGTAAGTGGGTGGGTTGGTGGGTGAGTGGGTGGGTAAGTGGGTGGGTTGGTGGGTGAGTGGGTGGGTTGGTGGGTGAGTGGGTGAGTTGGTGGGTGATTGGGTGAGTTGGTGGGTGGGTGAGTTGGTGGGTGGGTGAGTTGGTGGGTGGGTGAGTTGGTGGGTGGGTGAGTTGGTGGTTGGGTTGGTTGGTGAGTGGGTGGGTTAGTGAGTGGGTGGGTTGGGTTGGTGGGTGGTTTGGTGGGTGGGTGACTGGGTGGGTGGGTGGGTGACTGGGTGGGTGGGTGGGTGACTGGGTGGGTGGGTGGGTTGGTGGGTGGAGTTTGGTATGTTGAGTGTCTGACACCAGAGCACTGATTCTGAGACATTTCTCAAAGTGGTGGCTGTGATTATTAGACCACAGCCACTAATCCTCTACCTCCACCACCACCTCCACCACCTCCACCATCACCACCACTAACACCTCTACCATCACCTCTACCATCACCTCCACCACCTCCACCATTCCCTCTACTACCTCCACCATCACCACCTCCACCATCACCACCTCCTCCACCACCATCACCACCTCCTCCACCACCATCACCACCTCCTCCACCACCATCACCACCACCTTCACCATCACCACCTCCTCCACCACCATCACCACCTCCTCCACCACCATCAACACCATCACCACCACCTCCACCATCACCTCCATCACCACCTCCACCAACACCTCCATCACCACCTCCACCATCACCACCACCATCACCACCACCACCACCTCCTCCACCATCACCACCACCACCACCTCCATCACCACCTCCTCCACCTCCTCAGACGAACGAGAAGGGGCAGGTCGTGACGAAGGCGTCAATCCTCAAGCAGATGGAGGACCTCATCGAGGAGCCGGGTCTCATCTGTTGCATCTGCAGAGAGGGCTACAAGTTCCAGGTGAGCACTCACACGGTGCCTGTAAGTGTGTGTAAGTGTGTGTACGTGTGTGTACGTGTGTGTCTGTGTGTGTACATGTGTGTACATGTGTGTGTACGTGTGTGTAAGTGTGTGTACGTGTGTGTCTGTGTGTGTACGTGTGTGTCTGTGTGTGTAAGTGTGTGTACGTGTGTGTAAGTGTGTGTAAGTGTGTGTACGTGTGTGTCTGTGTGTACGTGTGTGTACGTGTGTGTACGTGTGCGGTGTCTGTGTGTACGTGTGTGTCGGTGGGTGTAAGTGTGTGTACGTGTGTGTCTGTGTGTACGTGTGTGTCTGTGTGTACGTGTGTGTAAGTGTGTGTACGTGTGTGTAACTGTGTGTACGTGTGTGTAACTGTGTGTACGTGTGTGTAAGTGTGTGTACGTGTGTGTACGTGTGTGTAAGTGTGTGTACGTGTGTGTACGTGTGTGTCTGTGTGTACGTGTGTGTAAGTGTGTGTACGTGTGTGTCTGTGTGTACGTGTGTGTACGTGTGTGTGGTGGGGAGCGGTAGTGTAGCGGTTAGCGCTACGCTGCGCTATGAACCCAGCGACCCGGGTTCGATTCCCGCTCAAGGCCAACACCAGTGACGATTATCTGAACCGGTCCCGGGCCTCCCCTAGGTCGACTCAGCCTTAAATGAGTACCTGGTGCGGTGTGTGAACATTGCCACTAGGGAGACAAAGGCGGTCGGGCGTGGTGCTGGCCACCCACCCCCTCGTGTACCGTTCCGGCCTTCATAGGTACTCGCTAACAGCACTTGCCCCTACAGTCTGTTAAGGCTATATGGGGGGTCTTTGTCTGTGTGTGTACGTGTGTCTGTGTGTGTCTGTGTACGTGTGCAGTGTGTGTGCGTGTGTGTGTGTGTCTGTGTGTACGTGTGTGTGTATGTACGTGTGTGTCTGTGTGTACGTGTGTGTATGTACGTGTGTGTCTGTGTGTACGTGTGTGTGTACGTGTGCGTCTGTGTACGTGTGTGTGTACGTGTGCGGTGTCTGTGTGTGTGTCTGTGTGTACGTGTGTGTGTACGTGTGTGTAAGTGTGTGTCTCTGTGTACATGTGTGTCTGTGTGCGTGGGTGTGTGTACGTGTGTGTCTGTGTGTACGTGTGTGTACATCATTAGGGGAAAAAACGGTGATCCAATTTCCGACCCCCAGGAACAGGTTCGCAGATTTGCTGAGCATTTCTGTGAGGTCCTGGGGGAGGGAAAATCCCTCAGCCAGGAAAACATCGTGGCACAAAGTGAGGATGACCCTGCTGAGGCTGCGGTGCCTCAAACATTGGATGAAGTCACCCCCTGTGAGTGGCTGGCTGAGGTGCCATCTGCTGAGGAAGTATTGAAGGCGATCCGGAGTCTGAGACCAGGAAAGGCAGCGGGCAGAGATGATCTCCCAAGCGAAATGCTGAGGGAGGGTGGCGTTTGTGCACAGACTGCCCTATATGACATCATAACAACAGTCTGGACCACTGGACGGGTTCCGCAGGATTGGAAGGATGCCCTGGTGGTCCCCCTTTTTAAGAAGGGGGACCGCACAGACTGTAACAACTACAGGGGCATCTCACTCCTCAGTGTGCCGGGAAAGGTCCTGGCAAGGATTATTCAGCATCGCCTTGCCAGGCACGCTGAGGAGAGGCTTGCGGAGCCCCAATGCGGTTTCAGGAAAGGGCGGTCCTGCACAGATGCCATATTTTCTGTCTGTCTGCTACAGCAGAGGTGTAGGGAATTCCAACAAGACCTACATCTCTGCTTTATTGACCTGGACAAGGCCTATGATACCATCAGTAGGCCTGGGCTCTGGGTCGTTCTTCGTGCTTTTGGAGTACCTGACCCTCTGCTCACGATCATTAAGGACCTTCATGATGGTGAGCGGGCCCGGGTAAAACTACGTGGCCGGGAGTCAGAGCCATTCCCTGTACACCTTGGGGTGCGACAGGGATGTCCTCTGGCTCCCACATTATTTAACATCTATTTTGACCACGTAGTTCGTGAAGCCTTCAATAGCTGTACCGGGGGAATCTCCATATGGTACAGATATAATGGGAGGCTAATCGATGCCCGGGTGCGGTCAAGGGATGGCTCCCTATTGCTCAACCACGTTATGTATGCTGATGACTTGGTAATAGCTGCTCAGTCAGAGGAGGAGTTGGAGACGCTGCTGCTGAGACTGGAGCGTGCCACTAAGAGGTGGGGCCTTACCATCAGCCCCACCAAAACTAAGCACCTGCCTGGGTATTTTGTACCATCGGACACTCCACCCCCACAACTCCCAATCGGTGATGGGGCAGTTGTGGAGAGAGTGGAGAGTTTCCCATACCTGGGCAGTGTGCTTATGACTGGCTCCAGTTTAACAGCAGAGGTCTCACTCCGAATCAGTCGAGCGGCAATATCTTTTCATCGGTTGCGTAACGCTGTGTGGAAGCTACCTGGTCTGTCGCTCCGCACTAAGCTTCAGGTCTTCTCGGCCACGGTCATTCCCTCCCTTCTCTACGCTTGCGAAACGTGGACCCCCCTAATGGAACATCTTCGCCGGTTAGAAACATTTAGGCTGACCTGCCTACGATCCATCCTGGGTTTAACCAGACTGGATTGTGTGAGGAGCTCACAAATCCTTGAAAGATCTGGGCAGGGTCCAATCGGTGAGCTCCTCCGGCAGGCAAGGCTGCGATGGCTGGGTCATGTAGCCCGCATGCCCAGCCACCGCATGCCGAAACAGCTTTTGTTTGGCCGGATTGAGGGGGCAAAGCGGGCGCGGCACGGGCTAGAGAAGAGATGGAGTGATGTGGTACAGGAGGACGTGGAGCTGAGTGGACTTGCCGATGACTGGTACCAGCGGTGTCAAGATCGGCCTCTGTGGAGGAGGCTCGTGAAGGATGCTACTGGGCAGTTGGAGGCAGTCGCCCTCCAGCAACAACGGAGGGCGGAGGAGCGACGCTCACAACAGCGAGCGGAGCGCCGGGTGGCTAAAGCACAGCAGGTTGGCACAGTAGGGGGCACAGGTGGTGCATCAGCCAGTCATCTCAGTCAGTCGACCCGTGGCACCTGGGTCTGCCCCGTGACCTCCTGCCAGCGGGCGTTCGACACTTCACGTGGCCTCAGGGTGCACATAGCCTGGCACAAGCGTCGTGGTGACGTCACCGCCACTTAGTGGCGAATGGCGGTTGTTGTTGTTGTTGTGTGTACGTGTGTGTGGGTGTGTGTACGTGTGTCTGTGTGTGTCTGTGTGTACGTGTGCAGTGTGTGTGGGTGTGCGTGTGTGTGTGTACGTGTGTGTCTGTGTGTACGTGTGTGTGTGTGTCTGTGTGTACGTGTGTGTGTATGTACGTGTGCGTGTGTGTGTACGTGTGCGGTGTCTGTGTGTGTGTACGTGTGTGTACGTGTGCAGTGTCTGTGTGTGTGTGTGTGTACGTGTGTGTAAGTGTGTGTCTGTGTGTACATGTGTGTCTGTGTGTACATGTGTGTCTGTGTGTACATGTGTGTCTGTGTGCGTGGGTGTGTACGTGTGTGTCTGTGTATACGTGTGTGTTTGTGTGCGTGTGGGTGTGTGTCTATGCGTGTGTGTGTGCGCGTGTGTGCGTGTGTGCATGTGTGTGTGCGTGTGTCTGTGTGCGTGCGTGTGTGTCTGTCTGTGTGCGTGTGTGTGTCTGTGTGCGTGCGTGTGTGCGTGTGTGTGTGTGTACGTGTGTGTGTCTGTGTACGTGTGTGTCTGTGTGTGTCTGTGTACGTGTGTGTCTGTGTGTACGTGTGTGTCTGTGTGGGTGTGTGTCTGTGTGCGTGTGGGTGTGTCTGTGGGTGTGTGTCTGTGTGGGTGTGTCTGTGTGCGTGTGTGTGTGTCTGTCTGTGTGCGTGTGTGTGTCTGTGTGCGTGCGTGTGTCTGTCTGTGTGCGTGCGTGTGTGTGTGTGTGTGCGTGCGTGTGTGTACGTGTGTGTGTGTCTGTGTGTGTGTACGTGTGTGTCTGTGTGTACGTGTGTGTCTGTGTGGGTGTGTGTCTGTGTGCGTGTGGGTGTGTCTGTGGGTGTGTGTCTGTGTGCGTGTGTGGGTGTGAGTGTGAGTGAGTGTGAGTGAGTGAGTAGGTGAGTGTGAGTGAGTGAGTAGGTGAGTGAGTGAGTGAGTAGATGAGTAGGTGAGTGAGTAGATGAGTAGGTGAGTGAGTAGATGAGTAGGTGAGTGAGTAGGTGAGTGAGTGTGTGAGTGAGTGTGTGTGAGTGTGTGTGAGTAGGTGAGTGAGTAGGTGAGTGAGTGAATAGGTGAGTAGGTGAGTCAGTGAGTGTGTGAATAGGTGAGTGAGTAGGTGAGTGAGTGTGTGAGTGAGTGAGTAGGTGAGTGTGTGAGTAGGCGAGTGAGTGAGTAGGTGAGTGAGTGAGTGAGTAGGTGAGTAGGTGAGTGAGCGAGTAGGTGAGTGAGTGTGTGAGTGAGTGAGTGAGTAGGTGAGTGAGTGACTGAGTGTGTGAGTGAGTGTGTGTGAGTAGGTGAGTGAGTAGGTGAGTGAGTGAATAGGTGAGTCAGTGAGTGTGTGAGTAGGTGAGTGAGTAGGTGAGTGAGTGTGTGAGTGAATAGGTGAGTGAGTAGGTGAGTGAGTGTGTGAGTGTGTGAGTAGGCGAGTGAGTGAGTAGGTGAGTGAGTGAGTGAGTAGGTGAGTGAGTAGGTGAGTAGGTGAGTGAGCGAGTAGGTGAGTGAGTGTGTGAGTGAGTGAGTAGGTGAGTGAGTGAGTAGGTGAGTGAGTGACTGAGTGTGTGAGTGAGTAGGTGAGTGAGTAGGTGAGTGAGTGTGTGAGTGTGTGAGTAGGTGAATGTGTGTGTTAGTAGGTGAATGTGTGAGTGAGTAGGTGAATGTGTGAGTGAGTGAGTGTGTGAGTGAGTAGGTGAATATGTGAGTGAGTGAGTGTGTGAGTAGGTGTGTGAGTGAGTGAGTGGGTGGTGAGTGAGTGTGAGTGAGTGTGTGAGTGGTGCGGTGTGTCGCCAACCCTGCTTAATCTGTGGATCTCTGTGCGTGTGTGTTTGATGCGGCGGTTAATGCGGTGGTGCTGGTGGTGGTTGTGGTGGTGGTGTTTGGTGTTGTTGTTGTGGTGGTTGTTGTTGTGGTGGTGGCTAATGCGATGGTTGTTGTTGTGGTTTTTGTGGCTTATGCGGTGGTTGATGTGGTTTTTGTGGTTGTTGATGTGGTGGTGGTTGTTGCGGTGGTGGTGGTGGTTGTTGTTGTTGATGTGGTGGTGGTTTTTGCGGTGGTGGTGGTGGTTGGTGTGGTTGTTGATGTGGTTGTTGTTGCGGCGGTTGTTGTGGTGGTGGCTAATGCGATGGTTGATGTGGTGGTTGTTGTGGTGGTGGTGGTGGTTGTTGCGGTGGTGGTTGTTGTGGTTGTTGATGTGGTGGTGGTTGATGTGGTGGTTGTTGTGGTTGTTGATGTGGTGGTGGTTGATGTGGTGGTTGTTGATGTGGTGGTTGTTGTGGTTGTTGATGTGGTGGTTGTTGTGGTTGTTGATGCGGTGGTGGTTGTTGTGGTTGATGTGGTTGCAGCCCACCAAGGTGCTGGGCATCTACACGTTCACCAAGCGCGTGGCACTCGACGAGTTTGAGTGCAAGGCGCGTAAGCAGCAGGGCTACAGCACGGTGTGTCACTTCAACGTCATCCACTACGACTGCCACCTCGCCGCCGTGCGGTACGCACACACACACACAGACACACACACAGACACACACACAGACACACACACACGGGCACACACACACACACGGGCACACACACACACACAGACACACGGGCACACACACACAGACACACACAGACACACAGACACACACACACACGGGCACACACACACAGACACACAGACACACACACACACGGGCACACACACACACACACGGGCACACACAGACACACACACAGACACACACACAGACACACACACGGGCACACACACACACACACGACGAGTTTGAGTGCAAGGCGCGTAAGCAGCAGGGCTACAGCACGGTGTGTCACTTCAACGTCATCCACTACGACTGCCACCTCGCCGCCGTGCGGTACGCACACACACACACAGACACACACACAGACACACACACAGACACACACACGGGCACACACACACAGACACACACACACACGGGCACACACACACACACACGGGCACACACACACACACAGACACACAGACACACACACACACAGACACACACACACACAGACACACACACAGACACACAGACACACACAGACACACACACAGACACACACACACACAGACACACACACACACACACAGACACACACACAGACACACACACACACAGACACACACACAGACACACAGAGACACACACATACAGACACACACACACACAGACACACACACACACAGACACACACACACACACGCACACACACACGGGCACACACACACACGGGCACACACACAGACGGGCACACACACACAGATACACACACACACACACGGGCACACACGCACAGACGCACACGCACGCGCACACGCACACACACACACGCACACGCACACACGGGCACACACGGGCACACACACACACGGGCACACACACACACGGGCACACACACGCACACAAACACACACGCACACGCACGCACACACGCACACACACACAAACACACACGCACTCGCACAGACACACACGCACGCACACACGCACTCGCACAGACGCACGCACAGACACGCATGCACAGACACGCACGCACTCGCACACACGCACACGCACTCACGCACGCACACGCACACACGCACACACACACGCACACACGCACGCACACACGCACACAGGCACGCACACAGGCACGCACACGCAGACACGGACACGCGGACACGCACACACAGGCACGCACGGGCGCACACAGACACGTGTGTGTGTGTGTACGTGTATATGCGCATGTGTGTGTGTTCACGTGCGTTCACGTGCGTGTGTGTGTTTATGTGTTTTGTGTGTGTGTGTTTACATGCGTGTGTGTTTACGTGCGTGTGTGTTCACGTGCACGTGTGTTCACGTGTGTGTGTGTGTTGACGTGTGTGTGTTGACGTGTGTGTGTTGACGTGTGTGTGTGTTGACGTGTGTGTGTGTGTTGACGTGTGTGTGTTGACGTGTGTGTGTGTGTGCGTTGACGTGTGTGTGTGTGTGCGTGTGTGTTGACGTGTGTGTGTGTTGACGTGTGTGTGTGTTGACGTGTGTGTGTTGACGTGTGTGTGTGTGTTGACGTGTGTGTGTGTGTGTGTTGACGTGTGTGTGTGTGTTGACGTGTGTGTGTTGACGTGTGTGTGTGTGTGTGCGTTGACGTGTGTGTGTGTGCGTTGACGTGTGTGTGTGTGCGTTGACGTGTGTGTGTGTTGACGTGTGTGTGTTGACGTGTGTGTGTGTGTGTGTGTTGACGTGTGTGTGTTGACGTGTGTGTGTGTGTGTTGACGTGTGTGTGTGTGTTGACGTGTGTGTGTGTGTGTGTGTTCACGTGTGTGTGTTGACGTGTGTGTGTGTTGACGTGTGTGTGTTGACGTGTGTGTGTTGACGTGTGTGTGTGTGTGTTGACGTGTGTGTGTGTGTGTTGACGTGTGTGTGTGTGTGTTGACGTGTGTGTGTGTTGACGTGTGTGTGTGTTGACGTGTGTGTGTGTTGACGTGTGTGTGTGTTGACGTGTGTGTGTGTTGACGTGTGTGTGTGTGTGTGTTGACGTGTGTGTGTGTGTTGACGTGTGTGTGTGTGTTGACGTGTGTGTGTGTGTTGACGTGTGTGTGTGTGTTGACGTGTGTGTGTGTTGACGTGTGTGTGTGTGTTGACGTGTGTGTGTGTGTGTGTTGACGTGTGTGTGTGTGTGTGTTGACGTGTGTGTGTGTGTGTGTTGACGTGTGTGTGTGTGTTTGACGTGTGTGTGTGTGTGTGTGTTGACGTGTGTGTGTGTGTGTGTTGACAGTGTGTGTGTGTGTGTGTTGACGTGTATGTGTGTTGACAGGCTGGCGCGTGGCAGGGAGGAGTGGGAGAGTGCGGCTCTTCAGAACGCGAACACAAAGTGTAATGGACTGCTGCCACTGTGGGGGCCCTTCGTGCCCGAGTCTGCCTTCGCCACATGCCTGGCTCGGTGACCGCTCACCTCCCTCGCTCACCTCGCTCACTCACCTCGCTCACTCACCCTCACTCACCTCACTCACTCACCCTCACTCACCTCGCTCATACACTCACTCACTCATACACTCACTCATACACTCACTCATACACTCACTCATACACTCACTCATACACTCACTCGCTCACTCACTCATACACTCACTCGCTCGCTCACCCATACACTCACTCGCTCATACACTCACTCGCTCACACACTCACTCGCTCACTCATACACTCACTCACTCATACACTCACTCACTCATACACTTACTCACTCGCTCACTCATACACTCATAGACTCACCTAGTCACTCACTCATACACTCACTCACTCATACACTCACTCATGCACTCACTCACTCGCTCACTCATACACTTGCTCACTCATACACTCATAGACTCACCTACTCACTCACTCATACACTCACTCACCTACTCACACGCTCACTCACTCATACACTCACTCGCTCACTCATACACTCATACTCACTCATACACTCACTCACTCATACACTCACTCATACACTCGCTGACTCGCTCACCCATACTCACTCACTCATACACTCACTCATACACTCACTCATTCATACACTCACCCATACAGTCACTCACTCATACACTCACTCGCTCACTCATACACTCATACACTCGCTCACTCATACACTCACTCATACACTCACTCACTCGCTCACTCATACACTCACTTATCCACTCGCTCACGCTCACTCGCTCACTTACTCACACTCACCTACTCACTCATACACTCACTCACTCGCTCACTCATACACTCACTCATACACTCACTTATCCACTCGCTCACGCTCACTCGCTCACTTACTCACACTCACCTACTCACTCATACACTCACTCACTCGCTCACTCATACACTCACTCATACACTCACTTATCCACTCGCTCACGCTCACTCGCTCACTTACTCACACTCACCTACTCACTCATACACTCACCTCACTCACGCCCGCTCCCTCTCTCTCTGTGTCTCTCTCTCGCTGTGTGTGTCTCTCTGTGTGTCTCTCTCTCTCGCTGTGTCTCTCTCTCTCTGTGTGTGTGTCGCTCTCTGTCTGCGTGTGTCTGTCTGTCTGTGTGTGTCTCTCCCTCTCTGTGTGTGTCTCTCTTTCTCTGTGTGTCTCTCTCTGTCTCTCTCTCTCTCTGTGTGTGTGTCGCTCTCTGTCTGTGTGTGTCTGTCTGTCTGTGTGTGTCTCTCTCTCTGTGTGTCTCTCTCTCTCTCTCTGTGTCTCTCTCTCTCTGTATGTGTGGCTCTGTGTGTGTGTGTCTCTCTGTGCGTCTCTCTCTCGCTGTGTGTCTCTCTCTCTCTCTGTGTCTCTCTGTGTGTGTGTCTCTGTGTGTGTCTCTCTGTGTGTGTCTCTCTCTCTGTGTCTATCTTTGTGTCTCTCTCTGTGCATCTCTGTCTCTCTCTCTCTCTGTGTGTCTGTCTCTCTCTGTGTATCTCTGTCTGTCTCTCTCTCTCTGTGTCTCTCTCTGTGTCTCTCTCTCTGTGTGTCTCTCTCTCTCTGTGTGTGTGTGTCTCTCTCTCGCTATGTCTGTGCGTAGACACAACACGTACCTGCAGGAGTGCACGGGCCAGCGGGAGCCCACCTACCAGCTGAGCGTCCACGACACCAAGCTACTGCTCCTGCGCTTCGCTCTGGAGCAGTCGTTTAGCTCCGACACAGGCGGCGGTGGACGCGAGTCCAACATCCACCTGGTGCCCTACATGGGTCCACACAGCCCTCTACGTCATGAACACGTGGGTGGGGGGCGGGGGGGGGATGGGGGGGGGGGGAGAGGGGTGGGGGGAAGGAGAGATGGGGGAGAGAGATGGGGAGAGAGAAATGGGGGAGAGTGATGGGGGGAAGGAGAGTGATGGGGGAGAGTGATGGAGGAGAGAGA
>NW_027422614.1:566840-624301 GCF_048934315.1 Petromyzon marinus | reverse complement strand
TGCTGCTGATGATGATGATGCTGCTGTTGCTGATGCTGATGATGATGCTGCTGCTGATGATGCTGCTGACGCTGATGATGCTGCTGATGTTGCTGATGATGCTGCTGATGTTGCTGATGATGATGATGATGCTGCTGCTGATGATGATGCTGCTGATGATGATGATGTTGCTGCTGCTGATTATGATGCTGATGCTGCTGATGATGATAATGCTGCTGCTGATGATGCTGCTGCTGATGATGATGATGCTGCTGATGCTGCTATTGCTGATGATGCTGCTGCTGATGATGATGCTGATGATGCTGCTGCTGATGATGATGCTGATGATGATGCTAATGATGCTGCTGCTGCTGATGATGCTGATGATGATGATGCTGCTGCTGCTGCTAATGATGATGCTGCTGATGATGCGGCTGACGATGATGATGCTGATTACGATGTTGATGATGATGATGCTGACGATGATGATGCTGATGATGCTGATGGTGATGATGCTGATGATGATGATGCTGATGATGATTATGCTGATGATGATGCTGCTGATGATGATGCTGATGATGATGATGCTGAATGTCTCTTCCCCCAGGTTATAATCATGTTTCACTGGTTCCTTGCCATCTGGTAAGTTCACTCACACACACATACATACACTCACTGTTACACTCACTCACTCACACACTCGCTCACTCACACACTCACTCACTCACACACTCATTCACTCACTCACCCACTCACTCACTCATACACTCACCCACTCACTCACTCACACACTCACCCACTCACTCACCCACTCACTCACTCACTCACCCACTCACTCACTCACCCGCTCACTCGCTCACTCACTCACCCGCTCACTCGCTCACTCAATCACCCGCTCACTCGCTCACTCACTCACTCACCCACTCACTCAATCACTCACTCACCCACTCACTCACCCACTCACTCACTCATGCATTCATTCATTCACTCACTCACATACTCACTCATTCATTCACTCACTCACCCACTCACTCACTCACTCACCCCCTCACTCACACACTCACTCACTCACCCACTCACTCACTCACCCACTCACTCACTCACTCACCCACTCACTCACCCACTCACTCATTCATTCATTCACTCACTCACACACTCACTCACCCACTCACTCACTCATTCATTCATTCACTCACTCACACTCACTCACACACTCACTCACCCATTCACTCACTCACCCATTCACTCACTCACCCATTCACTCACTCACTCACTCACCCATTCACTCACTCACTCACACACTCACTCACTCACACACTCACTCACTCACCCACTCACTCACTCACTCACACACTCACTCACTCACACACTCACTCACTCACCCACCCACTCACTCACTCACTCACCCACTCACTCGCTCACTCACTCACCCACTCACTCGCTCACTCACTCACTCACCCACTCACTCGTTCACTCACTCACCCACTCGCTCACTCACTCACCCACTCACTCACCCACTCACTCACTCACTCATACACTCACCTACTCACACACTCACTCACTCACTCACCCACTCACTCACTCACCCATTCACTCACTCACTCACACACTCACTCACTCACTCACCCACTGAATCACTCACTCACCCACTCACTCACTCACCCACTCACTCACTCACCCACTCACTCGCTCACTCACTCACCCACTCACTCGCTCACTCACTCACTCACCCACTCACTCGCTCACTCACTCACTCACCCACTCACTCGCTCACTCACTCACCCACTCACTCGCTCACTCACTCACCCACTCACTCACTCACTCACCCACTCACTCACTCACTCATACACTCACCCACTCACTCACTCACTCATACACTCACCCACTCACTCACTCACCCACTCACTCACTCACTCACCCACTCACTCACCCACTCACTCATTCATTCATTCACTCACTCACACACTCACTCACTCACCCACTCACTCACTCACTCATTCATTCATTCACTCACTCACACTCACTCACACACTCACTCACCCATTCACTCACTCACCCATTCACTCACTCACCCATTCACTCACTCACTCACTCACCCATTCACTCACTCACTCACACACTCACTCACTCACACACTCACTCACTCACCCACTCACTCACTCACTCACACACTCACTCACTCACACACTCACTCACTCACCCACCCACTCACTCACTCACTCACCCACTCACTCGCTCACTCACTCACCCACTCACTCGCTCACTCACTCACTCACCCACTCACTCGTTCACTCACTCACCCACTCGCTCACTCACTCACCCACTCACTCACTCACCCACTCACTCACTCATACACTCACCCACTCACTCACTCACTCATACACTCACCTACTCACTCACTCACACACTCACACACTCACTCACTCACTCACCCACTCACTCACTCACTCACCCATTCACTCACTCACTCACACACTCACTCACTCACTCACCCACTGAATCACTCACTCACCCACTCACTCACTCACTCACCCACTCACTCACTCACCCACTCACTCGCTCACTCACTCACCCACTCACTCGCTCACTCACTCACTCACCCACTCACTCGCTCACTCACTCACCCACTCACTCGCTCACTCACTCACCCACTCACTCACTCACTCACCCACTCACTCACTCACTCATACACTCACCCACTCACTCACTCACTCATACACTCACCCACTCACTCACTCACACACTCACACACTCACCCACTCACTCACCCACTCACTCACCCACTCACTCACTCACTCACCCACTCACTCACTCACACACTCACCCACTCACACACTCACACACTCACTCACTCACACACTCACACACTCACTCACTCACCCACTCACTCACCCACTCACCTATTCACCCACTCACCTATTCACCCACTCACTCACCCATTCACTCACCCACTCACTCACCGACTCACTCACTCACTCACCCACTCACTCACTCACCCACTCACTCACTCACTCGCCCACTCACTCACTCGCCCACTCACTCACTCACACACTCACTCACACACTCACTCACTCACCCACTCACCCACTCACCCACTCACTCACCCACTCACTCACTCACCCACTCACCCACCCATTCACTCACTTACCCACTCACCCACTCACTCACACACCCACTCACCCACTCACCCACTCACCCACTCACTCACTCACCCACTCACACACTCACACACTCACTCACTCACCCACTCACCCATTCACTCACCCATTCACTCACCCATTCAGTCACTCACCCACTCACTCACTCATTCACTCACCCATTCACTCACTTACCCACTCACTCACCCATTCACTCACCCACTCACTCACTCACTCACCCACCTACTCAGCCACTCACCCACTCACTCACCCACCTACTCAGCCACTCATCCACTCTCTAACCTACCTGCTCACTCACCTACTCACTCACCCACCTACTCATTCACTCACCCATTCACTCACTCACTCGTCCATTCACTCACCCATTCACTCACCCATTCACTCACGCACCTACTCACCCACCTACTCACCCATTCACTCACTCACCCAACTACTCATTCAATCACCCATTCACTCACCCATTCACTCACCCATTCACTCCACAGACCCACCTACTCAGCCACGCACCCATTCACTCAACCACCTACTCATTCACTCACCCATTCACTCACTCACTCGCCAATTCACTCACCCATTCACTCACCCATTCACTCACCCATTCACTCACCCACCTACTCAGCCACTCACCCATTCACTCACCCACCCACTCACTCACTCATTCACTCACCCACTCACTCACTCACTCACGAATTCACTCACCCACCTACTCAGCCACTCACCCATTCACTCACCCACCTACTCAGCCACTCACCCATTCACTCACCCATCCGCTCACCCACCTACTCAGCCACTCACCCATTCACTCACTCATCCACTCACCCATTCACTCACCCATTCACTCACGCACCTACTCATACACTCACCCATTCACTCACCCATCCACTCACCCATCCACTCACCCACCTACTCAGCCACTCACCCATTCACTCACCCATTCACTCACCCATTCACTCACCCACCTACTCATCCACTCACCCATTCACTCACTCACCTACTCAGTCACTCGCCCATTTACTCACCCATTCACTCACCCACCTACCCAGCCACTCACCCATTCACTCACCCACCTACTCAGCCACTCACCCATTCACTCACCCATTCAATCACCCACCTACTCAGCCACTCACCCATTCACTCACCCACTTACTCATCCACTCACCCATTCACTCACCCATTCATTCACCCAATCACTCACGCATTCACTCACCCCTTCACCTATTCACTCACTCGCCCATTCACTCACTCGCCCATTCACTCACTCGCCTATTCACTCACTCACCCATTCACTCTCCCCTTCACTCACACATTCACTCACCCCTTCACCCATTCACTCACCCCTTCACCCATTCACTCACTCGCCCATTCACTCACTCGCTCATTCACTCACTCACCCATTCACTGACTCACCTATTCACTCACCTATTCACTCAACCATTCACTCACCCCTTCACCCATTCACTCACCCCTTCACTCACTCACTCACCCATTCACTCACCCCTTCACTTATTCACCCATTCACTCACGCATTCACTCGACCACCCGCTCATTCATCCACTCATTCAGCCACCCGATCATCCACCCACCCATTCACTCACTCACCCACTCACTCACTCACCCACTCACTCACCCATCCACCCACTCACACTCCCACTCATTAATCCACTCCCTTACCCAATCATTCATCCACTCACTCAGTCACCCACTCACTCACCCACCGACCTACCCACTCACCCACCCACCTACTCATTCACTCACCCACCCACTCACTCACCTACCCACTCACTCACCCACCTACCCACTCACTCACCCACCCACCTACCCACTCACCCACCCACTCACTAACCCACCCACCCACTCACTAACCCACCCACCTACCCACTCACTCACCCACCCACTCATTCATCCACTCACCCACCCATTGAAGTAGAGACTCAGGCTGTAGTAGAGACTCAGGGTGTAGTAGAGACTCAGGCTGTAGTAGAGACTCAGGGTGTAGTAGAGACTCAGGGTGTAGTAGAGACTCAGGCTGTAGTAGAGACTCAGGGTGTAGTAGAGACTCAGGGTGTAGTAGAGACTCAGGCTGTAGTAGAGACTCAGGGTGTAGTAGCGACTCAGGGTGTAGCAGAGACTCAGGCTGTAGAGAGACTCAGGGTGTAGTAGAGACTTAGGGTGTAGTAGAGACTCAGGGTGTAGTAGAGACTCAGGGTGTAGTAGCGACTTAGGGTGCAGCAGAGACTCAGGGTGTAGTAGAGACTCAGGGTGTAGTAGAGACTCAGGCTGTAGTCGAGACTCAGGGTGTAGTAGAGACTCAGGGTGTAGCAGAGACTTAGGGTGTAGCAGAGACTCAAGCTGTAGTAGAGACTCAGGGTGTAGTAGAGACTCAGGGTGTAGTAGAGACTCAGGGTGTAGCAAAGACTCACGGTGGAGTAGAGACTCAGGGTGTAGTAGAGACTCAGGCTGTAGTAGAGACTCAGGGTGTAGTAGAGACTCAGGGTGTAGTAGCGACTTAGGGTGTAGCAGAGACTCAGGCTGTAGTAGAGACTCAGGGTGTAGTAGAGACTCAGGGTGTAGCAGAGACTCAGGCTGTAGTAGAGACTCAGGGTGTAGTAGAGACTCAGGGTGTAGTAGAGACTTAGGGTGTAGTAGAGACTCAGGGTGTAGTAGAGACTCAGGGTGTAGTAGCGACTCAGGCTGTAGTAGAGACTCAGGGTGTAGTAGAGACTCAGGGTGTAGTAGAGACTCAGGGTGTAGTAGAGACTCAGGGTGTAGTAGAGACTCAGGGTGTAGTAGAGACTCGGGGTGTAGTAGAGACTCGGGGTGTAGTAGAGACTCGGGGTGTAGTAGAGACTCGGGCTGTAGTAGAGACTCAGGGTGTAGTAGAGACTCAGGGTGTAGTAGAGACTCAGGGTGTAGTAGAGACTCAGGCTGTAGTAGAGACTCAGGGTGTAGTAGAGACTCAGGGTGTAGTAGAGACTCAGGCTGTAGTAGAGACTCAGGGTGTAGTAGAGACTCGGGGTGTAGTAGAGATTCAGGGTGTAGTAGAGACTCAGGGTGTAGTAGAGACTCAGGCTGTAGTAGAGACTCGGGGTGTAGTAGAGACTCGGGGTGTAGTAGAGACTCAGGGTGTAGTAGAGACTCAGGGTGTAGTAGAGACTCAGGGTGTAGTAGAGACTCAGGCTGTAGTAGAGACTCAGGGTGTAGCAGAGACTCGTGGTGTAGTAGAGACTCAGGGTGTAGTAGAGACTCAGGGTGTAGTAGAGACTCAGGGTGTAGTATATACTCAGGGTGTAACAGAGACTCAGGGTGTAGCAGAGACTCAGGCTGTAGTAGAGACTCAGGGTGTAGTAGAGACTCAGGCTGTAGTAGAGACTCAGGGTGTAGTAGAGACTCAGGGTGTAGTAGAGACTCAGGCTGTAGTAGAGACTCAGGGTGTAGTAGAGACTCAGGGTGTAGTAGAGACTCAGGCTGTAGTAGAGACTCAGGGTGTAGTAGCGACTCAGGGTGTAGCAGAGACTCAGGCTGTAGAGAGACTCAGGGTGTAGTAGAGACTTAGGGTGTAGTAGAGACTCAGGGTGTAGTAGAGACTCAGGGTGTAGTAGCGACTTAGGGTGCAGCAGAGACTCAGGGTGTAGTAGAGACTCAGGGTGTAGTAGAGACTCAGGCTGTAGTCGAGACTCAGGGTGTAGTAGAGACTCAGGGTGTAGCAGAGACTTAGGGTGTAGCAGAGACTCAAGCTGTAGTAGAGACTCAGGGTGTAGTAGAGACTCAGGGTGTAGTAGAGACTCAGGGTGTAGCAAAGACTCACGGTGGAGTAGAGACTCAGGGTGTAGTAGAGACTCAGGCTGTAGTAGAGACTCAGGGTGTAGTAGAGACTCAGGGTGTAGTAGCGACTTAGGGTGTAGCAGAGACTCAGGCTGTAGTAGAGACTCAGGGTGTAGTAGAGACTCAGGGTGTAGCAGAGACTCAGGCTGTAGTAGAGACTCAGGGTGTAGTAGAGACTCAGGGTGTAGTAGAGACTTAGGGTGTAGTAGAGACTCAGGGTGTAGTAGAGACTCAGGGTGTAGTAGCGACTCAGGCTGTAGTAGAGACTCAGGGTGTAGTAGAGACTCAGGGTGTAGTAGAGACTCAGGGTGTAGTAGAGACTCAGGGTGTAGTAGAGACTCAGGGTGTAGTAGAGACTCGGGGTGTAGTAGAGACTCGGGGTGTAGTAGAGACTCGGGGTGTAGTAGAGACTCGGGCTGTAGTAGAGACTCAGGGTGTAGTAGAGACTCAGGGTGTAGTAGAGACTCAGGGTGTAGTAGAGACTCAGGCTGTAGTAGAGACTCAGGGTGTAGTAGAGACTCAGGGTGTAGTAGAGACTCAGGCTGTAGTAGAGACTCAGGGTGTAGTAGAGACTCGGGGTGTAGTAGAGATTCAGGGTGTAGTAGAGACTCAGGGTGTAGTAGAGACTCAGGCTGTAGTAGAGACTCGGGGTGTAGTAGAGACTCGGGGTGTAGTAGAGACTCAGGGTGTAGTAGAGACTCAGGGTGTAGTAGAGACTCAGGGTGTAGTAGAGACTCAGGCTGTAGTAGAGACTCAGGGTGTAGCAGAGACTCGTGGTGTAGTAGAGACTCAGGGTGTAGTAGAGACTCAGGGTGTAGTAGAGACTCAGGGTGTAGTATATACTCAGGGTGTAACAGAGACTCAGGGTGTAGCAGAGACTCAGGCTGTAGTAGAGACTCAGGGTGTAGCAGAGACTCGGGGTGTAGTAGAGACTCAGGGTGTAGTAGAGACTCAGGGTGTAGTAGAGACTCGGGGTGTAGTATATGCTCAGGGTGTAGCAGAGACTCAGGGTTTAGCAGAGACTCAGGCTGTAGTAGAGACTCAGGGTGTAGCAGAGACTCAGGGTCTAGTAGAGACTCAGGGTGTAGTAGAGACTCAGGGTGTAGCAGAGACTCAGGGTGTAGTAGAGACTCAAGGTGTAGTAGAGACTCAGGGTGTAGTAGAGACTCAGGGTGTAGCAGAGACTCAGGGTGTAGCAGAGACTCAGGGTGTAGCAGAGACTCAGGTGTAGTAGAGACTCAGGCTGTAGTAGAGACTCAGGGTGTAGCAGAGACTCAGGGTCTAGTAGAGACTCGGGGTGTAGTAGAGACTCGGGGTGTAGTAGAGACTCAGGGTGTAGTAGAGACTCAGGCTGTAGTAGAGACTCAGGGTGTAGTAGAGACTCAGGGTGTAGTAGAGACTCAGGGTGTAGTAGAGACTCAGGCTGTAGTAGAGACTCAGGGTGTAGTAGAGACTCAGGGTGTAGCAGAGACGTAGGGTGTAGTAGAGACTCAGGCTCTTGTAGAGACTCAGGGTGTAGTAGAGACTCAGGCTGTAGTAGAGACTCAGGGTGTAGTAGAGACTCAGGGTGCAGTAGAGACTCAGGCTGTAGTAGAGACTCGGGGTGTAGTAGAGACTCAGGGTGAAGTAGAGACTCAGGGTGTAGTAGAGACTCAGGGTGTAGTAGAGACACAGGGTGTAGTAGAGACTCAGGGTGTAGTAGAGACACAGGGTGTAGTAGAGACTCAGGGTGTAGCAGAGACTCAGGGTGTAGTAGAGACTCAGGCTCTAGTAGAGACTCAGGGTGTAGTAGAGACTCAGGGTGTAGTAGAGACACAGGGTGTAGTAGAGACACAGGGTGTAGTAGAGACTCGGGTTGTAGTAGAGACTCAGGGTGTAGCAGAGACGCAGGGTGTAGCAGAGACTCAGGGTGTAGTAGAGACTCAGGGTGTAGTAGAGACTCAGGCTGTAGTAGAGACTCAGGGTGTAGCAGAGACTCAGGGTGTAGTAGAGACTCAGGGTGTAGCAGAGACTCAGGGTGTAGTAGAGACTCAGGGTGTAGTAGAGACTCAGGGTGTAGTAGAGACTCAGGGCAAAGTAGAGACTCAGGGTGTAGTAGAGACTCAGGCTGTAGTAGAGACTCAGTGTGTAGTAGAGACTCAGGCTGTAGTAGAGACTCAGGGTGTAGCAGAGACTCAGGGTGTAGTAGAGACTCAGGGTGTAGTAGAGACTCAGGGTGTAGTAGCGACTCAGGGTGTAGTAGAGACTCAGGGTGTAGTAGAGACTCGGGGTGTATTAGAGACTCAGGGTGTAGTAGAGACTCGGGGTGTAGCAGAGACTCAGGCTGTAGTAGAGACTCAGGGTGTAGTAGAGACTCAGGCTGTAGTAGAGACTCAGGGTGTAGTAGAGACTCAGGGTGTAGTAGAGACTCAGGCAGTAGTAGAGACTCAGGGTGTAGTAGAGACTCAGGGTGTAGCAGAGACTCAGGGTGTAGTAGAGACTCAGGGTGTAGTAGAGACTCAGGGTGTAGTAGAGACTCAGGGCGAAGTAGAGACTCAGGGTGTAGTAGAGACTCAGGCTGTAGTAGAGACTCAGTGTGTAGTAGAGACTCAGGCTGTAGTAGAGACTCAGGGTGTAGCAGAGACTCAGGGTGTAGTAGAGACTCAGGGTGTAGTAGAGACTCAGGGTGTAGTGGCGACTCAGGGTGTAGTAGAGACTCAGGGTGTAGTAGAGACTCGGGGTGTAGTAGAGACTCAGGGTGTAGTAGAGACTCGGGGTGTAGCAGAGACTCAGGCTGTAGTAGAGACTCAGGGTGTAGTAGAGACTCAGGCTGTAGTAGAGACTCAGGGTGTAGTAGAGACTCAGGGTGTAGTAGAGACTCAGGCAGTAGTAGAGACTCAGGGTGTAGTAGAGACTCAGGGTGTAGCAGAGACTCAGGCTGTAGTAGAGACTCAGGCAGTAGTAGAGACTCAGGGTGTAGTAGAGACTCAGGGTGTAGTAGAGACTCAGGCAGTAGTAGAGACTCAGGGTGTAGCAGAGACTCAGGGTGTAGTAGAGACTCAGGGTGTAGTAGAGACTCAGGGTGTAGTAGAGACTCAGGGTGTAGTAGAGACTCAGGCAGTAGTAGAGACTCAGGGTGTAGTAGAGACTCAGGCAGTAGTAGAGACTCAGGGTGTAGTAGAGACTCAGGGTGTAGTAGAGACTCAGGCTGTAGTAGAGACTCAGGCTGTAGTAGAGACTCAGGGTGTAGTAGAGACTCAGGGTGTAGTAGAGACTCAGGGTGTAGTAGAGACTCAGGGCGTAGTAGAGACTCAGGCTGTAGCAGAGACTCAGGGTGTAGTAGAGACTCAGGCTGTAGTAGAGACTCAGGCTGTAGTAGAGACTCAGGGTGTAGTAGAGACTCAGGGTGTAGCAGAGACTCGGGTTGTAGTAGAGACTCAGGCTGTAGTAGAGACTCAGGGCGTAGTAGAGACTCAGGCTGTAGCAGAGACTCAGGGTGTAGTAGAGACTCAGGGTGTAGCAGTGACTCAGGGTGTAGTAGAGACTCGGGGTGTAGTAGAAACTCAGGGTGTAGTAGAGACTCAGGCTGTAGTAGAGACTTAGGGTGTAGTAGAGACTCAGGGTGTAGTAGAGACTCAGGGTGTAGTAGAGACACAGGGTGTAGTAGAGACTCAGGGTGTAGTAGAGACTCAGGCTGTAGTCGAGACTCAGGGTGTAGTAGAGACTCAGGGTGTAGTAGAGACTTAGGGTGTAGCAGAGACTCGGGGTGTAGTAGAGACTCAGGGTGTAGTAGAGACTCAGGGTGTAGTAGAGACTCAGGGTGTAGTAGAGACTCAGGGTGTAGTAGAGACTCAGGGTGTAGTAGAGACTCAGGCTGTAGTCGAGACTCAGGGTGTAGTAGAGACTCAGGGTGTAGCAGAGACTTAGGGTGTAGCAGAGACTCAGGCTGTAGTAGAGACTCAGGGTGTAGTAGAGACTCAGGGTGTAGTAGAGACTCAGGATGTAGTAGAGACTCAGGGTGTAGCAAAGACTCACGGTGGAGTAGAGACTCAGGGTGTAGTAGAGACTCAGGCTGTAGTAGAGACTCAGGGTGTAGTAGAGACTTAGGGTGTAGTAGAGACTCAGGCTGTAGTAGAGACTCAGGGTGTAGTAGCGACTCAGGGTGTAGCAGAGACTCAGGCTGTAGTAGAGACTCAGGGTGTAGAGAGACTCAGGGTGTAGTAGAGACTTAGGGTGTAGTAGAGACTCAGGGTGTAGTAGAGACTCAGGGTGTAGTAGCGACTTAGGGTGCAGCAGAGACTCAGGCTGTAGTAGAGACTCAGGGTGTAGTAGAGACTCAGGGTGTAGTAGAGACTCAGGCTGTAGTCGAGACTCAGGGTGTAGTAGAGACTCAGGGTGTAGCAGAGACTTAGGGTGTAGCAGAGACTCAAGCTGTAGTAGAGACTCAGGGTGTAGTAGAGACTCAGGGTGTAGTAGAGACTCAGGGTGTAGCAAAGACTCACGGTGGAGTAGAGACTCAGGGTGTAGTAGAGACTCAGGCTGTAGTAGAGACTCAGGGTGTAGTAGAGACTCAGGGTGTAGTAGCGACTTAGGGTGTAGCAGAGACTCAGGCTGTAGTAGAGACTCAGGGTGTAGTAGAGACTCAGGGTGTAGCAGAGACTCAGGCTGTAGTAGAGACTCAGGGTGTAGTAGAGACTCAGGGTGTAGTAGAGACTTAGGGTGTAGTAGAGACTCAGGGTGTAGTAGAGACTCAGGGTGTAGTAGCGACTTAGGGTGTAGCAGAGACTCAGGCTGTAGTAGAGACTCAGGGTGTAGTAGAGACTCAGGGTGTAGTAGAGACTCAGGGTGTAGTAGAGACTTAGGGTGTAGTAGAGACTCAGGGTGTAGTAGAGACTCAGGGTGTAGTAGAGACTCGGGGTGTAGTAGAGACTCGGGGTGTAGTAGAGACTCGGGGTGTAGTAGAGACTCGGGCTGTAGTAGAGACTCAGGGTGTAGTAGAGACTCAGGCAGTAGTAGAGACTCAGGGTGTAGTAGAGACTCAGGGTGTAGTAGAGACTCAGGCAGTAGTAGAGACTCAGGGTGTAGTAGAGACTCAGGGTGTAGTAGAGACTCAGGCTGTAGTAGAGACTCAGGGTGTAGTAGAGACTCAGGGTGTAGTAGAGACTCAGGGCGTAGTAGAGACTCAGGCTGTAGCAGAGACTCAGGGTGTAGTAGAGACTCAGGCTGTAGTAGAGACTCAGGCTGTAGTAGAGACTCAGGGTGTAGTAGAGACTCAGGGTGTAGCAGAGACTCGGGTTGTAGTAGAGACTCAGGCTGTAGTAGAGACTCAGGGCGTAGTAGAGACTCAGGCTGTAGCAGAGACTCAGGGTGTAGTAGAGACTCAGGGTGTAGCAGTGACTCAGGGTGTAGTAGAGACTCGGGGTGTAGTAGAGACTCAGGGTGTAGTAGAGACTCAGGCTGTAGTAGAGACTTAGGGTGTAGTAGAGACTCAGGGTGTAGTAGAGACTCAGGGTGTAGTAGAGACACAGGGTGTAGTAGAGACTCAGGGTGTAGTAGAGACTCAGGCTGTAGTCGAGACTCAGGGTGTAGTAGAGACTCAGGGTGTAGTAGAGACTTAGGGTGTAGCAGAGACTCGGGGTGTAGTAGAGACTCAGGGTGTAGTAGAGACTCAGGGTGTAGTAGAGACTCAGGCTGTGGTAGAGACTCAGGGTGTAGTAGAGACTCAGGGTGTAGTAGAGACTCAGGGTGTAGTAGAGACTCAGGCTGTAGTCGAGACTCAGGGTGTAGTAGAGACTCAGGGTGTAGCAGAGACTTAGGGTGTAGCAGAGACTCAGGCTGTAGTAGAGACTCAGGGTGTAGTAGAGACTCAGGGTGTAGTAGAGACTCAGGATGTAGTAGAGACTCAGGGTGTAGCAAAGACTCACGGTGGAGTAGAGACTCAGGGTGTAGTAGAGACTCAGGCTGTAGTAGAGACTCAGGGTGTAGTAGAGACTCAGGGTGTAGTAGAGACTCAGGCTGTAGTAGAGACTCAGGGTGTAGTAGCGACTCAGGGTGTAGCAGAGACTCAGGCTGTAGTAGAGACTCAGGGTGTAGTAGAGACTCAGGCTGTAGTAGAGACTCAGGGTGTAGTAGAGACACAGGGTGTAGTAGAGACTCAGGGTGTAGTAGAGACTCAGGCTGTAGTCGAGACTCAGGGTGTAGTAGAGACTCAGGGTGTAGTAGAGACTTAGGGTGTAGCAGAGACTCGGGGTGTAGTAGAGACTCAGGGTGTAGTAGAGACTCAGGGTGTAGTAGAGACTCAGGCTGTGGTAGAGACTCAGGGTGTAGTAGAGACTCAGGGTGTAGTAGAGACTCAGGGTGTAGTAGAGACTCAGGCTGTAGTCGAGACTCAGGGTGTAGTAGAGACTCAGGGTGTAGCAGAGACTTAGGGTGTAGCAGAGACTCAGGCTGTAGTAGAGACTCAGGGTGTAGTAGAGACTCAGGGTGTAGTAGAGACTCAGGATGTAGTAGAGACTCAGGGTGTAGCAAAGACTCACGGTGGAGTAGAGACTCAGGGTGTAGTAGAGACTCAGGCTGTAGTAGAGACTCAGGGTGTAGTAGAGACTCAGGGTGTAGTAGAGACTCAGGCTGTAGTAGAGACTCAGGGTGTAGTAGCGACTCAGGGTGTAGCAGAGACTCAGGCTGTAGTAGAGACTCAGGGTGTAGAGAGACTCAGGGTGTAGTAGAGACTTAGGGTGTAGCAGAGACTCAGGGTGTAGTAGAGACTCAGGGCGAAGTAGAGACTCAGGGCGAAGTAGAGACTCAGGGTGTAGTAGAGACTCAGGGCGAAGTAGAGACTCAGGGTGTAGTAGAGACTCAGGCTGTAGTAGAGACTCAGTGTGTAGTAGAGACTCAGGCTGTAGTAGAGACTCAGGGTGTAGCAGAGACTCAGGGTGTAGTAGAGACTCAGGGTGTAGTAGAGACTCAGGGTGTAGTAGCGACTCAGGGTGTAGTAGAGACTCAGGGTGTAGTAGAGACTCGGGGTGTATTAGAGACTCAGGGTGTAGTAGAGACTCGGGGTGTAGCAGAGACTCAGGCTGTAGTAGAGACTCAGGGTGTAGTAGAGACTCAGGCTGTAGTAGAGACTCAGGCTGTAGTAGAGACTCAGGCTCTTGTAGAGACTCAGGGTGTAGTAGAGACTCAGGCTGTAGTAGAGACTCAGGGTGTAGTAGAGACTCAGGGTGCAGTAGAGACTCAGGCTGTAGTAGAGACTCGGGGTGTAGTAGAGACTCAGGGTGAAGTAGAGACTCAGGGTGTAGTAGAGACTCAGGGTGTAGTAGAGACACAGGGTGTAGTAGAGACTCAGGGTGTAGTAGAGACACAGGGTGTAGTAGAGACTCAGGGTGTAGCAGAGACTCAGGGTGTAGTAGAGACTCAGGCTCTAGTAGAGACTCAGGGTGTAGTAGAGACTCAGGGTGTAGTAGAGACACAGGGTGTAGTAGAGACACAGGGTGTAGTAGAGACTCGGGTTGTAGTAGAGACTCAGGGTGTAGCAGAGACGCAGGGTGTAGCAGAGACTCAGGGTGTAGTAGAGACTCAGGGTGTAGTAGAGACTCAGGCTGTAGTAGAGACTCAGGGTGTAGCAGAGACTCAGGGTGTAGTAGAGACTCAGGGTGTAGCAGAGACTCAGGGTGTAGTAGAGACTCAGGGTGTAGTAGAGACTCAGGGTGTAGTAGAGACTCAGGGCAAAGTAGAGACTCAGGGTGTAGTAGAGACTCAGGCTGTAGTAGAGACTCAGTGTGTAGTAGAGACTCAGGCTGTAGTAGAGACTCAGGGTGTAGCAGAGACTCAGGGTGTAGTAGAGACTCAGGGTGTAGTAGAGACTCAGGGTGTAGTAGCGACTCAGGGTGTAGTAGAGACTCAGGGTGTAGTAGAGACTCGGGGTGTATTAGAGACTCAGGGTGTAGTAGAGACTCGGGGTGTAGCAGAGACTCAGGCTGTAGTAGAGACTCAGGGTGTAGTAGAGACTCAGGCTGTAGTAGAGACTCAGGGTGTAGTAGAGACTCAGGGTGTAGTAGAGACTCAGGCAGTAGTAGAGACTCAGGGTGTAGTAGAGACTCAGGGTGTAGCAGAGACTCAGGGTGTAGTAGAGACTCAGGGTGTAGTAGAGACTCAGGGTGTAGTAGAGACTCAGGGCGAAGTAGAGACTCAGGGTGTAGTAGAGACTCAGGCTGTAGTAGAGACTCAGTGTGTAGTAGAGACTCAGGCTGTAGTAGAGACTCAGGGTGTAGCAGAGACTCAGGGTGTAGTAGAGACTCAGGGTGTAGTAGAGACTCAGGGTGTAGTGGCGACTCAGGGTGTAGTAGAGACTCAGGGTGTAGTAGAGACTCGGGGTGTAGTAGAGACTCAGGGTGTAGTAGAGACTCGGGGTGTAGCAGAGACTCAGGCTGTAGTAGAGACTCAGGGTGTAGTAGAGACTCAGGCTGTAGTAGAGACTCAGGGTGTAGTAGAGACTCAGGGTGTAGTAGAGACTCAGGCAGTAGTAGAGACTCAGGGTGTAGTAGAGACTCAGGGTGTAGCAGAGACTCAGGCTGTAGTAGAGACTCAGGCAGTAGTAGAGACTCAGGGTGTAGTAGAGACTCAGGGTGTAGTAGAGACTCAGGCAGTAGTAGAGACTCAGGGTGTAGCAGAGACTCAGGGTGTAGTAGAGACTCAGGGTGTAGTAGAGACTCAGGGTGTAGTAGAGACTCAGGGTGTAGTAGAGACTCAGGCAGTAGTAGAGACTCAGGGTGTAGTAGAGACTCAGGCAGTAGTAGAGACTCAGGGTGTAGTAGAGACTCAGGGTGTAGTAGAGACTCAGGCTGTAGTAGAGACTCAGGCTGTAGTAGAGACTCAGGGTGTAGTAGAGACTCAGGGTGTAGTAGAGACTCAGGGTGTAGTAGAGACTCAGGGCGTAGTAGAGACTCAGGCTGTAGCAGAGACTCAGGGTGTAGTAGAGACTCAGGCTGTAGTAGAGACTCAGGCTGTAGTAGAGACTCAGGGTGTAGTAGAGACTCAGGGTGTAGCAGAGACTCGGGTTGTAGTAGAGACTCAGGCTGTAGTAGAGACTCAGGGCGTAGTAGAGACTCAGGCTGTAGCAGAGACTCAGGGTGTAGTAGAGACTCAGGGTGTAGCAGTGACTCAGGGTGTAGTAGAGACTCGGGGTGTAGTAGAAACTCAGGGTGTAGTAGAGACTCAGGCTGTAGTAGAGACTTAGGGTGTAGTAGAGACTCAGGGTGTAGTAGAGACTCAGGGTGTAGTAGAGACACAGGGTGTAGTAGAGACTCAGGGTGTAGTAGAGACTCAGGCTGTAGTCGAGACTCAGGGTGTAGTAGAGACTCAGGGTGTAGTAGAGACTTAGGGTGTAGCAGAGACTCGGGGTGTAGTAGAGACTCAGGGTGTAGTAGAGACTCAGGGTGTAGTAGAGACTCAGGGTGTAGTAGAGACTCAGGGTGTAGTAGAGACTCAGGGTGTAGTAGAGACTCAGGCTGTAGTCGAGACTCAGGGTGTAGTAGAGACTCAGGGTGTAGCAGAGACTTAGGGTGTAGCAGAGACTCAGGCTGTAGTAGAGACTCAGGGTGTAGTAGAGACTCAGGGTGTAGTAGAGACTCAGGATGTAGTAGAGACTCAGGGTGTAGCAAAGACTCACGGTGGAGTAGAGACTCAGGGTGTAGTAGAGACTCAGGCTGTAGTAGAGACTCAGGGTGTAGTAGAGACTTAGGGTGTAGTAGAGACTCAGGCTGTAGTAGAGACTCAGGGTGTAGTAGCGACTCAGGGTGTAGCAGAGACTCAGGCTGTAGTAGAGACTCAGGGTGTAGAGAGACTCAGGGTGTAGTAGAGACTTAGGGTGTAGTAGAGACTCAGGGTGTAGTAGAGACTCAGGGTGTAGTAGCGACTTAGGGTGCAGCAGAGACTCAGGCTGTAGTAGAGACTCAGGGTGTAGTAGAGACTCAGGGTGTAGTAGAGACTCAGGCTGTAGTCGAGACTCAGGGTGTAGTAGAGACTCAGGGTGTAGCAGAGACTTAGGGTGTAGCAGAGACTCAAGCTGTAGTAGAGACTCAGGGTGTAGTAGAGACTCAGGGTGTAGTAGAGACTCAGGGTGTAGCAAAGACTCACGGTGGAGTAGAGACTCAGGGTGTAGTAGAGACTCAGGCTGTAGTAGAGACTCAGGGTGTAGTAGAGACTCAGGGTGTAGTAGCGACTTAGGGTGTAGCAGAGACTCAGGCTGTAGTAGAGACTCAGGGTGTAGTAGAGACTCAGGGTGTAGCAGAGACTCAGGCTGTAGTAGAGACTCAGGGTGTAGTAGAGACTCAGGGTGTAGTAGAGACTTAGGGTGTAGTAGAGACTCAGGGTGTAGTAGAGACTCAGGGTGTAGTAGCGACTTAGGGTGTAGCAGAGACTCAGGCTGTAGTAGAGACTCAGGGTGTAGTAGAGACTCAGGGTGTAGTAGAGACTCAGGGTGTAGTAGAGACTTAGGGTGTAGTAGAGACTCAGGGTGTAGTAGAGACTCAGGGTGTAGTAGAGACTCGGGGTGTAGTAGAGACTCGGGGTGTAGTAGAGACTCGGGGTGTAGTAGAGACTCGGGCTGTAGTAGAGACTCAGGGTGTAGTAGAGACTCAGGCAGTAGTAGAGACTCAGGGTGTAGTAGAGACTCAGGGTGTAGTAGAGACTCAGGCAGTAGTAGAGACTCAGGGTGTAGTAGAGACTCAGGGTGTAGTAGAGACTCAGGCTGTAGTAGAGACTCAGGGTGTAGTAGAGACTCAGGGTGTAGTAGAGACTCAGGGCGTAGTAGAGACTCAGGCTGTAGCAGAGACTCAGGGTGTAGTAGAGACTCAGGCTGTAGTAGAGACTCAGGCTGTAGTAGAGACTCAGGGTGTAGTAGAGACTCAGGGTGTAGCAGAGACTCGGGTTGTAGTAGAGACTCAGGCTGTAGTAGAGACTCAGGGCGTAGTAGAGACTCAGGCTGTAGCAGAGACTCAGGGTGTAGTAGAGACTCAGGGTGTAGCAGTGACTCAGGGTGTAGTAGAGACTCGGGGTGTAGTAGAGACTCAGGGTGTAGTAGAGACTCAGGCTGTAGTAGAGACTTAGGGTGTAGTAGAGACTCAGGGTGTAGTAGAGACTCAGGGTGTAGTAGAGACACAGGGTGTAGTAGAGACTCAGGGTGTAGTAGAGACTCAGGCTGTAGTCGAGACTCAGGGTGTAGTAGAGACTCAGGGTGTAGTAGAGACTTAGGGTGTAGCAGAGACTCGGGGTGTAGTAGAGACTCAGGGTGTAGTAGAGACTCAGGGTGTAGTAGAGACTCAGGCTGTGGTAGAGACTCAGGGTGTAGTAGAGACTCAGGGTGTAGTAGAGACTCAGGGTGTAGTAGAGACTCAGGCTGTAGTCGAGACTCAGGGTGTAGTAGAGACTCAGGGTGTAGCAGAGACTTAGGGTGTAGCAGAGACTCAGGCTGTAGTAGAGACTCAGGGTGTAGTAGAGACTCAGGGTGTAGTAGAGACTCAGGATGTAGTAGAGACTCAGGGTGTAGCAAAGACTCACGGTGGAGTAGAGACTCAGGGTGTAGTAGAGACTCAGGCTGTAGTAGAGACTCAGGGTGTAGTAGAGACTCAGGGTGTAGTAGAGACTCAGGCTGTAGTAGAGACTCAGGGTGTAGTAGCGACTCAGGGTGTAGCAGAGACTCAGGCTGTAGTAGAGACTCAGGGTGTAGTAGAGACTCAGGCTGTAGTAGAGACTCAGGGTGTAGTAGAGACACAGGGTGTAGTAGAGACTCAGGGTGTAGTAGAGACTCAGGCTGTAGTCGAGACTCAGGGTGTAGTAGAGACTCAGGGTGTAGTAGAGACTTAGGGTGTAGCAGAGACTCGGGGTGTAGTAGAGACTCAGGGTGTAGTAGAGACTCAGGGTGTAGTAGAGACTCAGGCTGTGGTAGAGACTCAGGGTGTAGTAGAGACTCAGGGTGTAGTAGAGACTCAGGGTGTAGTAGAGACTCAGGCTGTAGTCGAGACTCAGGGTGTAGTAGAGACTCAGGGTGTAGCAGAGACTTAGGGTGTAGCAGAGACTCAGGCTGTAGTAGAGACTCAGGGTGTAGTAGAGACTCAGGGTGTAGTAGAGACTCAGGATGTAGTAGAGACTCAGGGTGTAGCAAAGACTCACGGTGGAGTAGAGACTCAGGGTGTAGTAGAGACTCAGGCTGTAGTAGAGACTCAGGGTGTAGTAGAGACTCAGGGTGTAGTAGAGACTCAGGCTGTAGTAGAGACTCAGGGTGTAGTAGCGACTCAGGGTGTAGCAGAGACTCAGGCTGTAGTAGAGACTCAGGGTGTAGAGAGACTCAGGGTGTAGTAGAGACTTAGGGTGTAGCAGAGACTCAGGGTGTAGTAGAGACTCAGGGCGAAGTAGAGACTCAGGGCGAAGTAGAGACTCAGGGTGTAGTAGAGACTCAGGGCGAAGTAGAGACTCAGGGTGTAGTAGAGACTCAGGCTGTAGTAGAAACTCAGTGTGTAGTAGAGACTCAGGCTGTAGTAGAGACTCAGGGTGTAGCAGAGACTCAGGGTGTAGTAGAGACTCAGGGTGTAGTAGAGACTCAGGGTGTAGTAGCGACTCAGGGTGTAGTAGAGACTCAGGGTGTAGTAGAGACTCGGGGTGTATTAGAGACTCAGGGTGTAGTAGAGACTCGGGGTGTAGCAGAGACTCAGGCTGTAGTAGAGACTCAGGGTGTAGTAGAGACTCAGGCTGTAGTAGAGACTCAGGGTGTAGTAGAGACTCAGGGTGTAGTAGAGACTCAGGCAGTAGTAGAGACTCAGGGTGTAGTAGAGACTCAGGGTGTAGCAGAGACTCAGGGTGTAGTAGAGACTCAGGGCGAAGTAGAGACTCAGGGCGAAGTAGAGACTCAGGGTGTAGTAGAGACTCAGGCTGTAGTAGAGACTCAGTGTGTAGTAGAGACTCAGGCTGTAGTAGAGACTCAGGGTGTAGCAGAGACTCAGGGTGTAGTAGAGACTCAGGGTGTAGTAGAGACTCAGGGTGTAGTAGCGACTCAGGGTGTAGTAGAGACTCAGGGTGTAGTAGAGACTCGGGGTGTAGTAGAGACTCAGGGTGTAGTAGAGACTCGGGGTGTAGCAGAGACTCAGGCTGTAGTAGAGACTCAGGGTGTAGTAGAGACTCAGGCTGTAGTAGAGACTCAGGGTGTAGTAGAGACTCAGGGTGTAGTAGAGACTCAGGCAGTAGTAGAGACTCAGGGTGTAGTAGAGACTCAGGGTGTAGCAGAGACTCAGGCTGTAGTAGAGACTCAGGCAGTAGTAGAGACTCAGGGTGTAGTAGAGACTCAGGCTGTAGTAGAGACTCAGTGTGTAGTAGAGACTCAGGCTGTAGTAGAGACTCAGGGTGTAGCAGAGACTCAGGGTGTAGTAGAGACTTAGGGTGTAGTAGAGACTCAGGGTGTAGTAGAGACTCAGGGTGTAGTAGAGACTCAGGGTGTAGTAGAGACTCGGGGTGTAGTAGAGACTCGGGGTGTAGTAGAGACTCGGGGTGTAGTAGAGACTCGGGGTGTAGTAGAGACTCGGGCTGTAGTAGAGACTCAGGGTGTAGTAGAGACTCAGGGTGTAGTAGAGACTCAGGGTGTAGTAGAGACTCAGGCTGTAGTAGAGACTCAGGGTGTAGTAGAGACTCAGGGTGTAGTAGAGACTCAGGGTGTAGTAGAGACTCAGGGCAAAGTAGAGACTCAGGGTGTAGTAGAGACTCAGGCTGTAGTAGAGACTCAGTGTGTAGTAGAGACTCAGGCTGTAGTAGAGACTCAGGGTGTAGCAGAGACTCAGGGTGTAGTAGAGACTCAGGGTGTAGTAGAGACTCAGGGTGTAGTAGCGACTCAGGGTGTAGTAGAGACTCAGGGTGTAGTAGAGACTCGGGGTGTATTAGAGACTCAGGGTGTAGTAGAGACTCGGGGTGTAGCAGAGACTCAGGCTGTAGTAGAGACTCAGGGTGTAGTAGAGACTCAGGCTGTAGTAGAGACTCAGGGTGTAGTAGAGACTCAGGGTGTAGTAGAGACTCAGGCAGTAGTAGAGACTCAGGGTGTAGTAGAGACTCAGGGTGTAGCAGAGACTCAGGGTGTAGTAGAGACTCAGGGTGTAGTAGAGACTCAGGGTGTAGTAGAGACTCAGGGCGAAGTAGAGACTCAGGGTGTAGTAGAGACTCAGGCTGTAGTAGAGACTCAGTGTGTAGTAGAGACTCAGGCTGTAGTAGAGACTCAGGGTGTAGCAGAGACTCAGGGTGTAGTAGAGACTCAGGGTGTAGTAGAGACTCAGGGTGTAGTGGCGACTCAGGGTGTAGTAGAGACTCAGGGTGTAGTAGAGACTCGGGGTGTAGTAGAGACTCAGGGTGTAGTAGAGACTCGGGGTGTAGCAGAGACTCAGGCTGTAGTAGAGACTCAGGGTGTAGTAGAGACTCAGGCTGTAGTAGAGACTCAGGGTGTAGTAGAGACTCAGGGTGTAGTAGAGACTCAGGCAGTAGTAGAGACTCAGGGTGTAGTAGAGACTCAGGGTGTAGCAGAGACTCAGGCTGTAGTAGAGACTCAGGCAGTAGTAGAGACTCAGGGTGTAGTAGAGACTCAGGGTGTAGTAGAGACTCAGGCAGTAGTAGAGACTCAGGGTGTAGCAGAGACTCAGGGTGTAGTAGAGACTCAGGGTGTAGTAGAGACTCAGGGTGTAGTAGAGACTCAGGGTGTAGTAGAGACTCAGGCAGTAGTAGAGACTCAGGGTGTAGTAGAGACTCAGGCAGTAGTAGAGACTCAGGGTGTAGTAGAGACTCAGGGTGTAGTAGAGACTCAGGCTGTAGTAGAGACTCAGGCTGTAGTAGAGACTCAGGGTGTAGTAGAGACTCAGGGTGTAGTAGAGACTCAGGGTGTAGTAGAGACTCAGGGCGTAGTAGAGACTCAGGCTGTAGCAGAGACTCAGGGTGTAGTAGAGACTCAGGCTGTAGTAGAGACTCAGGCTGTAGTAGAGACTCAGGGTGTAGTAGAGACTCAGGGTGTAGCAGAGACTCGGGTTGTAGTAGAGACTCAGGCTGTAGTAGAGACTCAGGGCGTAGTAGAGACTCAGGCTGTAGCAGAGACTCAGGGTGTAGTAGAGACTCAGGGTGTAGCAGTGACTCAGGGTGTAGTAGAGACTCGGGGTGTAGTAGAAACTCAGGGTGTAGTAGAGACTCAGGCTGTAGTAGAGACTTAGGGTGTAGTAGAGACTCAGGGTGTAGTAGAGACTCAGGGTGTAGTAGAGACACAGGGTGTAGTAGAGACTCAGGGTGTAGTAGAGACTCAGGCTGTAGTCGAGACTCAGGGTGTAGTAGAGACTCAGGGTGTAGTAGAGACTTAGGGTGTAGCAGAGACTCGGGGTGTAGTAGAGACTCAGGGTGTAGTAGAGACTCAGGGTGTAGTAGAGACTCAGGGTGTAGTAGAGACTCAGGGTGTAGTAGAGACTCAGGGTGTAGTAGAGACTCAGGCTGTAGTCGAGACTCAGGGTGTAGTAGAGACTCAGGGTGTAGCAGAGACTTAGGGTGTAGCAGAGACTCAGGCTGTAGTAGAGACTCAGGGTGTAGTAGAGACTCAGGGTGTAGTAGAGACTCAGGATGTAGTAGAGACTCAGGGTGTAGCAAAGACTCACGGTGGAGTAGAGACTCAGGGTGTAGTAGAGACTCAGGCTGTAGTAGAGACTCAGGGTGTAGTAGAGACTTAGGGTGTAGTAGAGACTCAGGCTGTAGTAGAGACTCAGGGTGTAGTAGCGACTCAGGGTGTAGCAGAGACTCAGGCTGTAGTAGAGACTCAGGGTGTAGAGAGACTCAGGGTGTAGTAGAGACTTAGGGTGTAGTAGAGACTCAGGGTGTAGTAGAGACTCAGGGTGTAGTAGCGACTTAGGGTGCAGCAGAGACTCAGGCTGTAGTAGAGACTCAGGGTGTAGTAGAGACTCAGGGTGTAGTAGAGACTCAGGCTGTAGTCGAGACTCAGGGTGTAGTAGAGACTCAGGGTGTAGCAGAGACTTAGGGTGTAGCAGAGACTCAAGCTGTAGTAGAGACTCAGGGTGTAGTAGAGACTCAGGGTGTAGTAGAGACTCAGGGTGTAGCAAAGACTCACGGTGGAGTAGAGACTCAGGGTGTAGTAGAGACTCAGGCTGTAGTAGAGACTCAGGGTGTAGTAGAGACTCAGGGTGTAGTAGCGACTTAGGGTGTAGCAGAGACTCAGGCTGTAGTAGAGACTCAGGGTGTAGTAGAGACTCAGGGTGTAGCAGAGACTCAGGCTGTAGTAGAGACTCAGGGTGTAGTAGAGACTCAGGGTGTAGTAGAGACTTAGGGTGTAGTAGAGACTCAGGGTGTAGTAGAGACTCAGGGTGTAGTAGCGACTTAGGGTGTAGCAGAGACTCAGGCTGTAGTAGAGACTCAGGGTGTAGTAGAGACTCAGGGTGTAGTAGAGACTCAGGGTGTAGTAGAGACTTAGGGTGTAGTAGAGACTCAGGGTGTAGTAGAGACTCAGGGTGTAGTAGAGACTCGGGGTGTAGTAGAGACTCGGGGTGTAGTAGAGACTCGGGGTGTAGTAGAGACTCGGGCTGTAGTAGAGACTCAGGGTGTAGTAGAGACTCAGGCAGTAGTAGAGACTCAGGGTGTAGTAGAGACTCAGGGTGTAGTAGAGACTCAGGCAGTAGTAGAGACTCAGGGTGTAGTAGAGACTCAGGGTGTAGTAGAGACTCAGGCTGTAGTAGAGACTCAGGGTGTAGTAGAGACTCAGGGTGTAGTAGAGACTCAGGGCGTAGTAGAGACTCAGGCTGTAGCAGAGACTCAGGGTGTAGTAGAGACTCAGGCTGTAGTAGAGACTCAGGCTGTAGTAGAGACTCAGGGTGTAGTAGAGACTCAGGGTGTAGCAGAGACTCGGGTTGTAGTAGAGACTCAGGCTGTAGTAGAGACTCAGGGCGTAGTAGAGACTCAGGCTGTAGCAGAGACTCAGGGTGTAGTAGAGACTCAGGGTGTAGCAGTGACTCAGGGTGTAGTAGAGACTCGGGGTGTAGTAGAGACTCAGGGTGTAGTAGAGACTCAGGCTGTAGTAGAGACTTAGGGTGTAGTAGAGACTCAGGGTGTAGTAGAGACTCAGGGTGTAGTAGAGACACAGGGTGTAGTAGAGACTCAGGGTGTAGTAGAGACTCAGGCTGTAGTCGAGACTCAGGGTGTAGTAGAGACTCAGGGTGTAGTAGAGACTTAGGGTGTAGCAGAGACTCGGGGTGTAGTAGAGACTCAGGGTGTAGTAGAGACTCAGGGTGTAGTAGAGACTCAGGCTGTGGTAGAGACTCAGGGTGTAGTAGAGACTCAGGGTGTAGTAGAGACTCAGGGTGTAGTAGAGACTCAGGCTGTAGTCGAGACTCAGGGTGTAGTAGAGACTCAGGGTGTAGCAGAGACTTAGGGTGTAGCAGAGACTCAGGCTGTAGTAGAGACTCAGGGTGTAGTAGAGACTCAGGGTGTAGTAGAGACTCAGGATGTAGTAGAGACTCAGGGTGTAGCAAAGACTCACGGTGGAGTAGAGACTCAGGGTGTAGTAGAGACTCAGGCTGTAGTAGAGACTCAGGGTGTAGTAGAGACTCAGGGTGTAGTAGAGACTCAGGCTGTAGTAGAGACTCAGGGTGTAGTAGCGACTCAGGGTGTAGCAGAGACTCAGGCTGTAGTAGAGACTCAGGGTGTAGTAGAGACTCAGGCTGTAGTAGAGACTCAGGGTGTAGTAGAGACACAGGGTGTAGTAGAGACTCAGGGTGTAGTAGAGACTCAGGCTGTAGTCGAGACTCAGGGTGTAGTAGAGACTCAGGGTGTAGTAGAGACTTAGGGTGTAGCAGAGACTCGGGGTGTAGTAGAGACTCAGGGTGTAGTAGAGACTCAGGGTGTAGTAGAGACTCAGGCTGTGGTAGAGACTCAGGGTGTAGTAGAGACTCAGGGTGTAGTAGAGACTCAGGGTGTAGTAGAGACTCAGGCTGTAGTCGAGACTCAGGGTGTAGTAGAGACTCAGGGTGTAGCAGAGACTTAGGGTGTAGCAGAGACTCAGGCTGTAGTAGAGACTCAGGGTGTAGTAGAGACTCAGGGTGTAGTAGAGACTCAGGATGTAGTAGAGACTCAGGGTGTAGCAAAGACTCACGGTGGAGTAGAGACTCAGGGTGTAGTAGAGACTCAGGCTGTAGTAGAGACTCAGGGTGTAGTAGAGACTCAGGGTGTAGTAGAGACTCAGGCTGTAGTAGAGACTCAGGGTGTAGTAGCGACTCAGGGTGTAGCAGAGACTCAGGCTGTAGTAGAGACTCAGGGTGTAGAGAGACTCAGGGTGTAGTAGAGACTTAGGGTGTAGCAGAGACTCAGGGTGTAGTAGAGACTCAGGGCGAAGTAGAGACTCAGGGCGAAGTAGAGACTCAGGGTGTAGTAGAGACTCAGGGCGAAGTAGAGACTCAGGGTGTAGTAGAGACTCAGGCTGTAGTAGAAACTCAGTGTGTAGTAGAGACTCAGGCTGTAGTAGAGACTCAGGGTGTAGCAGAGACTCAGGGTGTAGTAGAGACTCAGGGTGTAGTAGAGACTCAGGGTGTAGTAGCGACTCAGGGTGTAGTAGAGACTCAGGGTGTAGTAGAGACTCGGGGTGTATTAGAGACTCAGGGTGTAGTAGAGACTCGGGGTGTAGCAGAGACTCAGGCTGTAGTAGAGACTCAGGGTGTAGTAGAGACTCAGGCTGTAGTAGAGACTCAGGGTGTAGTAGAGACTCAGGGTGTAGTAGAGACTCAGGCAGTAGTAGAGACTCAGGGTGTAGTAGAGACTCAGGGTGTAGCAGAGACTCAGGGTGTAGTAGAGACTCAGGGCGAAGTAGAGACTCAGGGCGAAGTAGAGACTCAGGGTGTAGTAGAGACTCAGGCTGTAGTAGAGACTCAGTGTGTAGTAGAGACTCAGGCTGTAGTAGAGACTCAGGGTGTAGCAGAGACTCAGGGTGTAGTAGAGACTCAGGGTGTAGTAGAGACTCAGGGTGTAGTAGCGACTCAGGGTGTAGTAGAGACTCAGGGTGTAGTAGAGACTCGGGGTGTAGTAGAGACTCAGGGTGTAGTAGAGACTCGGGGTGTAGCAGAGACTCAGGCTGTAGTAGAGACTCAGGGTGTAGTAGAGACTCAGGCTGTAGTAGAGACTCAGGGTGTAGTAGAGACTCAGGGTGTAGTAGAGACTCAGGCAGTAGTAGAGACTCAGGGTGTAGTAGAGACTCAGGGTGTAGCAGAGACTCAGGCTGTAGTAGAGACTCAGGCAGTAGTAGAGACTCAGGGTGTAGTAGAGACTCAGGCTGTAGTAGAGACTCAGTGTGTAGTAGAGACTCAGGCTGTAGTAGAGACTCAGGGTGTAGCAGAGACTCAGGGTGTAGTAGAGACTTAGGGTGTAGTAGAGACTCAGGGTGTAGTAGAGACTCAGGGTGTAGTAGAGACTCAGGGTGTAGTAGAGACTCGGGGTGTAGTAGAGACTCGGGGTGTAGTAGAGACTCGGGGTGTAGTAGAGACTCGGGGTGTAGTAGAGACTCGGGCTGTAGTAGAGACTCAGGGTGTAGTAGAGACTCAGGGTGTAGTAGAGACTCAGGGTGTAGTAGAGACTCAGGCTGTAGTAGAGACTCAGGGTGTAGTAGAGACTCAGGGTGTAGTAGAGACTCAGGCTGTAGTAGAGACTCAGGGTGTAGTAGAGACTCGGGGTGTAGTAGAGATTCAGGGTGTAGTAGAGACTCAGGGTGTAGTAGAGACTCAGGCTGTAGTAGAGACTCAGGCTGTAGTAGAGACTCGGGGTGTAGTAGAGACTCGGGGTGTAGTAGAGACTCAGGGTGTAGTAGAGACTCAGGGTGTAGTAGATACTCAGGGTGTAGTAGAGACTCAGGGTGTAGTAGAGACTCAGGGTGTAGTAGAGACTCAGGCTGTAGTAGAGACTCAGGGTGTAGCAGAGACTCGTGGTGTAGTAGAGACTCAGGGTGTAGTAGAGACTCAGGGTGTAGTAGAGACTCAGGGTGTAGTATATACTCAGGGTGTAGCAGAGACTCAGGGTGTAGCAGAGACTCAGGGTGTAGCAGAGACTCAGGCTGTAGTAGAGACTCAGGGTGTAGCAGAGACTCGGGGTGTAGTAGAGACTCAGGGTGTAGTAGAGACTCAGGGTGTAGTAGAGACTCAGGGTGTAGTATATGCTCAGGGTGTAGCAGAGACTCAGGGTGTAGCAGAGACTCAGGGTGTAGCAGAGACTCAGGCTGTAGTAGAGACTCAGGGTGTAGCAGAGACTCAGGGTCTAGTAGAGACTCAGGGTGTAGTAGAGACTCAGGGTGTAGCAGAGACTCAGGGTGTAGTAGAGACTCAGGGTGTAGCAGAGACTCAAGGTGTAGTAGAGACTCAGGGTGTAGTAGAGACTCAGGGTGTAGCAGAGACTCAGGGTGTAGCAGAGACTCAGGGTGTAGCAGAGACTCAGGGTGTAGCAGAGACTCAGGTGTAGTAGAGACTCAGGCTGTAGTAGAGACTCAGGGTGTAGCAGAGACTCAGGGTCTAGTAGAGACTCGGGGTGTAGTAGAGACTCGGGGTGTAGTAGAGACTCAGGGTGTAGTAGAGACTCAGGCTGTAGTAGAGACTCAGGGTGTAGTAGAGACTCAGGGTGTAGTAGAGACTCAGGGTGTAGTAGAGACTCAGGCTGTAGTAGAGACTCAGGGTGTAGTAGAGACTCAGGGTGTAGCAGAGACGTAGGGTGTAGTAGAGACTCAGGCTCTTGTAGAGACTCAGGGTGTAGTAGAGACTCAGGCTGTAGTAGAGACTCAGGGTGTAGTAGAGACTCAGGGTGCAGTAGAGACTCAGGCTGTAGTAGAGACTCGGGGTGTAGTAGAGACTCAGGGTGAAGTAGAGACTCAGGGTGTAGTAGAGACTCAGGGTGTAGTAGAGACACAGGGTGTAGTAGAGACTCAGGGTGTAGTAGAGACACAGGGTGTAGTAGAGACTCAGGGTGTAGCAGAGACTCAGGGTGTAGTAGAGACTCAGGCTCTAGTAGAGACTCAGGGTGTAGTAGAGACTCAGGGTGTAGTAGAGACACAGGGTGTAGTAGAGACACAGGGTGTAGTAGAGACTCGGGTTGTAGTAGAGACTCAGGGTGTAGCAGAGACGCAGGGTGTAGCAGAGACTCAGGGTGTAGTAGAGACTCAGGGTGTAGTAGAGACTCAGGGTGTAGCAGAGACTCAGGGTGTAGTAGAGACTCAGGGTTTAGCAGAGACTCAGGGTGTAGTAGAGACTCAGGGTGTAGTAGAGACTCAGGGTGTAGTAGAGACTCAGGGTGTAGTAGAGACTCAGGGCGAAGTAGAGACTCAGGGTGTAGTAGAGACTCAGGCTGTAGTAGAGACTCAGTGTGTAGTAGAGACTCAGGCTGTAGTAGAGACTCAGGGTGTAGCAGAGACTCAGGGTGTAGTAGAGACTCAGGGTGTAGTAGAGACTCAGGGTGTAGTAGCGACTCAGGGTGTAGTAGAGACTCAGGGTGTAGTAGAGACTCGGGGTGTATTAGAGACTCAGGGTGTAGTAGAGCCTCGGGGTGTAGCAGAGACTCAGGCTGTAGTAGAGACTCAGGGTGTAGTAGAGACTCAGGCTGTAGTAGAGACTCAGGGTGTAGTAGAGACTCAGGGTGTAGTAGAGACTCAGGCAGTAGTAGAGACTCAGGGTGTAGTAGAGACTCAGGGCGAAGTAGAGACTCAGGGCGAAGTAGAGACTCAGGGTGTAGTAGAGACTCAGGCTGTAGTAGAGACTCAGTGTGTAGTAGAGACTCAGGCTGTAGTAGAGACTCAGGGTGTAGCAGAGACTCAGGGTGTAGTAGAGACTCAGGGTGTAGTAGAGACTCAGGGTGTAGTAGCGACTCAGGGTGTAGTAGAGACTCAGGGTGTAGTAGAGACTCGGGGTGTAGTAGAGACTCAGGGTGTAGTAGAGACTCGGGGTGTAGCAGAGACTCAGGCTGTAGTAGAGACTCAGGGTGTAGTAGAGACTCAGGCTGTAGTAGAGACTCAGGGTGTAGTAGAGACTCAGGGTGTAGTAGAGACTCAGGCAGTAGTAGAGACTCAGGGTGTAGTAGAGACTCAGGGTGTAGCAGAGACTCAGGCTGTAGTAGAGACTCAGGCAGTAGTAGAGACTCAGGGTGTAGTAGAGACTCAGGGTGTAGTAGAGACTCAGGCAGTAGTAGAGACTCAGGGTGTAGCAGAGACTCAGGGTGTAGTAGAGACTCAGGGTGTAGTAGAGACTCAGGGTGTAGTAGAGACTCAGGGTGTAGTAGAGACTCAGGCAGTAGTAGAGACTCAGGGTGTAGTAGAGACTCAGGGTGTAGTAGAGACTCAGGCAGTAGTAGAGACTCACGGTGTAGTAGAGACTCAGGCTGTAGTAGAGACTCAGGCTGTAGTAGAGACTCAGGGTGTAGTAGAGACTCAGGGTGTAGTAGAGACTCAGGGTGTAGTCGAGACTCAGGGTGTAGTAGAGACTCAGGGTGTAGCAGAGACTTAGGGTGTAGCAGAGACTCAAGCTGTAGTAGAGACTCAGGGTGTAGTAGAGACTCAGGGTGTAGTAGAGACTCAGGGTGTAGCAAAGACTCACGGTGGAGTAGAGACTCAGGGTGTAGTAGAGACTCAGGCTGTAGTAGAGACTCAGGGTGTAGTAGAGACTCAGGGTGTAGTAGCGACTTAGGGTGTAGCAGAGACTCAGGCTGTAGTAGAGACTCAGGGTGTAGTAGAGACTCAGGGTGTAGCAGAGACTCAGGCTGTAGTAGAGACTCAGGGTGTAGTAGAGACTCAGGGTGTAGTAGAGACTTAGGGTGTAGTAGAGACTCAGGGTGTAGTAGAGACTCAGGGTGTAGTAGCGACTTAGGGTGTAGCAGAGACTCAGGCTGTAGTAGAGACTCAGGGTGTAGTAGAGACTCAGGGTGTAGTAGAGACTCAGGGTGTAGTAGAGACTTAGGGTGTAGTAGAGACTCAGGGTGTAGTAGAGACTCAGGGTGTAGTAGAGACTCGGGGTGTAGTAGAGACTCGGGGTGTAGTAGAGACTCGGGGTGTAGTAGAGACTCGGGCTGTAGTAGAGACTCAGGGTGTAGTAGAGACTCAGGCAGTAGTAGAGACTCAGGGTGTAGTAGAGACTCAGGGTGTAGTAGAGACTCAGGCAGTAGTAGAGACTCAGGGTGTAGTAGAGACTCAGGGTGTAGTAGAGACTCAGGCTGTAGTAGAGACTCAGGGTGTAGTAGAGACTCAGGGTGTAGTAGAGACTCAGGGCGTAGTAGAGACTCAGGCTGTAGCAGAGACTCAGGGTGTAGTAGAGACTCAGGCTGTAGTAGAGACTCAGGCTGTAGTAGAGACTCAGGGTGTAGTAGAGACTCAGGGTGTAGCAGAGACTCGGGTTGTAGTAGAGACTCAGGCTGTAGTAGAGACTCAGGGCGTAGTAGAGACTCAGGCTGTAGCAGAGACTCAGGGTGTAGTAGAGACTCAGGGTGTAGCAGTGACTCAGGGTGTAGTAGAGACTCGGGGTGTAGTAGAGACTCAGGGTGTAGTAGAGACTCAGGCTGTAGTAGAGACTCAGGGTGTAGTAGAGACTCAGGGTGTAGTAGAGACACAGGGTGTAGTAGAGACTCAGGGTGTAGTAGAGACTCAGGCTGTAGTCGAGACTCAGGGTGTAGTAGAGACTCAGGGTGTAGTAGAGACTTAGGGTGTAGCAGAGACTCGGGGTGTAGTAGAGACTCAGGGTGTAGTAGAGACTCAGGGTGTAGTAGAGACTCAGGCTGTGGTAGAGACTCAGGGTGTAGTAGAGACTCAGGGTGTAGTAGAGACTCAGGGTGTAGTAGAGACTCAGGCTGTAGTCGAGACTCAGGGTGTAGTAGAGACTCAGGGTGTAGCAGAGACTTAGGGTGTAGCAGAGACTCAGGCTGTAGTAGAGACTCAGGGTGTAGTAGAGACTCAGGGTGTAGTAGAGACTCAGGATGTAGTAGAGACTCAGGGTGTAGCAAAGACTCACGGTGGAGTAGAGACTCAGGGTGTAGTAGAGACTCAGGCTGTAGTAGAGACTCAGGGTGTAGTAGAGACTCAGGGTGTAGTAGAGACTCAGGCAGTAGTAGAGACTCAGGGTGTAGTAGAGACTCAGGGTGTAGTAGAGACTCAGGCTGTAGTAGAGACTCAGGGTGTAGTAGAGACTCAGGGTGTAGTAGAGACTCAGGGCGTAGTAGAGACTCAGGCTGTAGCAGAGACTCAGGGTGTAGTAGAGACTCAGGCTGTAGTAGAGACTCAGGGTGTAGTAGAGACTCAGGCAGTAGTAGAGACTCAGGGTGTAGTAGAGACTCAGGGTGTAGTAGAGACTCAGGCAGTAGTAGAGACTCAGGGTGTAGTAGAGACTCAGGGTGTAGTAGAGACTCAGGCTGTAGTAGAGACTCAGGGTGTAGTAGAGACTCAGGGTGTAGTAGAGACTCAGGGCGTAGTAGAGACTCAGGCTGTAGCAGAGACTCAGGGTGTAGTAGAGACTCAGGCTGTAGTAGAGACTCAGGCTGTAGTAGAGACTCAGGGTGTAGTAGAGACTCAGGGTGTAGCAGAGACTCGGGTTGTAGTAGAGACTCAGGCTGTAGTAGAGACTCAGGGCGTAGTAGAGACTCAGGCTGTAGCAGAGACTCAGGGTGTAGTAGAGACTCAGGGTGTAGCAGTGACTCAGGGTGTAGTAGAGACTCGGGGTGTAGTAGAGACTCAGGGTGTAGTAGAGACTCAGGCTGTAGTAGAGACTCAGGGTGTAGTAGAGACTCAGGGTGTAGTAGAGACACAGGGTGTAGTAGAGACTCAGGGTGTAGTAGAGACTCAGGCTGTAGTCGAGACTCAGGGTGTAGTAGAGACTCAGGGTGTAGTAGAGACTTAGGGTGTAGCAGAGACTCGGGGTGTAGTAGAGACTCAGGGTGTAGTAGAGACTCAGGGTGTAGTAGAGACTCAGGCTGTGGTAGAGACTCAGGGTGTAGTAGAGACTCAGGGTGTAGTAGAGACTCAGGGTGTAGTAGAGACTCAGGCTGTAGTCGAGACTCAGGGTGTAGTAGAGACTCAGGGTGTAGCAGAGACTTAGGGTGTAGCAGAGACTCAGGCTGTAGTAGAGACTCAGGGTGTAGTAGAGACTCAGGGTGTAGTAGAGACTCAGGATGTAGTAGAGACTCAGGGTGTAGCAAAGACTCACGGTGGAGTAGAGACTCAGGGTGTAGTAGAGACTCAGGCTGTAGTAGAGACTCAGGGTGTAGTAGAGACTCAGGGTGTAGTAGAGACTCAGGCTGTAGTAGAGACTCAGGGTGTAGTAGCGACTCAGGGTGTAGCAGAGACTCAGGCTGTAGTAGAGACTCAGGGTGTAGTAGAGACTCAGGCTGTAGTAGAGACTCAGGGTGTAGTAGAGACACAGGGTGTAGTAGAGACTCAGGGTGTAGTAGAGACTCAGGCTGTAGTCGAGACTCAGGGTGTAGTAGAGACTCAGGGTGTAGTAGAGACTTAGGGTGTAGCAGAGACTCGGGGTGTAGTAGAGACTCAGGGTGTAGTAGAGACTCAGGGTGTAGTAGAGACTCAGGCTGTGGTAGAGACTCAGGGTGTAGTAGAGACTCAGGGTGTAGTAGAGACTCAGGGTGTAGTAGAGACTCAGGCTGTAGTCGAGACTCAGGGTGTAGTAGAGACTCAGGGTGTAGCAGAGACTTAGGGTGTAGCAGAGACTCAGGCTGTAGTAGAGACTCAGGGTGTAGTAGAGACTCAGGGTGTAGTAGAGACTCGGGATGTAGTAGAGACTCAGGGTGTAGCAAAGACTCACGGTGGAGTAGAGACTCAGGGTGTAGTAGAGACTCAGGCTGTAGTAGAGACTCAGGGTGTAGTAGAGACTCAGGGTGTAGTAGAGACTCAGGCTGTAGTAGAGACTCAGGGTGTAGTAGCGACTCAGGGTGTAGCAGAGACTCAGGCTGTAGTAGAGACTCAGGGTGTAGAGAGACTCAGGGTGTAGTAGAGACTTAGGGTGTAGTAGAGACTCAGGGTGTAGTAGAGACTCAGGGTGTAGTAGCGACTTAGGGTGCAGCAGAGACTCAGGCTGTAGTAGAGACTCAGGGTGTAGTAGAGACTCAGGGTGTAGTAGAGACTCAGGCTGTAGTCGAGACTCAGGGTGTAGTAGAGACTCAGGGTGTAGCAGAGACTTAGGGTGTAGCAGAGACTCAAGCTGTAGTAGAGACTCAGGGTGTAGTAGAGACTCAGGGTGTAGTAGAGACTCAGGGTGTAGCAAAGACTCACGGTGGAGTAGAGACTCAGGGTGTAGTAGAGACTCAGGCTGTAGTAGAGACTCAGGGTGTAGTAGAGACTCAGGGTGTAGTAGCGACTTAGGGTGTAGCAGAGACTCAGGCTGTAGTAGAGACTCAGGGTGTAGTAGAGACTCAGGGTGTAGCAGAGACTCAGGCTGTAGTAGAGACTCAGGGTGTAGTAGAGACTCAGGGTGTAGTAGAGACTTAGGGTGTAGTAGAGACTCAGGGTGTAGTAGAGACTCAGGGTGTAGTAGCGACTTAGGGTGTAGCAGAGACTCAGGCTGTAGTAGAGACTCAGGGTGTAGTAGAGACTCAGGGTGTAGTAGAGACTCAGGGTGTAGTAGAGACTTAGGGTGTAGTAGAGACTCAGGGTGTAGTAGAGACTCAGGGTGTAGTAGAGACTCAGGGTGTAGTAGAGACTCGGGGTGTAGTAGAGACTCGGGGTGTAGTAGAGACTCGGGGTGTAGTAGAGACTCGGGGTGTAGTAGAGACTCGGGCTGTAGTAGAGACTCAGGGTGTAGTAGAGACTCAGGGTGTAGTAGAGACTCAGGGTGTAGTAGAGACTCAGGCTGTAGTAGAGACTCAGGGTGTAGTAGAGACTCAGGGTGTAGTAGAGACTCAGGCTGTAGTAGAGACTCAGGGTGTAGTAGAGACTCGGGGTGTAGTAGAGATTCAGGGTGTAGTAGAGACTCAGGGTGTAGTAGAGACTCAGGCTGTAGTAGAGACTCAGGCTGTAGTAGAGACTCGGGGTGTAGTAGAGACTCGGGGTGTAGTAGAGACTCAGGGTGTAGTAGAGACTCAGGGTGTAGTAGAGACTCAGGGTGTAGTAGAGACTCAGGGTGTAGTAGAGACTCAGGCTGTAGTAGAGACTCAGGGTGTAGCAGAGACTCGTGGTGTAGTAGAGACTCAGTGTGTAGTAGAGACTCAGGGTGTAGTAGAGACTCAGGGTGTAGTATATACTCAGGGTGTAGCAGAGACTCAGGGTGTAGCAGAGACTCAGGGTGTAGCAGAGATTCAGGCTGTAGTAGAGACTCAGGGTGTAGCAGAGACTCGGGGTGTAGTAGAGACTCAGGGTGTAGTAGAGACTCAGGGTGTAGTAGAGACCCAGGGTGTAGTATATGCTCAGGGTGTAGCAGAGACTCAGGGTGTAGCAGAGACTCAGGGTGTAGCAGAGACTCAGGCTGTAGTAGAGACTCAGGGTGTAGCAGAGACTCAGGGTCTAGTAGAGACTCAGGGTGTAGTAGAGACTCAGGGTGTAGCAGAGACTCAGGGTGTAGTAGAGACTCAGGGTGTAGCAGAGACTCAAGGTGTAGTAGAGACTCAGGGTGTAGTAGAGACTCAGGGTGTAGCAGAGACTCAGGGTGTAGCAGAGACTCAGGGTGTAGCAGAGACTCAGGGTGTAGCAGAGACTCAGGTGTAGTAGAGACTCAGGCTGTAGTAGAGACTCAGGGTGTAGCAGAGACTCAGGGTCTAGTAGAGACTCGGGGTGTAGTAGAGACTCGGGGTGTAGTAGAGACTCAGGGTGTAGTAGAGACTCAGGCTGTAGTAGAGACTCAGGGTGTAGTAGAGACTCAGGGTGTAGTAGAGACTCAGGGTGTAGTAGAGACTCAGGCTGTAGTAGAGACTCAGGGTGTAGTAGAGACTCAGGGTGTAGCAGAGACGTAGGGTGTAGTAGAGACTCAGGCTCTTGTAGAGACTCAGGGTGTAGTAGAGACTCAGGCTGTAGTAGAGACTCAGGGTGTAGTAGAGACTCAGGGTGCAGTAGAGACTCAGGCTGTAGTAGAGACTCGGGGTGTAGTAGAGACTCAGGGTGAAGTAGAGACTCAGGGTGTAGTAGAGACTCAGGGTGTAGTAGAGACACAGGGTGTAGTAGAGACTCAGGGTGTAGTAGAGACACAGGGTGTAGTAGAGACTCAGGGTGTAGCAGAGACTCAGGGTGTAGTAGAGACTCAGGCTCTAGTAGAGACTCAGGGTGTAGTAGAGACTCAGGGTGTAGTAGAGACACAGGGTGTAGTAGAGACACAGGGTGTAGTAGAGACTCGGGTTGTAGTAGAGACTCAGGGTGTAGCAGAGACGCAGGGTGTAGCAGAGACTCAGGGTGTAGTAGAGACTCAGGGTGTAGTAGAGACTCAGGGTGTAGCAGAGACTCAGGGTGTAGTAGAGACTCAGGGTTTAGCAGAGACTCAGGGTGTAGTAGAGACTCAGGGTGTAGTAGAGACTCAGGGTGTAGTAGAGACTCAGGGTGTAGTAGAGACTCAGGGCGAAGTAGAGACTCAGGGTGTAGTAGAGACTCAGGCTGTAGTAGAGACTCAGTGTGTAGTAGAGACTCAGGCTGTAGTAGAGACTCAGGGTGTAGCAGAGACTCAGGGTGTAGTAGAGACTCAGGGTGTAGTAGAGACTCAGGGTGTAGTAGCGACTCAGGGTGTAGTAGAGACTCAGGGTGTAGTAGAGACTCGGGGTGTATTAGAGACTCAGGGTGTAGTAGAGACTCGGGGTGTAGCAGAGACTCAGGCTGTAGTAGAGACTCAGGGTGTAGTAGAGACTCAGGCTGTAGTAGAGACTCAGGGTGTAGTAGAGACTCAGGGTGTAGTAGAGACTCAGGCAGTAGTAGAGACTCAGGGTGTAGTAGAGACTCAGGGTGTAGCAGAGACTCAGGGTGTAGTAGAGACTCAGGGTGTAGTAGAGACTCAGGGCGAAGTAGAGACTCAGGGTGTAGTAGAGACTCAGGCTGTAGTAGAGACTCAGTGTGTAGTAGAGACTCAGGCTGTAGTAGAGACTCAGGGTGTAGCAGAGACTCAGGGTGTAGTAGAGACTCAGGGTGTAGTAGAGACTCAGGGTGTAGTAGCGACTCAGGGTGTAGTAGAGACTCAGGGTGTAGTAGAGACTCGGGGTGTAGTAGAGACTCAGGGTGTAGTAGAGACTCGGGGTGTAGCAGAGACTCAGGCTGTAGTAGAGACTCAGGGTGTAGTAGAGACTCAGGCTGTAGTAGAGACTCAGGGTGTAGTAGAGACTCAGGGTGTAGTAGAGACTCAGGCAGTAGTAGAGACTCAGGGTGTAGTAGAGACTCAGGGTGTAGCAGAGACTCAGGCTGTAGTAGAGACTCAGGCAGTAGTAGAGACTCAGGGTGTAGTAGAGACTCAGGGTGTAGTAGAGACTCAGGCAGTAGTAGAGACTCAGGGTGTAGCAGAGACTCAGGGTGTAGTAGAGACTCAGGGTGTAGTAGAGACTCAGGGTGTAGTAGAGACTCAGGGTGTAGTAGAGACTCAGGCAGTAGTAGAGACTCAGGGTGTAGTAGAGACTCAGGGTGTAGTAGAGACTCAGGCAGTAGTAGAGACTCACGGTGTAGTAGAGACTCAGGCTGTAGTAGAGACTCAGGGTGTAGTAGAGACTCAGGGTGTAGTAGAGACTCAGGCTGTAGTAGAGACTCAGGGTGTAGCAGAGACTCAGGGTGTAGTAGAGACTCAGGCTGTAGTAGAGACTCAGGGCGTAGTAGAGACTCAGGCTGTAGCAGAGACTCAGGGTGTAGTAGAGACTCAGGCTGTAGTAGAGACTCAGGGTGTAGTAGAGACTCAGGGTGTAGTAGAGACTCAGGGTGTAGTAGAGACTCAGGGCGTAGTAGAGACTCAGGCTGTAGCAGAGACTCAGGGTGTAGTAGAGACTCAGGCTGTAGTAGAGACTCAGGCTGTAGTAGAGACTCAGGGTGTAGTAGAGACTCAGGGTGTAGCAGAGACTCGGGTTGTAGTAGAGACTCAGGCTGTAGTAGAGACTCAGGGCGTAGTAGAGACTCAGGCTGTAGCAGAGACTCAGGGTGTAGTAGAGACTCAGGCTGTAGTAGAGACTCAGGCTGTAGTAGAGACTCAGGGTGTAGTAGAGACTCAGGGTGTAGTAGAGACTCAGGGTGTAGTAGAGACTCAGGGTGTAGTAGAGACTCAGGGTGTAGTAGACACTCAGGGTGTAGTTCAACCTCATTTGCTGATTCCCCCCTCCTCCCCCACCTCCCCCTACCCCCTGCCCTCCCTCCCCTCCTCCTCCACCTCCCCTCCTCCTCCCCCTCCCCCCCTCCTCCCCCTCCCCTCCCCCCTCCCTCCCGTTGCCAGGGCGACGCTGGTGCATGAGATGAGTCCCAGCTACGGGTGGAGCAACTTCACGGCCCTGGCCCTGGGCGTCTGGGCCGTGGCCAATCCCGAGTCCGTCGACGCCATCACCATGGTAACCGGGGCGGTGTCGCCGTGGCGACCGGGGCGGTGTCGCCGTGGCGACCGGGGCGGTGTCGCCGTGGCGACCGGGGCGGTGTCGCCGTGGCGACCGGGGCGGTGTAGTAATGATGGTAATGATATGATGAATGTGATGATGATGATTGTGATGATTGTAATGATGGTAATTATATAATGAATGCGATGATGATTGTGATGATCGTGATGATTGTAATGATGGTAATTATATAATGAATGTGATGATGATGATTGTGATGACGATTGTGATGATGATTGTGATGATGGTAATGATATAATGAATGTGATGATGATTGTGATTATTGTGATGATGATTGTGATGATGATTGTGATGATATAATGAATGTGATGATGATTTGTGATGATTGTGATGATGGTAATGATATAATGAATGTTAAGATGATTGTGATGATGGTAATGATATAATGAATGTGATGATGATGATGATGATTGTGATGATTGTGATGACGGTAATGATATAATGAATGTGATGATGATTGTGATGATCGTGATGATTGTAATGATGGTAATTATATAATGAATGTGATGATGATGATGATTGTGATGACGATTGTGATGATGATTGTGATGATGGTAATGATATAATGAATGTGATGATGATTGTGATTATTGTGATGATGATTGTGATGATGATTGTGATGATATAATGAATGTGATGATGATTGTGATGATTGTGATGATGGTAATGATATCATGAATGTTATGATGATTGTGATGATGGTAATGATATAATGAATGTGATGATGATGATGATGATTGTGATGACGGTAATGATATAATGAAAGTGATGATGATGGTAATGATATAATGAATGTGATGATGATGATTGTGATGATCGTGATGATTGTAATGATGGTAATTATATAATGAATGTGATGATGATGATTGTGATGATAATTGTGATGATGGTAATGATATAATGAATGTGATGATGATTGTGATGATCGTGATGATTGTGATGGTGGTGATGATATAATGAATGTGATGATTGTGATGATTGTGATGATGGTAATGATATAATGAATGTGATGACTTGACGATTGTAATGATGATTGTGATGGTAATGATATAATGAATGTGATGATGATGATTGTGATGATTATGATGATGGTAATGATATAATGAATGTGATGATGATTGTGATGATTGTGATGATGGTAATGATATAATGAATGTGATGATGAGTGTGATGATTGTGATGATGGTAATGATGTAATGAATGTGATGATGATTGTGATGATGATTTTGACGATGGTAATGATATAATGAATGTGATGATTGTGATGATGATTGTGATGATGGTAATGATATAATGAATGTGATGATGAGTGTGATGATTGTGATGATGGTAACGATGTAATGAATGTGATGATGATTTTGATGATGATTGTGATGATGGTAATGATATAATGAATGTGATGATGATTGTGGTGATGGTAATGATATAATGAATGTGATGATGATTGTGATGATGATTGTGATGATGGTAATGATATAATGATATAATGAATGTGATGATGATGATTGTGATGATGGTAATGATATAATGAATGTGATGATGATTGTGATGATTGTGATGATGGTAATGATATAATGAATGTGATGATGATGATGATTGTGATGATGATTGTGATCATGGTAATGATATAATGAATGTGATGATGATTGTGATGATCGTGATGATTGTAATGATGGTAATGATATAATTAATGTGATGATGATTGTGATGATTGTGATGATGATTGTGATGTTAATGATATGATGAATGTGATGATGATTGTGATGATTGTGATGATGGTAATGATATAATGAATGTAATGATGATTGTGATGATTGTGATGATGGTAATGATATAATGAATGTGATGATGATTGTGATGATGATTGTGATGATGTTAATGATATAATGAATATGATGATGATATTTGCGATGATGGTAATGATATAATGAATGTGATGATGATTGTGATGATTGTGATGGTAATGATATAATGAATGTGATGATGATTGTGATGATTGTGATGATGGTAATGATATAATGAAATATGATGATGATATTTGGGATGATGGTAATGATATAATGAATGTGATAATAATTGTGATGATGGTAATGATATAATGAATGTGATTATTGTGATGATGATTGTGATGATGGTAATGATATAATGAATGTGATGATGATTGTGATGATCGTGATGATTGTGATGATGGTAATTATATAATGAATGTGATGATGCTTGTGATGATGATTGTGATGATGGTAATGATATAATGAATGTGATGATGATTGTGATGATGGTAATGATATAATGAATGTGATGATGATTGTGACGATGGTAATGATGATTGTGATGATGGTAATGATATAATTAATGTGATGATGATTGTGATTATCGTGATGATTGTGATGATTGTAATGATATAATGAATGTGATGATGGTGATTATGATGATGATTGTGATGATGGTAATGATATAATGAATGTGATGATGATTGTGACGATGGTAATGATATAATGAATGTGATGATGATTGCGATGATGATTGTGACGATGGTAATGATGATTGTGATGATGGTAATGATATAATTAATGTGATGATGATTGTGATGATCGTGATGATTGTGATGATGGTAATGATATAATGAATGTGATGATTATGATTGTGATGATGATTGCGATGATGGTAATGATATAATGAATGTGGATGATGATGATGATGATTGTGATGATGGTAATGATATAATGAATGTGATGATGATTGCGATGATGATTGTGATGATGGTAATGATATAATAAATGTGATGATGAGTGTGATGAGTGTGATGATTGTGATGATGGTAACGATGTAATGAATGTGATGATGATTTTGATGATGATTGTGATGATGGTAATGATATAATGAATGTGATGATGATTGTGGTGATGGTAATGATATAATGAATGTGATGATGATTGTGATGATGATTGTGATGATGGTAATGATATAATGATATAATGAATGTGATGATGATGATTGTGATGATGGTAATGATATAATGAATGTGATGATGATTGTGATGATTGTGATGATGGTAATGATATAATGAATGTGATGATGATGATTGTGATGATGATTGTGATCATGGTAATGATATAATGAATGTGATGATGATTGTGATGATCGTGATGATTGTAATGATGGTAATGATATAATTAATGTGATGATGATTGTGATGATTGTGATGATGATTGTGATGTTAATGATATGATGAATGTGATGATGATTGTGATGATTGTGATGATGGTAATGATATAATGAATGTAATGATGATTGTGATTATTGTGATGATGGTAATGATATAATGAATGTGATGATGATTGTGATGATGATTGTGATGATGGTAATGATATAATGAATATGATGATGATATATGCGATGATGGTAATGATATAATGAATGTGATGATGATTGTGATGATTGTGATGGTAATGATATAATGAATGTGATGATGATTGTGATGATGATTGTGATGATGGTAATGATATAATGAAATATGATGATGATATTTGGGATGATGGTAATGATATAATGAATGTGATAATAATTGTGATGATGGTAATGATATAATGAATGTGATGATTGTGATGATGATTGTGATGATGGTAATGATATAATGAATGTGATGATGATTGTGATGATCGTGATGATTGTGATGATGGTAATTATATAATGAATGTGATGATGCTTGTGATGATGATTGTGATGATGGTAATGATATAATGAATGTGATGATGATTGTGATGATGGTAATGATATAATGAATGTGATGATGATTGTGACGATGGTAATGATGATTGTGATGATGGTAATGATATAATTAATGTGATGATTGTGATGATCGTGATGATTGTGATGATGGTAATGATATAATGAATGTGATGATTATGATTGTGATGATGATTGCGATGATGGTAATGATATAATGAATGTGGATGATGATGATGATGATTGTGACGATGGTAATGATATAATGAATGTGATGATGATTGCGATGATGATTGTGATGGTGGTAATGATATAATGAGAACGTCATCACGACGACGGCGATGATTGTGATGACGACGATTGTTACGACGATGACGACGATGATGACGACGATGACGACTGCCTTCCCAGTTCCTCGCCGGGCTTGTCCTCTCCATGGCCTCCGACCCGGTGTCACTAGGCCTCACCTACCACGTCTACTCGCAAGCGCCCGCGGTGCGATTCAGCTGCGGGGTCGCCATCCTGTCGCTCATTGTCAAGGTGCTGGACGCTACCACACCAGCCTCACTCGTTTGAGGCCGAGTCTACCTAGGGGAGGGACGGGGGGAGGTTCCAGGGCATCGTCACCGGTCGCGTGAGTTAATGTGATGTGGGGGAGCGGCGGTGTAGCTACGAACTTTCGGGTCACCCCTAGTACTACCCCGGCTGACTCCCCGGGGGACCGGGGTACCAGGTACCCCTAGTACTACCAGCTGACTACCCCATGTGACAGGGTACCAGGTACCCCTACTACTACCGGCTGACTCCCCACGTGACAGGGGTACCAGGTACCCCTACTACCCCGGCTGACTCCCTGGTGACAGGGGTACCAGGTACCCCTACTACCCCGGCTGACTCCCTGGTGACAGGGTACCAGGTACCCCTACTACTACCGGCTGACTCCCCACGTGACAGGGGTACCAGGTACCCCTACTACCCCGGCTGACTCCCCACGTGACAGGGGTACCAGGTACCCCTACTACCCCGGCTGACTCCCTGGTGACAGGGTACCAGGTACCCCTACTACCCCGGCTGACTCCCCAGGTGACAGGGGTACCAGGTACCCCTACTACCCCGGCTGACTCCCCGGGGGACAGGGGTACCAGGTACCCCTACTACCCCGGCTGACTCCCCACGTGACAGGGTACCAGGTACCCCTACTACCCCGGCTGACTCCCCTGGTGACAGGGGTACCAGGTACCCCTACTACCCCGGCTGACTCCCCACGTGACAGGGGTACCAGGTACCCCTACTACCCCGGCTGACTCACCACGTGACAGGGTACCAGGTACCCCTACTACTCCAGCTGAGTCCCTGGTGACAGGGTACCAGGTACCCCTGCTACCCCGGCTGACTCCCTGGTGACAGGGTACCAGGTACCCCTACTACCCCGGCTGACTCCCCACGTGACAGGGTACCAGGTACCCCTACTACCCCGGCTGACTCCCCACGTGACAGGGGTACCAGGTAGCCCTACTACCCCGGCTGACTCCCCACGTGACAGGGTACCAGGTACCCCTACTACCCCGGCTGACTCCCCAGGTGACAGGGGTACCAGGTACCCCTACTACCCCGGCTGACTCCCCACGTGACAGGGTACCAGGTAGCCCTACTACCCCGGCTGACTCCCCGGTGACAGGGTACCAGGTAGCCCTACTACCCCGGCTGACTCACCAGGTGACAGGGTACCAGGTGGTGGGGGTGGGGGAGTGGTGGTGGTGGTTGTGGTTGTGGTGGTTGTGGTGGGGGTGTGGTGGGGGAGTGGTTGTGGTGGTGGGGGTGGTGGTGGGGGTGGTGGGGGAGTGGTGGTGGTGGTGGTTGTGGTGGGGGTGGTGGTTGTGGTGGGGGTGGTGGTGGTGTGGTGGGGGAGTGGTTGTGGTGGTGGGGGTGGGGGAGTGGTGGTGGTGGTTGTGGTTGTGGTGGTTGTGGTAGGGGTGGTGGGGGAGTGGTGGTGGTGGTGGTTGTGGTGGTGGTGGTTGTGGTGGTTATGGTGGTTGTGGTGGTGGTCTGGTGGGGGAGTAGTGGTGGTGGTGGTGGTTGTGGTGGTTGTGGTGGTGTGGTGGTGGTTGTGGTGGTTGTGGTGGTGTGGTGGTGGTTGTGGTGGTTGTGGTGGTGGTGGTTGTGGTGGTGGTGGGGGTGGTGGTCTGGTGGGGGTGGTGGTTGTGGTGGTGGTTGTGGTGGTGGTGGTGGTGGGGGTGGTGGTGGTGGTTGTGGTGGTTGTGGTGGTGTGGTGGTGGTTGTGGTGGTTGTGGTGGTGTGGTGGTGGTTGTGGTGGTTGTGGTGGTGGTGGTTGTGGTGGTGGTGGGGGTGGTGGTCTGGTGGGGGTGGTGGTTGTGGTGGTGGTTGTGGTGGTGGTGGTGGTGGGGGTGGTGGTGGTGGTTGTGGTGGTTGTGGTGGTTGTGGTGGTGGTGGTTGTGGTGGTTGTGGTGGTGGTGGTTGTGGTGGTTGTGGTGGTGGTCTGGTGGGGGAGTAGTGGTGGTGGTGGTGTGGTGGGGGAGTGGTGGTGGTGGTGGTTGTGGTGGTTGTGGTGGTGTGGTGGTGGTGGTTGTGGTGGTGGTGGGGGTGGTGGTCTGGTGGGGGTGGTGGTTGTGGTGGTGGTTGTGGTGGTGGTGGTGGTGGTGGGGGTGGTGGTGGTGGTGGGGGCGGTGGTGGTGGTGGGGGCGGTGGTGGTGGTGGGGGTGGTGGTTGTGGTGGGGGTGGTGGTTGTGGTGGGGGTTGTGGTTGGGGTGGTGGTGGGTGTGGTGGTGGTTGTGGTGGTTGTTGTGGTTGGGGTGATCGTTGTGGTGGGGGTGGTGGTTGTGGTGGTGGTGGTTGTGGTGGTGTGGTGGTGGTTGTGGTGGTGGTTGTGGTGGTGGTTGTGGTGGTGGTTGTGGTGGTGGTGGTGGTGGTGGTGGTAGTGGTGGTGGTGGTAGTGGTTGTGGTAGTGGTTGTGTTGGTGGTGGTGGTTGTGGTTGTGTTGGTTGTGTTGTGTTGGTGGTGGTGGTTGTGGTGGTGAGTGGTGTTAGGGTGCAGTGTGTCTCTCTCTGTCACGTTTGTCCACAGCCCGTGTCCATCTACTTTGTCTACTGCATGTACCGGGAGAGAGGAGGTCAGATCGAGGTCACCATCAGAGGTGTGTGTACATGTGTGTGTGTGTACATGTGTGTGTGTGTAGTGTGTGTATGTGTGTACGTGTGTGTGTGTGTGTAGTGTATGTGTACGTGTGTGTGTGTGTACGTGTGTGTGTGTGTGTACGTGTGTGTGTACATGTGTGTGTGTATGTACTGTGTGTGTGTGTGGGTACGTGTGTGTGTACATGTGTGTGTGTGTGTACATGTGTGTGTGTGTATACGTGTGTGTGTATACGTGTGTGTGTGTACGTGTGTGTGTGTACGTGTGTGTGTAGTGTGTGTGTGTGTACGTGTGTGTGTAGTGTGTGTGTGTGTGTAGTGTGTGTGTGTGTGTGTACGTGTGTGTGTGTGTGGCCACAGGGTGCACATAGCCTGGCACAAGCGTCGTGGTGACGTCACCGCCACTTAGTGGCGAATGGCGGTTGTTGTTGTTGTTGTGTACATGTGTGTGTACATGTGTGTGTGTGTACTGTGTGTGTGTGTACATGTGTGTGTGTGTACTGTGTGTGTGTGTACATGTGTGTGTGTGTACTGTGTGTGTGTACATGTGTGTGTGTGTACGTGTGTGTCTGTACATGTGTGTGTGTACTGTGTGTGTGTCTGTGTGTGTGTGTGTACATGTGTGTGTGTGTGTACTGTGTGTACATGTGTGTGTGTGTGTACTGTGTGTGTGTACATGTGTGTGTGTGTGTGTACATGTGTGTGTGTGTGTCACTGTGTGTGTGTGTGTCACTGTGTGTGTGTGTGTACATGTGTGTACGTGTGTGTGTACATGTGTGTGTGTGTCTGTGTGTGTGTACGTGTGTGTGTGTACGTGTGTGTGTGTGTACATGTGTGTGTACGTGTGTGTGTGTGTGTACGTGTGTGTGTGTGTACGTGTGTGTGTGTACATGTCTGTGTGTACGTGTGTGTGTGTGTACGTGTGTGTGTACGTGTGTGTGTGTGTACATGTGTGTGTCTGTGTGTACGTGTGTAGTGTGTGTGTACGTGTGTGTGTGTACTGTGTGTGTGTACGTGTGTGTGTGTGTACGTGTGTGTGTGTGTACATGTGTGTGTGTGTGTGTCTGTGTGTGTGTGTACGTGTGTGTGTGTGTACATGTGTGTACGTGTGTGTGTACGTGTGTGTGTGTACGTGTGTGTGTACGTGTGTGTGTGTGTACGTGTGTGTGTGTACGTGTGTGTGTGTACGTGTGTGTGTGTGTACGTGTGTGTGTACGTGTGTGTGTGTGTGTACGTGTGTGTGTGTGTACGTGTGTGTACATGTGTGTGTGTGTGTACGTGTGTGTGTACGTGTGTGTGTGTGTGTGTACGTGTGTGTGTGTGTACGTGTGTGTGTGTACGTGTGTGTGTACGTGTGTGTGTGTGTACGTGTGTGTGTGTACGTGTGTGTGTGTGTACGTGTGTGTGTGTGTACGTGTGTGTGTACGTGTGTGTGTGTGTACATGTGTGTGTGTGTATACTGTGTGTGTGTACGTGTGTGTGTGTGTGTACGTGTGTGTGTGTACATGTGTGTGTGTGTGTACGTGTGTGTGTGTGTAAATGTGTGTGTGTGTACATGTGTGTGTGTGTGTGTGTACGTGTGTGTGTGTAAATGTGTGTGTGTGTACATGTGTGTGTGTGTGTGTACATGTGTGTGTGTACGTGTGTGTACGTGTGTGTGTGTACGTGTGTGTGTGTGTGTACGTGTGTGTGTGTGTACGTGTGTGTGTACGTGTGTGTGTGTACGTGTGTGTGTGTACGTGTGTGTGTGTGTGTACGTGTGTGTGTGTGTGTACGTGTGTGTGTGTACGTGTGTACGTGTAAAGGTGTGTGTGAGTGACTGACTAAATGAGTGGCCGAGTGAATTAGTGAGTGGCTGAGTGAGTGGCCTAGTTAGTGAGCGAGTGGCTGAGTGAGCGATTGGCTGAGTGAGTGGCTGAGTGAGCGACTGAGTGAGTGGCTGAGTGACTGAGTGAGTGACTGAGTGGCTGAGTGAGTGACTGAGTGAGTGAGCGAGTGAGTGGCCGAGTGAGTGAGCGGCTGAGTGAGTGGCTGAGTGAGCGAGTGAGCAAGTGAGTGAGTGGCCGAGTGAGTGAGCGACTGAGTGAGTGAGCAAGTGAGTGACTGAGTGAGTGAGTGGCTGAGTGAGTGAGTAGTTGAGTAAGTGAGTGACTGAGTGAGCGAGTGAGTGCCTGAGTGAGTGAGTGGCTGATTGAGTGAGTTGATGAGTGAGTGGCTGAGTGAGTGGCTGAGTGAGTGAGTTGCTGAATGAGTGAGTAGTTGAGTGAGTGAGTGGCTGAGTGAGTGACTGAGTGAGTGGCTGAGTGAGTGGCTGAATGAGTGAGTAGTTGAGTGAGTGAGTGGCTGAGTGAGTGGATGAGTGAGTGAGTGGCCGAGTGAGTGAGTGGCCGATTGATTGAGTGACTGAATGAGTGAGTGGCCGAATGAGTGAGTGACTGAGTGAGTGAGTGGCCGAGTGAGTGGCTGAGTGAGTGAGTGGCCGAATGAGTGAGTGGCTGAGTGATTGAGTGGCTGAGTGAGTGAATGAGTGGCTGAATGAGTGACTGAGTGAGTGAGTGAGCGAGTAAGTGAGTGGCTGAGTGAGTGAGCGAGTGAGTGGCCGAGTGAACGAGCGAGTGAGTGACTGAGTGAGTGAGTAAGTGAGTGGCTGAGTGAGTGAGTGGCTGAGTGAGTGAGCGAGTGAGTGGTTGAGTGGCTGAGTGAGTGAGTGAGTGGCTGAGTGAGCGAGTGAGTGAGTGGCTGAGCGAGTGAGTGAGTGGCTGAGTGAGTAACTGAGTGACTGAGTGAGTGAGTGGCTGAGTGACTGAGTGAGTGGCTGAGTGAGTGACTGAGTGAGTGAGCGAGTGGATGAGCGAGTGAGTGGCTGAGTGAGTAACTGAGTGACTGAGTGAGTGGCTGAGTGAGTGACTGAGTGAGTGAGCAAGTGGATGAGCGAGTGAGTGGCTGAGTGAGTAACTGAGTGACTGAGTGAGTGAGTGGCTGAGTGAGTGACTGAGTGAGTGAGCGAGTGGATGAGCGAGTGAGTGGCTGAGTGAGTAACGTAGTGACTGAGTGAGTGAGTGGCTGAGTGAGTGAGCGAGTGGATGAGCGAGTGAGTGGCTGAGTGAGTGAGTGACTGAGTGAGTGAGCGAGTGGATGAGCGAGTGAGTGGATGAGTGAGTGACTGAGTGAGTGAGTGGCTGAGTGACTGAGTGAGTGGATGAGTGAGTGACTGAGTGAGTGGCTGAGTGAGTAACTGAGTGACTGAGTGAGTGACTGAGTGAGTGAGTGGCTGAGTGAGTGACTGAGCGAGTGAGTGGCTGAGTGAGTAACTGAGTGACTGAGTGAGTGAGTGGCTGAGTGAGTGACTGAGTGAGTGAGCGAGTGGATGAGCGAGTGAGTGGATGAGTGAGTGACTGAGTGAGTGAGTGGCTGAGTGACTGAGTGAGTGGATGAGTGAGTGACTGAGTGAGTGAGTGACTGAGTGAGTGAGCGAGTGGATGAGCGAGTGAGTGAGTGGCTGAGTGAGTGACTGAGTGAGTGACTGAGTGAGTGAGCGAGTAGATGAGCGAGCGAGTAGATGAGCGAGTGAGTGGATGAGTGAGTGACTGAGTGAGTGAGTGGCTGAGTGACTGAGTGAGTGGATGAGTGAGTGACTGAGTGAGTGAGTGGCTGAGTGGATGAGTGAGTGACTGAGTGAGTGAGTGGCTGAGTGAGTGACTGAGTGAGTGACTGAGTGAGTGAGCGAGTGGATGAGCGAGTGAGTGAGTGGCTGAGTGACTGAGTGAGTGGCTGAGTGAGTGACTGAGTGAGTGACTGAATGAGTGAGCGAGTGGATGAGCGAGTGAGTGACTGAGTGAGTGAGTGGCTGAGTGACTGAGTGAGCGAGTGAGTGAGTGGCTGAGTGAATGAGTGGCTGAGTGGCTGAGTGAGTAACTGAGTGACTGAGTGAGTGAGTGACTGAGTGACTGAGTGAGTGAGTGACTGAGTGAGTGAGTGGCTGAGTGAGTGAGTGGCTGAATGAGTGGCTGAATGAGTGAGCGAGTGGATGAGCGAGTGAGTGACTGAGTGAGTGAGTGGCTGAGTGACTGAGTGAGCGAGTGAGTGAGTGGCTGAGTGAATGAGTGGCTGAGTGGCTGAGTGAGTAACTGAGTGACTGAGTGAGTGAGTGACTGAGTGACTGAGTGAGTGAGTGGCTGAGTGAGTGAGTGGCTGAATGAGTGGCTGAGTGGCTGATCTTGTCATCTGGTGAGACATTTGCCAATCTCTCCCCCCGCCCCTCCCCCTCTCCCCCCCGCCCCTCTCCCCCCGCCCCTCCCCCCCTCCCCCCCCGCCCCTCCCCTCCCCCCCGCCCCTCCCCCCCCTCCCCCTCTTCCCCCCTCCCCCCAGGCCTCTCTCCCCCCACGAGGCGTGCTGACTATGAGCCCATCGCTGACTCCGATGCCCCCCACCTCCTGGGGGGCAGCCCCCCACCTCCCCTGGCTGCTTCAGGCTCCCCCCACCAATTTGCCCCCCCCCACCAATTTGCCCCCCCCCACCAATTTGCCCCCCCCACCACTCTGGCCCCCTCCCCGCAGTACTGATCGACAGCCATTCAACAACAACAACAACAAACCACAACAACAACAACAAACACAATCACAATAAACAACAACCACAACATCAACAACAACAACAACAAACAACAACAACCACAACATCAACAACAACATCAACAACCACAACAACCACAACAACAACATCAACAACAACATCAACAACAACACAAACAACAACACAAACAACAACAACACAAACAACAACAACACAAACAACCACAACAACAACAACACAAACAACAACAAACAACCACAACAACAACAAACAACAACAATAAACAACAACAAACAACAACAATAAAAAACAACAATAAACAACAACAACAATAAACAACAACAACAATAAACAACAACAATAAACAACAACAAACAACAACAATAAAAAACAACAACAACAATAAACAACAACAAACAACAACAATAAAAAAACAACAACAATAAACAACAACAAACAACAACAATAAAAAAACAACAACAACAACAATAAACAACAACAATAAACAACAACAACAAACAATAAAAAACAACAAACAACTACAACAACAACAAACAACAACAATCACAACAACTACAACAACAAAGCCACAACTTAGTTGTTGTTGTTTGTTGTTGAATATCAAAACTTTTGTTTGTTTTTGGGGGGGGGGGGATCAGGGGGGGCGGGGGCTGGGGGGGTGGTAGGGGCGGGGCTGGGGGGTAGGGGCGGGGCGTGGGGGTGGTAGGGGCGGGGCTGGGGGGTAGGGGCGGGGCGTGGGGGTGGTAGGGGCGGGGCGTGGGGCGGTGGTAGGGGCTGGGGGGTTAGTAGGGGCGGGGCGTGGGTGGTAGTAGGGGCGGGGCTGCGGGGGTAGGGGCGGGGCTGGGAGGGTAGTAGGGTCGGGGCGTGGGGGCGGGGCTAGGGTTGTCACCTTCGCCGTGAAGTTTGAACGTCCACAAAGACAAAGCTCCCCCGTGTAGCCTGTAACAGGCTGTAGGGGCAAGTGCTGTGCTAGCGAGTAGCAGGGTCTATGAAGGCTACCGGGGCACTGTGGGTCACACACAGAGGGGGTGGGTGGCACAGCAGCACCACGCCCGGCCGCCTTTGTCTCTCCTCCAGTGCTAGCGATGTTCACTACACCACCACCACTACACCACCACCACTACACCACCACCACACCACCACCACCACCGCTACACCACCACCACTACTACACCACCACCACCGCTACACCAGGTCACTCATTTGAGGCTGAGTCGACCTAGGGGAGGCCCAGGACCGGCTCAGATAATCGCTGTCACTGTGCACGCACACACACACGTACACACGGACACACACAGACACACACACGTACACACACACGTACACACACACACAGACACACGTACACACACACACGTACACACACACGTACACACAGACACACACGTACACACAGACACACACGTACACACAGACACACACGTACACACACACGTACACACAGACACACGTAGACACGTACACACAGACACACACGTACAGACACAGACACACGTACACACAGACACACACACGTACACACACAGACACACGTACACACAGACACACACAAACGTACACACACACAGACACACGTACACACACACAGACACGTACACACACACAGACACACACACAGACACACACACGTACACACAGACACACACGTACACACAGACACGTACACACTGACAGACACACACACGTACACACTGACAGACACACGTACACACTGACACACACACACGTACACACAGACACACAGGCAAAGCTCCCCCTTGTAGCCTCTCGCAGGCTGTAGGGGCAAGTGCTGCGGTGGTGGTGGCACTGCCATCGACGGCTATCGGCACGGCAGCGTCATTCCCGGCCGCCTTTGTCTCCCACCACGGCACGGGCGCGCTTTAGAAATGATTCAAGTGATGAGAATTATTATAATCATCATTATTATCACTTTGTTATATAATCGACGAATCCTAAGTGCTGTTAGTGAGCCGCAGATCAACCGATTTAGGAGGTTTCAGAGCTGAGCTGCTGTGTGGTGATGGTGGTGGTGTTGGTGTTGTAAATGATGGTGGTGTTGTTGATGGTGGAGATTGTGGTGTTGATGGTGGAGATTGTGATGATGGTGGTGGTGGTGATGATGGTGGAGATTGTGATGATGATGGTGGTGATGGTGGAGATTGTGATGGTGGTGTTGATGGTGGAGATTGTGATGATGGTGGTGGTGGTGGTGTTGATGGTGGTGGTGTTGCTGGTGGAGATTGTGATGATGGTGGTGGTGTTGATGGTGGAGATTGTGATGATGGTGGTGTTGTAAATGATGATGGTGGTGGTGGTGTTGATGGTGGAGATTGTGATGATGGTGGTGGTGGTGGTGTTGATGGTGGAGATTGTGATGATGGTGGTGGTGATGGTGGAGATTGTGATGATGGTGGTGGTGTTAATGGTGGAGATTGTGATGATGATGGTGGTGTTGTTGGTGGAGATTGTGATGATGATGGTGATGGCTGTGATGTGGTGGTGCTGGGGGTGATGATGATGTTGTAATGGTGGAGATTGTGATGGTGGTGCTGGTGATGGTTGTGATGGTGGTGATGGTTGTGATGGTGGTGGTGGTAATTGTGATGATGCTGTGATGATGACGGTGACAGTGATATGTTATTGTTGTGGTGGTGATGATGGTTGTTTGATGGCCGTTACGTTTCGACGATGTTTATAAAGATCACTTAATGCTACTGTCAATGATTATAAATGATGATGCTGCTGCTGATGATGGAGCGTGTTGCTTTAAATAAAATACATTTTCTATGGCTCACGAACAACGCGACCTCTTTTTCAATAGGTTGCAGATATTGCCAACCAATATCAATAATTGAAGGTTCATTTTTGGGGTTCAGATCGTCCTTAAAAACCGCCACCAATCAGGGGCCGTCCCTAAATGACGTCACGCACCTAAGGGGGGGGGGGGGTGGGGCGGGGTCAGAGATTTGTGACGAGGGGAGGGGGGCGGGGTTTCGGCCACAACACAAGTAGCCTCCTTCAGTTGGCAGCAGTGGCAGTTGATTGGCAGCAGTGGCAGTTGGCAGCAGTTGGCAGTTGGCAGCAGTGGCAGTTGGCAGCAGTGGCAGTTGGCAGCTGTTGGCAGCTGTTGGCAGCAGTTGGCAGCAGTTGGCAGTTGGCAGCAGTTGGCAGCAGTCGCAGTTGGCAGCAGTTGGCAGCAGTGGCAGTTGGCAGCAGTTGGCAGCAGTGGCAGTTGGCAGCAGTGGCAGTTGGCAGCAGTTGGCAGCAGTGGCAGTTGGCAGCAGTTGGCAGCAGTTGGCAGTTGGTGGCAGTGGGCAGCAGTTGGCAGCAGTTGGCAGCAGTGGCAGTTGGTGGCAGTTGGTGGCAGTGGGCAGCAGTTGGCAGCAGTGGCAATTGGCAGCAGTGGCAGTTGGCAGCAGTTGGCAGCAGTGGCAGTTGGTAGCAGTTGGCAGTTGGCAGCAGTGACAGTTGGTAGCAGTTGGCAGTTGGCAGCAGTGGCAGTTGGTAGCAGTTGGCAGTTGGCAGCAGTTGGCAGCAGTTGGCAGTTGGTGGCAGTGGGCAGCAGTGGCAGTTGGCAGCTTTGGCAGTTGGCAGCTGTGGCAGTTGGCAGCTGTTGGCAGCAGTGGCAGTTGGCAGCAGTGGCAGTTGGTGGCAGTGGCAGTTGGCAGCAGTGGCAGTTGGCGGCAGTGGCAGTTGGTAGGAGTTGGCAGCAGTTGGCAGCAGTTGGCAGCAGTGGCAGTTGGCAGCAGTGGCAGTTGGCAGCAGTTGGCAGCAGTGGCAGTTGGCAGCAGTTGGCAGCAGTTGGCAGCAGTGGCAGTTGGCAGCAGTTGGCAGCAGTGGCAGTTGGCAGCAGTTGGCAGCAGTGGCAGTTGGCAGCAGTGGCAGTTGGCAGCTGTTGGCAGCAGTTGGCAGCAGTGGCAGTTGGCAGCTGTTGGCAGCAGTTGGCAGCAGTGGCAGTTGGCAGCAGTGGCAGCTGTGGCAGTTGGCAGCAGTTGGCAGCAGTGGCAGTTGGCAGCAGTGGCAGTTGGCAGCAGTTGGCAGTTGGCAGCAGTGGCAGTTGGCAGCAGTTGGCAGCAGTTGGCAGCAGTGGCAGTTGGCAGCAGTTGGCAGCAGTGGCAGTTGGCAGCAGTTGGCAGCAGTGGCAGTTGGCGGCAGTGGCAGTTGGCAGCAGTTGGCAGCAGTTGGCAGCAGTGGCAGTTGGCAGCAGTTGGCAGTTGGCAGCAGTGGCAGTTGGCAGCAGTTGGCAGCAGTGGCAGTTGGCAGCAGTTGGCAGCAGTGGCAGTTGGCAGCAGTGGCAGTTGGCCCCGGCGGTCTGTAGAGGCTCCCCCACTGGGGGGGTCGTTTGCCTCTGGCGGGCGGTGAGCAGGCCCCACGCTCACTCGCTCACTCGCTCACTCACCCGCTCGTTCAATCCCTCGTTCACTCGCTCGCTCACTCACTCGCTCACTCACTCGTTCACTCACTCGCTCGTTCACCCGCTCGTTCACCCGCTCGTTCACTCGCTCGCTCACTCAATCGTTCACTCACTCGCTCGTTCAATCCCTCGTTCACCCGCTCGTTCACTCGCTCACTCAATCGTTCACTCACTCGTTCACCCACTCACTTGTTCACTCAATCCCTCGCTTACCCGCTCGTTCACTCGCTCGTTCAGCCGCTCATTCACTCAATCGTTCACTCACTCGCTCGTTCAATCCCTCGTTCACCCGGTTGTTCACCTGCTCGTTCGCTTGCTCACTCAATCGTTCACTCACTCGCTCGTTCAATCCCTCGTTCACCCGCTCGTTCACCGCTCGTTCACTCGCTCACTCAATCGTTCACTCATTCACTCGTTCACTCAATCCCTCGTTGACCCGCTCGTTCACCCGCTCGTTCACTCGCTCGGTCACTCAATCGTTCACTCACTCATTCACTCGTTCACCCGCTTGCTCGTTCACCCGCTCGTTCACCCACTCGTTCCCCCGCTCGTTCACTCGCTCGCTCACTGGCTCACTCAATCATTCACTCACTCACTCGTTCAATCCCTCGTTCACCCTCTCGTTCGCTCGCTCACTCAATTGTTCACTCACTCACTCGTTCACTCAATCCCTCGTTCACCCGCTCGTTCACCCGCTCGTTTCACCCGCTCGTTCACTCGCTCGCTCACTCAATCGTTCACTCACTCGTTCACCCGCTCACCCGCTCGTTCACCCGCTCGTTCCCCCGCTCGTTCACCCGCTCATTCACTCGCTCGCTCACTCAATCGTTCACCTGCTCGTTCAATCCCTACTTCACCTGCTCGTTCAATTCCTCATTCACTCACTCCCTCGCTCACTCGCTCGTTCACTCACTACCTCGCTCACTCGCTCGTTCACTTACTCCCTCGCTCACTCGCTCGTTCACTTACTCGTTCACTCACTCCCTCGCTCACTCGTTCAATCCCTCATTCACTCGCTCGTTCACTCGCTCCCTCACTCCCTCGCTCACTCGCTCGTTCACTTACTATCTCGTTCACTCACTCGCTCGTTCACTCGTTCACTCCCTCGTTCACTCGCTCCCTCACTCACTCATTCACTCACTCCCTCGCTCACTCGTTCACTCGCTCGTTCACTTACTACCTCGCTCGTTCACTTACTCGTTCACTCACTCCCTCACTCACCCGTTCACTCACTCGCTGGTTCACTCGCTCCCTCACTCCCTCGTTCACTCCCTCGCTCACTTGCTCGTTCACTTACTATCTCGTTCACTCACTCGCTCGTTCACTCGTTCACTCCCTCGTTCACTCGCTCCCTCACTCACTCATTCACTCACTCCCTCGCTCGCTCACTCGCTCACTTACTCGCTCGTTCACTCCCTCGCTCACTCGCTCGTTCACTTACTATCTCGTTCACTCACTCGCTCGTTCACTCCCTCGTTCACTCGCTCCCTCACTCACTCATTCACTCACTCCCTCGCTCGCTCACTCGCTCACTTACTCCCTCGCTCACTTGCCCGTTGACTCGCTTGCTCACTCACTCCCTCATTCACTCGCTCGTTCACTCACTCCCTCGCTCATTCACTCACTTGCTCATCTGCTGCCTCGCTCACTCACTCGTTCACTCGCTCGTTCACTCACTCCCTCGCTCATTCACTCACTTGCTCATCTGCTCCCTCGCTCCCTCACTCGTTCACTCGCTCGTTCACTCACTCCCCTGCTCATTCACTCACTCCCTCGCTCATTCACTCACTCCCTCGCTCATTCACTCACTTGCTCATCCGCTCCCTCGCTCACTCACTCGCTCACTCACTCCCTCGTTCACTCCCTCGCTCATTCACTCACTTGCTCATCCACTCCCTCGCTCCCTCACTCGTTCACTCGCTCGTTCACTCACTCCCTCGCTCGTTCATTCACTCCCTCGCTCGTTCACTCACTCCCTCGCTCGTTCACTCCCTCGGCTCACTCGCTCATTCACTCGCTCGCTCACTCAATCGTTCACTCGCTCGTTCAATCCCTACTTCACCTGCTCGTTCAATTCCTCATTCACCTCACCCTCGCTCACTCGCTCGTTCACTCACTACCTCGCTCACTCGCTCGTTCACTTACTCCCTCGCTCACTCGCTCGTTCACTTACTCGTTCACTCACTCCCTCGCTCACTCGTTCAATCCCTCATTCACTCGCTCGTTCACTCGCTCCCTCACTCGCTCGTTCACTCCCTCGCTCACTCGCTCGTTCACTTACTATCTCGTTCACTCACTCGCTCGTTCACTCGTTCACTCCCTCGTTCACTCGCTCCCTCACTCACTCATTCACTCACTCCCTCGCTCACTCGTTCACTCGCTCGTTCATTTACTACCTCGCTCGTTCACTTACTCGTTCACTCACTCCCTCACTCACCCGTTCACTCACTCGCTGGTTCACTCGCTCCCTCACTCCCTCGTTCACTCCCTCGCTCACTTGCTCGTTCACTTACTATCTCGTTCACTCACTCGCTCGTTCACTCGTTCACTCCCTCGTTCACTCGCTCCCTCACTCACTCATTCACTCACTCCCTCGCTCGCTCACTCGCTCACTTACTCGCTCGTTCACTCCCTCGCTCACTCGCTCGTTCACTTACTATCTCGTTCACTCACTCGCTCGTTCACTCCCTCGTTCACTCGCTCCCTCACTCACTCATTCACTCACTCCCTCGCTCGCTCACTCGCTCACTTACTCCCTCGCTCACTTGCCCGTTGACTCGCTTGCTCACTCACTCCCTCATTCACTCGCTCGTTCACTCACTCCCTCGCTCATTCACTCACTTGCTCATCTGCTGCCTCGCTCACTCACTCGTTCACTCGCTCGTTCACTCACTCCCTCGCTCATTCACTCACTTGCTCATCTGCTCCCTCGCTCCCTCACTCGTTCACTCGCTCGTTCACTCACTCCCCTGCTCATTCACTCACTCCCTCGCTCATTCACTCACTCCCTCGCTCATTCACTCACTTGCTCATCCGCTCCCTCGCTCACTCACTCGCTCACTCACTCCCTCGTTCACTCCCTCGCTCATTCACTCACTTGCTCATCCACTCCCTCGCTCCCTCACTCGTTCACTCGCTCGTTCACTCACTCCCTCGCTCGTTCATTCACTCCCTCGCTCGTTCACTCACTCCCTCGCTCGTTCACTCCCTCGCTCACTCGCTCATTCACTTACTCGTTCACTCACTCCCTCGCTCACTCGTTCAATCCCTCATTCACTCGCTCCTTCACTCGCTCGTTCACTCGCTCGTTCACTCACTCACTCACTCCCTCGCTCACTCGCTCGTTCACTTACTATCTCGTTCACTCACTCGCTCGTTCACTCGTTCACTTCCTCGTTCACTCGATCCCTCACTCACTCGCTCCCTCACTCATTCATTCACCTCGTTCACTCGCTCGTTCACTTACTACCTCGCTCGTTCACTTACTCGTTCACTCACTCCCTCACCCGTTCACTCACTCGCTGGTTCACTCGCTCCCTCACTCGCTCCCTCACTCACTCATTCGCTCACTCCCTCGCTCGCTCACTCGCTCACTTACTCGCTCGTTCACTTACTCGTTCACTTACTCACTCACTCGCTCGTTCACTTACTCCCTCGCTCACTCGCTCACTCACTCGCCCGTTCACTCACTCGTTCACTCACTCCCTCATTCACTCGCTCGTTCACTCACTCGTTCACTCGCTCGCGCACTCACTCACTTGCTCATCCACTCCCTCGTTCACTCACTCGTTCACTCCCTCGTTCACTCACTCCCTCGCTCATTCACTCACTTGCTCATCCACTCCCTCGCTCCCTCGCTCACTTGTTCCCTCCCTCGTTCTCTCGCTCGCTCACTCCCTCGCTCACTCCCTCGCTCGTTCACTCGCTCATTCACTCACTCCCTCGCTCATTCACTCACTCCCTCGCTCATTCACTCACTTGCTCATCCGCTCCCTCGCTCACTCACTCGTTCACTCACTCGTTCACTCGCTCATTCACTAACTCCCTCGCTAGTTCACTCACTCCCTC
>NW_027422614.1:559340-561840 GCF_048934315.1 Petromyzon marinus | reverse complement strand
AGAGGGGGCGTGGTCAGGGGGGAGAAGGGGCAGTGGGAAAGGGGGCGGGGGCCAGGTTGAGAAGGGGCGTGGCCAGTGGAAGAGGGGGGAGGGGCGGGAGGAGAGGGGGGCGTGTCCAGGCGGAGATGGGTGGGATGGGCAGTGAGGTCATAGGTAGTTCACCACCCTGGCTGGCTCGGGTACGGCATGGTTTTGTGGCAATGGAAAAACGACGCTGAGAACCTGGGTACGATCCCTGGGTCTGAGTGTGGGTGGGGTTCACGGTGGCCCTGTGGGTGGGTAGGGTTCACGGTGGGGTTCACGGTGGCCGTGTGGGTGGGTGGGGTTCACGGTGGGGTTCACGGTGGGGTTCACGATGGCCGTGTGGGTGGGTGGGTTCACGGTGGCCGTGTGGCTGTGTGGGGTTCACGGTGGCCATGTGGGTGGGTGGGTGGGGTTCACGGTGGCCGTGTGGGTGGGTGGGGTTCACGGTGGCTGTGTGGGTGGGTGGGGTTCACGGTGGCAGTGTGGGTGGGTGGGGTTCACGGTGGCTGTGTGGGTGGGTTCACGGTGGCTGTGTGGGTGGGTGGGGTTCACGGTGGCTGTGTGGGTGGGTGGGTTCACGGTGGCCGTGTGGGTGGGTGGGGTTCACGGTGGCTGTGTGGGTGGGTGGGTGGGTTCACGGTGACCGTGTGGGTGGGTTCACGGTGGCCGTGTGGGTGGGTGGGTGGGTTCACGGTGACCGTGTGGGTGGGTTCACGGTGGCCGTGTGGGTGGGTGGGTGGGTTCACGGTGACCGTGTGGGTGGGTTCACGGCGGCCGCCTCTCACCCGTTGAGCTCAGGGATGACCTTGCCGACGGCCTTGGCGGCCCCGGTGGAGGCCGGGATGATGTTCTGGTGTGGGTGGGTGGGTGGGTTCACGGTGGCCGTGTGGGTGGGTGGGTGGGTTCACGGTGGCCGTGTGGGTGGGTGGGTGGGTTCACGATGGCCGTGTGGGTGGGTGGGGTTCACGGTGGCCGTGTGGGTGAGTGGGTGGGTTCACGGTGACCGTGTGGGTGGGTTCACGGTGGCCGTGTGGGTGGGTGGGGTTCACGATGGCCGTGTGGGTGGGTTCACGATGACCGTGTGGGTGGGTGGGTGGGTTCACGGTGACCGTGTGGGTGGGTTCACGGCGGCCGCCTCTCACCCGTTGAGCTCAGGGATGACCTTGCCGACGGCCTTGGCGGCCCCGGTGGAGGCCGGGATGATGTTCTGGTGAGCGCCGCGCCCGTCACGCCAAAGTTTGCCCGAGGGGCCGTCCACTGTCTTCTGGGTGGCCGTGTAGGCGTGCACCGTGGTCTGTCGTGGAGGGGGAGGGGAGATGGAGGGGAGGGGGAGATGGAGGGGGGGGAGAGGGGTGGGGGTAGTTGGGGGGGAGTAGTTGGGGGGGGAGGGGTGGGGGTGGAAGTGGGACAAGGAGGAGGAGGAGGAGAGGGGGGGGGGCAGTTAGTGGGAGTGTCCGCAGCACGTGGCTGGGCGAGTGTGTGCTGTGTGTACTGTGTGTGTGTACTGTGTGTATGCTGTGTGTGTATGCTGTGTGCTGTGTGTATGCTGTATGCTGTGTGTGTATGCTGTGTATGCTGTGTGTATGCTGTGTGTGTGCTGTGTGTACTGTGTATGCTGTGTACTGTGTGTGTATGCTGTATGTGCTGCTGTGTCTCACCATGAGCCCCTCCAGGATGACGAAGTTGTCGTTGATGACTTTGGCGAGCGGGGCCAGGCAGTTGGTGGTGCAGGAAGCGTTGCTGTGGGGGGTGAGTGGGGGGGTGAGTGGGGGGGGTGAGTGGGGGGGTGAGTGGGGGGGTGAGTGGGGGGTGAGTGGGGGGGTGGGGAGATCCAAATATGACATCGTTAAATAAAGGTCGAGATAGGGGCTCCCTCCCGTAACACACACACACACGTACACACACCTATTACACATACACACACATACACACACACATACACACGTACACACACATACACACACATACACACACATACACACACGTACACACACGTACACACATACACACACACGTACACACACGTACACACACACGTACACACACACGTACACACACAACAACAACCGCCATTCGCCACTAAGTGGCGGTGATGTCAAAACGACGCTTGTGCCAGGCCATGTGCACCTTGAGGCCACGTGGAGTGTCGAACGCCCGCGGGCAGGAGGTCACGGGGCAGACCCAGGTGCCACGGGTCGACTGACTGAGATGACTGAGATGACTGGCTGATGCATCACCTGTACCCCCTACTGTGCTAACCTGCTGTGCTTTAGCCACCCGGCGCTCCGCTCGTTGTTGTGAGCGTCGCTCCTCCGCCCTCAGTTGTTGTTGGAGGGCGACTGCCTCCAACTGCCCAGTAGCGTCCTTCACGAGCCTCATCGACAGAGGCCGATCTTGACACCGCTGGTACCAGTCATCGGCAAGTCCACTCAGCTCCACGTCCTCCTGTACCACGTCACTCCATCTCTTCTCTAGC
>NW_027422614.1:519340-554340 GCF_048934315.1 Petromyzon marinus | reverse complement strand
CACACAGACACACACACACACAGTCACACAGTCACACACAGTCACACACACACAGACACACACAGTCACACACACAGACAGTCACACACACAGACACACACACAGACAGTCACACACAGATAGTCACACACAGACAGTCACACACATAGTGGTGGTGATGATGGTGCTGGTGATAATGATGATGGTGGTGGTGTTTGTGGTGATGGTGGTGATAGTGGTGGTAATGGTGGTGTTGGTGATGGTGGTGATAGTGGTGTTGGTGGTGATGGTGGTGGTGATGGTGATGATGTTTGGACTCACTCCTGGAAGATGGTGGTGTTGGTGGTGATGGTGGTGGTGATGATGGTGGTGATGGTGGTGATGTTTGGACTCACTCCTGGAAGATGGTGGTGTTGGTGGTGATGGTGATGGTGGTGTTGGTGGTGGTGATGGTGGTGATGTTTGGACTCACTCCTGGAAGATGGTGGTGTTGGTGGTGATGGTGGTGATGGTGGTGTTGGTGGTGATGATGGTGGTGATGGTGGTGGTGATGATGGTGGTGATGGTGGTGGTGATGTTTGGACTCACTCCTGGAAGATGGTGGTGGTGTTGGTGATGGTGGTGATAGTGGTGTTGGTGGTGATGGTGGTGATGGTGGTGATGTTTGGACTCACTCCTGGAAGATGGTGGTGTTGGTGGTGATGATAGTGGTGTTGGTGGTGATGGTGGTGGTGATGGTGGTGATGTTTGGACTCACTCCTGGAAGATGGTGGTGTTGGTGGTGATGGTGGTGTTGGTGGTGATGGTGGTGTTGGTGGTGTTGGTGGTGATGGTGGTGTTGGTGTTGGTGGTGATGGTGGTGTTGGTGGTGATGGTGGTGATGATGGTGGTGATGGTGGTGGTGATGATGGTGGTGATGGTGGTGTTGATGGTGGTGGTGATGGTGGTGATGTTTGGACTCACTCCTGGAAGATGGTGGTGTTGGTGGTGATGGTGGTGTTGGTGGTGATGGTGGTGATGTTTGGACTCACTCCTGGAAGATGGTGGTGTTGGTGGTGATGGTGGTGTTGGTGGTGATGGTGGTGTTGGTGTTGGTGGTGATGGTGGTGATGGTGGTGATGTTTGGACTCACTCCTGGAAGATGGTGGTGTTGGTGGTGATGGTGGTGTTGGTGGTGATTGTGGTGATGGTGGTGGTGATGGTGGTGATGTTTGGACTCACTCCTGGAAGATGGTGGTGTTGGTGGTGATGGTGGTGTTGGTGGTGATGGTGGTGATGTTTGGACTTACTCCTGGAAGATGGTGGTGTTGGTGGTGATGGTGGTGTTGGTGGTGTTGGTGGTGATGGTGGTGTTGGTGTTGGTGGTGGTGATGATGGTGGTGATGGTGGTGATGTTTGGACTCACTCCTGGAAGATGGTGGTGTTGGTGGTGATGGTGATGATGATTGTTGTTGTTTTATTATTTACCTACGTGACTTTACCGAATAGAACCAAAGAGTATGATGATAGTGGTGTTGGTGGTGATGGTGGTGATGGTGGTGATCGTGGTGATGTTTGGACTCACTCCTGGAAGATGGTGGTGTTGGTGGTGGTGGTGTTGGTGGTGATGATGGTGGTGATGGTGGTGATGGTGATAGTGGTGATGTTTGGACTCACTCCTGGAAGATGGTGGTGGTGATGGTGGTGATGGTGGTGATGGTGGTGATGTTTGGACTCACTCCTGGAAGATGGTGGTGTTGGTGGTGATGGTGATGGTGGTGGTGGTGTTGGTGATGATGGTGATGGTGGTGTTGGTGGTGATGTTTGGACTCACTCCTGGAAGATGGTGATGGTGTTGGTGGTGATGGTGATGGTGGTGGTGTTGGTGGTGGTGGTGATGTTTGGACTCACTCCTGGAAGATGGTGATGATGATGGTGGTGATGGTGGTGGTGGTGTTTGGACTCACTCCTGGAAGATGGTGATGGTGGTGATGGTGGTGGTGATGTTTGGACTCACTCCTGGAAGATGGTGATGGTGATGGTGGTGATGTTGGTGGTGATGTTTTGACTCACTCCTGGAAGATGGTGATGGTGGTGATGGTGGTGGTGATGTTTGGACTCACTCCTGGAAGATGGTGATGGTGGTGATGTTGGTGGTGATGTTTGGACTCACTCCTGGAAGATGGTGGTGTTGGTGGTGGTGATGGTGTTGGTGATGGTGGTGGTGATGGTGGTGGTGATGTTTGGACTCACTCCTGGAAGATGGTGGTGTTGGTGGTGATGGTGGTGATGGTGGTGATGGTGGTGGTGATGTTTGGACTCACTCCTGGAAGATGGTGATGGCGTGCCCATCAATAACCAGTTTGCCTCCCTCCGCCTTCACGTCTCCCTTCCAGCGCCCGTGTGTGGAGTCGTACTTGAACATGTAAACCTGTGGGTGAGCGTACAGGTGAGTGTACAGGTGAGTGTACAGGTGAGTGGACAGGTGAGCATACAGGTGAGTGTACAGGTGAGTACACAGGTGACTCTACAGGTGAGTCTACAGTTGAGTGTACAGGTGAGTGGGTGAGTGTAAAGGTGAGTGTACAGGTGAGTGTACAGGTGAGTCTACAGGTGAGTGAGTGTACAGGTGAGTGTACAGGTGAGTGTACAGGTGAGTGGACAGGTGAGTGTACAGGTGAGTGTGCAGGTGAGTAGGTGAGTCTACAGGCGAGTACACAGGTGAGTCTACAGGTGAGTAGGTGAGTGTACAGGTGAGTGGGTGAGTGCACAGGTGAGTGGACAGGTGAGTCTACAGGTGAGTGGGTGAGTGTACAGGTGAGTCTACAGGTGAGTCTACAGGTAAGTGGACAGGTGAGTGGACAGGTGAGTGTACAGGTGAGTGGGTGAGTGTACAGGTGAGTCTACAGGTGAGTGTACAGGTGAGTCTACAGGTGAATAGGTGAGTGTACAGGTGAGTCTACAGGTGAGTGTACAGGTGAGTCTACAGGTGAGTCTACAGGTGAGTGGGTGAGTGTACAGGTGAGTTTACAGGTGAGTGGACAGGTGAGTGTACAGGTGAGTGTACAGGTGAGCGTGCAGGTGAGTAGGTGAGTCTACAGGCGAGTACACAGGTGAGTCTACAGGTGAGTAGATGAGTCTACAGGCGAGTACACAGGTGAGTCTACAGGTGAGTAGATGAGTGTACAGATGAGTGTACAGGTGAGTCTACAGGTGAGTGAGTCTACAGGTGAGTAGGTGAGTGTACAGGTGAGTGTACAGGTGAGTCTACAGGTGAGTAGATGAGTGTACAGATGAGTGTACAGGTGAGTGTACAGGTGAGTCTGAAGGTGAGTGGGTGAGTGTACAGGTGAGTGGACAGGTGAGTCTACAGGTGAGTCTACCCGTGAGTGGGTGAGTGCACAGGTGAGTGGACAGGTGCGTCTACAGGTGAGTGTACAGGTGAGTGGGTGAGTGTACAGGTGAGCATGCAGGTGAGTGTACACCTGTAAGTGAGTGTACAGGTGAGTCTACAGGTTAGTGGACAGGTGAGTGGGTGAGTGTACAGGTGAGTGTACAGGTGAGTAGGTGAGTCTACAGGTGAGTCTACAGGTGAGTGTACAGGTGAGTGTACACCTGTGGGTGAGTGTACAGGTGAGTCTACAGGTGAATAGGTGAGTGTACAGGTGAGTGTAAAGGTGAGTGTACAGGTGAGTCTACAGGTGAGTCTACAGGTGAGTGGGTGAGTGTACAGGTGAGTCTACAGGTGAGTGGACAGGTGAGTGGGTGAGTGTACAGGTGAGTGTACAGGTGAGTGAACAGGTGAGTCTACAGGTGAATAGGTGAGTGTACAGGTGAGTGTACAGGTGAGTGTGTGAGTGTACAGGTTAGTGTACAGGTGAGTGGGTGAGTGTACAGGTGAGTGTGTGAGTGTACTATTGAGTGTACTGGTGAGTGGGTGAGTGTACTGGTGAGTGTGCAGGTGATTGTACAGGTGAGTGTGTGAGTGTACAGATGAGTGTACAGGTGAGTGGGTGAGTGTACAGGTGAGTGGGTGAGTGTACAGGTGAGTGTACAGGTGAGTGTACAGGTGAGTGGGTGGGTGTACAGGTGAGTGTACAGGTGAGTGTACGAGTGTACAGGTGAGAGTACAGGTGAGTGTACAGGTGAGCGTACGAGTGTACAGGTGAGTGTACAAGTGAGTGTACAGGTGAGAGTACAGGTGAGTGTACAGGTGAGTGTACAGGTGAGTCTACAGGTGAGTGTACAGGTGAGTGTACAGGTGAGTGTACAGGTGAGTGTACAGGTGAGCGTACAGGTGAGCGTACGCTCACCATGTAGTTGAGGTCGATGAAGGGGTCGTTGATGGCGACCACCTCCACGTTCCCACGCAGGATGGCGGCGCGCGTCACCAGACGCCCGATGCGGCCGAACCTGGCGCAGGTGAGCATCACGCAGGTGAGCATCACACAGGTGAGCAGGCAGGTGAGCATCACACAGGTGAGCAGGCAGGTGAGCATCACGCAGGTGAGCATCACGCAGGTGAGCATCACGCAGGTGAGCATCACGCAGGTGAGCACACAGGTGTGTGTGTGTACAGGTGAGTGTGTGTACAGGTGAGTGTACAGGTGAGTGAGTGGACAGGTGAGTGTGTGTACAGGTGAGTGTACAGGTGAGTGAGTGGACAGGTGAGTGAGTGGACAGGTGAGAGTGTATACAGGTGAGTGTACAGGTGAGTGAGTGTGCAGGTGAGTGAGTGGACAGGTGAGTGAGTGGACAGGTGTGTGTACAGGTGAGTGAGTGGACAGGTGAGTGTGTGTACAGGTGAGAGTGTATACAGGTGAGTGTACAGGTGAGTGTACAGGTGAGTGAGTGCACAGGCGAGGAGTTCCTCACCCATTGACTCCGACCTTGACCATGATGACTGAGAGAACCTTGATTCGGGGACCTGCAAAGGGAAACGACCCTGATGAGATGTTGACTACCTCGCCTGGTACACAGGAGGTCGTGGGTTCAACCCTGATCCTGATGAGATGTTGACTACCTCGCCGGGTACACAGGAGGTCGTGGGTTCAAACCCGACCCTGACGATGCCTGTTGCTGCTGCTGTGTATTTGGAGTCTGCGTCTCTCTCTCTAGAGATGTTAACTACCTCGCCTGGTACACAGGAGGTCGTGGGTTCTATCACGACACCGATGAGATGTTGACTACCTCGCCTGGTACGCAGGAGGTCGTGGGTTCTATCACGACCCTGATGAGATGTTGACTACCTCGCCTGGTACGCAGGAGGTCGTGGGTTCTATCACGACCCCCTGATGACCCCTGGGCAGCTGTCGCTGTTTTTATATTTGGAGTGGCGAGTGAGTGGGAGGGGCGGGGCTGATCTGACCCACCCGGGGGCCCCTCCCGAGGGGGTGGGGGGTGGGGGGGGTGGGGGGTGGGGGGTGGGGGCTATTCCTGGACGATGCCCATTGATGGGCTTGGCCCTGGCATCCACAGACGGAGATGGGGGGGGGGGAGCCCCTCCCCCCACATCGTGACCCAATATCACCACCACCACCATCACCACCACCACCATCACCACCACCACCATCACCACCACCACCATCACCACCATCACCACCACCACCATCACCACCACCACCATCACCACCATCACCACCACCACCATCACCACCATCACCACCACCACCATCATCACCCCCTTCCCCATATGCCCTTGGCACAAGTTCGTGCGTGCTGTCAGCGCGTGTGTGAGTGTGTATGTGTGTGTCTGTGTGTGTGTCTGTGTGTGTCTGTGTGTGTGTCTGTGTGTCTCTGTGTGTGTGTCTGTGTGTGTGTCTGTGTGTGTCTGTGTGTGTGTGTCTGTGTCTGTGTGTGTGTCTGTGTGTGTGTCTGTGTGTATGTGTCTGTGTGTATGTCTGTGTGTGTGTGTCTGTGTGAGTGTGTGTGTCTGTGTGGGTGTGTGTGTCTGTGTGTGTGTCTGTGTGTGTCTGTGTGTGTGTCTGTGTGTGTGTGTGTGTCTGTGTGTGTGTCTGTGTGTGTGTGTGTCTGTGTGTGTGTCTGTGTGTGTGTCTGTGTGTGTCTGTGTGTGTGTCTGTGTGAGTGTGTGTGTGTCTGTGTGTGTGTGTCTGTGTGTGTGTCTGTGTGTGTCTGTGTGTGTGTGTCTGTGTGTGTGTGTCTGTGTGTGTGTCTGTGTGTGTGTGTCTGTGTGTGTGTCTGTGTGTGTATCTGTGTGTGTCTGTGTGTGTGTGTCTGTGTGAGTGCGTGTGTGTCTGTGTGTGTGTCTCTGTGTGTGTCTGTGTGTGTCTGTGTGTATGTCTGTGTGTATGTCTGTGTGTGTGTGTGTCTGTGTGAGTGTGTGTGTCTGTGTGGGTGTGTGTGTCTGTGTGTGTGTCTGTGTGTGTGTCTGTGTGTGTGTCTGTGTGTGTGTCTCTGTGTGTGTCTGTGTGTGAGTGTGTCTGTATGTGTGTGTCTTATATGTGTGTGTGTGTCTGTGTGTGTGAGTGTGTCTGTGTGTGTGAGTGTGTCTGTGTGTGTCTGTGTGTGTGTGTCTGTGTGTGTGAGTGTGTCTGTGTGTGTGTGTATGTCTGTGTGTGTGTGTGTCTGTGTGAGTGTGTGTGTCTGTGTGGGTGTGTGTGTCTGTGTGTGTGTCTGTGTGTGTGTCTGTGTGTGTGTCTCTGTGTGTGTCTGTGTGTGAGTGTGTCTGTATGTGTGTGTCTTATATGTGTGTGTGTGTCTGTGTGTGTGAGTGTGTCTGTGTGTGTGAGTGTGTCTGTGTGTGTCTGTGTGTGTGTGTCTGTGTGTGTGAGTGTGTCTGTGTGTGTGAGTGTGTCTGTGTGTGTGTGTGTCTTATATGTGTGTGTGTCTGTGTGTGTGAGTGTCTGTGTGTGTGAGTGTGTCTGTGTGTGTCTGTGTGTGTGTCTGTGTGTGTGAGTGTGTCTGTGTGTGTCTGTGTGTGTGTCTGTGTGTGTGTCTGTGTGTGTGTCTGTGTGTATGTGTCTGTGTGTTTCTGTGTGTGTCTGTGTGTGTGTGTCTGTGTGTGTGTCTGTGTGTGTGTCTCTGTGTGTGTGTCTGTGTGTGTGAGTGTGTCTGTATGTGTGTGTCTATATGTGTGTGTCTGTGTGTGTGTGTCTGTGTGTGAGTGTGTCTGTGTGTGAGCGGGTCTGTGTGTCTGAGTGTGTGTGAGTGTTCCTGTGTGTGTCTGTGTGCCAGTGGGTCTGCGTGTGTGAGTGTCTGTGTGTCTGTGTGTGAGTGGATGAGTGCGTGTGACTCTGTGTGACTGAATGTGAGTGTGTCTTTTTGTGTGTCTGTGTGTCTGTATGTCTGTGTTTGTGTGTGAGGGTGTGACTGTGTGACCTGAGGAGAGGCTTGCGGAGCCCCAATGCGGTTTCAGGAAAGGGCGGTCCTGCACAGATGCCATACTTTCTGTCCGCTTGCTAAAGCATAGGTGTAGGGAATTCCAGCAAGACCTACATCTCTGCTTTATTGACCTGGTCAAGGCCTATGATACCATCAGTAGGCCTGGGCTCTGGGTTGCTCTTCGTGCTTTCGGAGTCCCTGACCCTCTGCTCACGATCATTAAGGACCTTCATGATGGTGAGCGGGCCCGGGTAAAACTACGTGGCCGGGAGCCAGAGCCATTCCCTGTACACCTTGGGGTGCGACAGGGATGTCCTCTGGCTCCCACATTATTTAACATCTCTGTGTGGGTCTACGGGTCTCTGTGCGAGTCTACGGGTCTCTGTGTGAGTCTACGGTTCTCTGTGTGAGTCTCTGTGTGAGTCTACGGGTCTCTGTGTGAGTATACGGGTCTCTGTGTGGGTCTACGGGTCTCTGTGTGAGTCTACGGGTCTCTGTGTGAGTCTCTGTGCGGGTCTACGCGTCTCTGTGTGCTTCTGTCATGTCTGCGTATGTACGTTGAACGTCTTTGGCACCGTACGTAGCCAACCGTGGCTAATCAGAGGTGCGAAGGGAAGGGCAATAACACTTAACGCCGCAATAAGCAGAAGCTCTCAAGAAATGAGTTTGTCAATCGAGCGGAAGGGAAGAGCGTTCCAGACGGCCCTTTCAGACGCGGCGGGTCTGAAAGCGCCGTGGCGATGCGTACGCACTCTAGTTTATAAAAAAAAACTACTACAGGGATTCGTCTACTTACGAACGTTTAAGAGATGTGAACAAAAACCCATTCCCCGTACGTCCAGTTGCCTGTTCGGACTGAGAGTGGTAAGTTTCACCGACTCACACAATACATCTGTAGAACGTGAAGAGCCAGTGGCATCTACATCTACAGAACGTGAATAACCAGTGGCATCTACATCTACAGAACGTGAAGAACCAGTGGCATCTACATCTGCAGAACGTGAAGAACCAGTGGCGTCTACATCTGCAGAACGTGAAGAACCAGTGGCATCTACATCTGTGGAACGTGTAGAACCAGTGGCATCTACATTTGCAGAACGTGAAGAACCAGTGGCATCTACATCTGCAGAACGTGAAGAACCAGTGGCATCTACATCTGCAGAACGTGAAGAACCAGTGGCGTCTACATCTGCAGAACGTGAAGAACCAGTGGCATCTACATCTGCAGAACGTGAAGAACCAGTGGCATCTACACAACGTGAAGAACCAGTGGCATCTACATCTGCAGGACATGAAGAACCAGTGGCATCTACATCTACAGAACGTGAAGAACCAGTGGCATCTACAGAACGTGAAGAACCAGTGGCATCTACAGAACGTGAAGAACCAGTGGCATCTACATCTGCAGAACGTGAAGAACCAGTGGCATCTACATCTGCAGAACGTGAAGAACCAGTGGCATCTACATCTACAGAACGTGAAGAACCAGTGGCATCTACATCTACAGAACGTGAAGAACCAGTGGCATCTACAGAACGTGAATAGCCAGTGGCAACTACATCTATGGAACGTGAATAACCAGTGGCATCTACAGAACGTGAAGAACCAGTGGCATCTACATCTGCAGAACGTGAATAACCAGTGGCATTTACATCTACAGAACGTGAAGAACCAGTGGCATCTACATCTGCAGAACGTGAAGAACCAGTGGCATCTACATCCACAGAACGTGAATAACCAGTGGCATCTACAGAACGTGAAGAGCCAGTGGCATCTACATCTGCAGGACGTGAAGAACCAGTGGCATCTACATCTGCAGAACGTGAAGAACCAGTGGCATCTACATCTGCAGAACGTGAAGAACCAGTGGCATCTACATCTGCAGAACGTGAAGAACCAGTGGCATCTACATCTACAGAACGTGAAGAACCAGTGGCATCTACAGAACGTGAAGAACCAGTCGCATCTACATCTGCAGGACGTGAAGAACCAGTGGCATCTACATCTACAGAACGTGAAGAACCAGTGGCATCTACATCTGCAGAACGTGAAGAACCAGTGGCATCTACAGAACTTGAAGAACCAGTGGCATCTACATCTACAGAACGTGAAGTTCCAGTGGCATCTACAGAACGTGAAGAACCAGTGGCATCTACATCTACAGAACGTGAAGAACCAGTGGCATCTACACAACGTGAAGAACCAGTGGCATCTACAACTACAGAACGTGAAGAACCAGTGGCATCTACAGAACGTGAAGAACCAGTGGCATCTACATCTACAGAACGTGAAGAACCAGTGGCATCTACATCTGCAGAACGTGAAGAACCAGTGGCATCTACATCTGCAGAACGTGGAGAACCAGTGGCATCTACATCTACAGAACGTGAAGAACCAGTGGCATCTACAGAACGTGAAGAACCAGTGGCATCTACATCTACAGAACGTGAAGAACCAGTGGCATCTACATCTTCAGAACGTGAAGAACCAGTGGCATCTACATCTACAGAACGTGAAGAACCAGTGGCATCTACATCTTCAGAACGTGAAGAACCAGTGGCATCTACAGAACGTGAACAACCAGTGGCATCTACTTCTGCAGAACGTGAAGAACCAGCGGCATCTACATCTACAGAATGTGAAGAACCAGTGGCATCTACATCTACAGAACCAGTGACATCTACATCTGCAGAACGTGAAGAACCAGAGGCATCTACATCTACAGAACTTGAAGAACCAGTGGCATCTACATCTGTAGAACGTGAAGAACCAGTGGCATCTACATCTACAGGAGATTATACAACTTTTAAAGTCATTCCCCATGTATATAGTAGTGTATATATTATATATATTTAGTGTGTGTGGTGTGTATATATAGTGTATATATTATATATTATGAATATATAGTGTATATATTATATATTTAGTGTGTGTGGTTGTGTGTATTATGTATATATTGTATATAGTGTATATAGTATATATTATATATGTGGTGTGTATATATTTAGTGTGTGGTGTTTGTATATATACTGTATATATTATGTATATAGTATATATAGTTGTATATATAGTATATATTTAGTGTGTGTGGTGTGTGTATATATACTGTATATATTATGTGTATATTATGTATATATTGTATATTATGTATATATAATATATTATATATATTTAGTGCGTGTGGTGTGTGTGGAGGTTCACCTTGTGAAGGGGAGGAGGAGCCAAGTGGATGATGACCAGAAGAGGTGACAACTGGACAGCGAAACTCGCCCCCTTATATAGCCCAGCCTCGGCCCTGAGACCACGTCCCCCGACACCGAGACACGCCCCACCTTTACCCTGGCCACGCCCCCCGACACAGAGACACCGCCCCTCCTTTACCCTAGCCACGCTCCCCGACACAGAGACACGCCCCTCCTTTACTCCTAGCCACGCCCCCCGACACAGAAACACGCCTCCTTTCTTTACCTTAGCCACGCCCCCCCGACACAGAGACACGCCCCCCGTTACTCCTAGCCACGCTCCCCGACACAGAGACACGCCCCCCTCTCTACCCCCCAGCCACGCCCACTCTCCGCCGAGCCACGCAGGCGTCACGCCGAGCCACGCTGCCGTCACGCCGAACCACCGCCCCCCTTACACCTTGAGCCACGCCCACCCTCCCGGCCCAGGGTCACTTTGAGGCTACCACGTGGCGGGAGGTCACGTGACAGACCCAGCAAGTGCCATGGGTTGACTGCTGTGCCAGGCTAGGTGCAGGAGGAGGAGGTCACGGGACAGACCCAGCAGGTGCCATGGGTTGTACTGCTGTGCTTTAGCCACCCGTTGTTGTGAGCGTCGCTCTTCCCCCCTCCGTTGTTGTTGGAGGGCGACTGCCTCCAACTGCCCAGTAGCGTCCTTCACGAGCCTCCTCCACAGAGGCCGATCTTGACACTGCTGGTACCAGTCATCGGCAAGTCCACTCAGCTCCACGTCCTCCTGTACCACATCACTCCATCTCTTCTCTAGCCCGTGCCGCGCCCGTTTAGCCCCCTCGATCCAGTCGAACAAAAGCTGTTTGGGCATGCGGTGGCTGGGCATGCGGGCTACATGACCCAGCCATCGCAGCCTTGCCTGCCGGAGGAGCTCACCGATGGGACTTTGTCCAGATCTTTCAAGGATTTGTGAGCTCCTCACACAATCCAGCCTGGTTAAACCCAGGATGGATCGTAGGCAGGCCAGCCTAAATGTTTCCAACCGGCGAAGATGTTCCATTAGGGGGGTCCACGTTTCGCAAGCGTAGAGAAGGGAGGGAATGACCGTGGCCGAGAAGACCTGAAGCTTAGTGCGGAGCGACAGACCAGGTAGCTTCTACACAGCGTTACGCAACCGATGAAAAGATATTGCCGCTCGACTGATTCGGAGTGAGACCTCTGCTGTCAAACCGGAGCCGGTCATGAGCACACTGCCCAGGTATGGGAAACTCTCCACTCTCTCCACAACTGCTCCACCCGGCATGCATCCATGATGTTGTGTGGATGCGCGATGCCGGAACAGCGTGTTGGTAATCACAAGCCCATGGGCTGCACAAAAATTCGAGCAGCCTCCTACCGTTGTTATTGAGCTGATCTGGCCCATGCCTTCCAATTACTCCAGACCAGGTTCCAGCATCGTGACCAACTCGGGCATTGAAGTCACCCAACAAGATGACTCTATCCCGAGGGGCCACTTTAGCCAGCACCTGGGAAAGGAGGTCATAGAAGGCATCTGACTCATCGTCCTTGCCAGCATCCCTCCACGGATGTTCATCTTCGGTGGGGGCAAAAGTAACCACGACCACCATTCCTCGCCTCTGGTTGATGGCGAGGCTAGCCCAAAGTAGCCTGGGGCTTACAGCTTCCGACACCTCACCGCCATGCTCCCACGCCCCCTTCATTCTTTTGTCTGAGAAGCAATGTCCCTCCCAGCTGTTTGGCAGTCTCCTGCCCCGAGTGGGAAGCTGTGACTCGAGCCATGCCAAGCTAGGTGCACCTTGAGGCTTACAGCGGAGGGTGTAAGGAGCCAGCCACCTGGCACAGCAGCAGCCAACCCATGGCACCTGCTGGGTCTGTCCCGTGACGTCCTCCTCCTGCACCTAGCCTGGCACAGCAGCAGTCAACCCCCCGCCCCTCACCTGGGTTGAATTAAAAGGACGTCCCTTCATTTCACGTGGTTCGAATATTTCACGTGGTGACAGAAAAGTACCATCCTGGCCAACGCCACTTGTGCAGATGCCAGTCGTACAGAGAGAGAGAGAGAGTGTGGCGTAGACCGCCACCACCACCACCCCCACCACCACCACCACCCCCACCACCACCACCACCCCCAGACGAAACTCGAATCCAGAGTCCCAGAAGGGCACAGTCAGCGACCCTGACCCAGGGCTATTCAGGGCACCGCTGGGGGATTGGGCATTCCCAAAAGTGTATCCCGACAAATCCTATAAACGCGCTTCTGAAAAGTGTACCCCACAAATCCTATAATGCACTTCTGCAAAATGTACCCATCAAATCATACAACATACTTCTGCAAAGTGTACCTTACAAATCCTATAATGCACTTCTGAAAAGTGTACCTGACAAATCCTATAATGCACTTGTGAAAAGTGTACCCTTCAAATCCTATAATGACCTTCTGAAAAGTGTACCTTACAAATCCTATAATGCGCTTCTGCAAAGTGTACCACAAAAATCCTGTAATGACCTTCTGCAAAGTGTACCCGTCAAATACTACAAGATACTTCTGCAAAGTGTACCTGACAAATCCTATAATGCGCTTCTGAAAAGTGTACCCTTCAAACACTACAAGATACTTCTGCAAAAAGTACCCTTCAAATCCTACAAGATACTTCTGAAAAGTGTACCTTACAAATCCTATGAATGCGCTTCTAAAAAGTGTACCCTACAAATCCTATTTGCTTGCTTTTTCAAGGTGTACCCCTGAACCTTACTGAGAGACTCAATCAAAGAGAGAGACACCCAGACCAAGGGCTCGAACCCAGCCTCTCAATGTCTGTTGCACGGTCATCGTGAACCCCCTGATAGACACATAGAGAGAGAGAGACACCCAGACCCAGGGCTCGAACCCAGCCTCTCAGTGTCTCCGACATGGCCATTACGAACCCCCTGATAGACACAGATACACACACCCTGACCCAGAACTCGAACCCAGCCTCTCACTGTCTGTTACACGGCCATCACGAACCCCCTGAGAGACTCAGAGAGAGAGAGAGACACCCTGACCTAGGGCTCGAACCCAGCCTCTCAGTGTCTGTTACACGGCCATCACGAACCCCCTGAGAGACACACAGAGAGAGAGAGACACCCAGACCCAGGACTCGAACCCAGCCTTTCAGTGTCTGTGACACGGTCATTACGAACCCCCTGAGAGACACAGAGAGAGAGAGAGACACCCAGACCCAGGACTCGAACCCAGGTCTCAGGGTCTCAGTGGGTGTGAGTGGGCTTTGGGGTCTCAGTGAGGAATGCTGGATAGCAGGAGTAGAGGGAGTGCTGAGAAGCGGTGTGGGAGATATTTATAGAAGTGGGACGTTAAACTTAGATGTGTGACCTTCTCAAATTGATACTACAACAGTCACACTCACACACACGCGCCTGTGCACTCTAGCGCACGCGTGTGTGTGTACACTAGTGTAGTACACTAGTGTACACACGCCTGTACACTCTAGCGCACGTGTGTGTGTGTACACTGGTGTAGTACACTAGTGTACACACGCCTGTACACTCTAGCGCACGTGTGTGTGTCTATACACTAGTGTAGTACACAAGTGTACACACCCACACACGCCTGTACACTCTAGCGCACGTGTGTGTACACTAGTGTAATACACTAGTGTACACACACACACACCTGTACACTCTAGCGCACGTGTGTGTGTGTACACTAGTGTAGTACACTAGTGTACACACACACACACTATGTATACACACACACTATAGTACACACACAGTGTACACACACAAGTATAGTACACACACAGTGTACACACACACACAGTGTACACACACACACTAGTGTACACACACACACACTAGTGTACACGTACATGCACACACACTCACACCAATGTACTGCTGTGCCAGGCTAGGTGCAGGAGGAGGTTATGGAGCAGATCCAGCAGGTGCCATGGGTTGACTGCTGTGCCAGGCTAGGTGCAGGAGGAGGAAGAGGTCACGGGACAGACTCAGCAGGTGCCATGGGTTGACTGCTGTGCCAGGCTAGGTGCAGGAGGAGGTCACGGGACAGACCCAGCAGGTGCCATGGGTTGATTGCTGTGCCAGGCTAGGTGCAGGAGGAGATCACGTGACAGACCCAGCAGGTGCCATGGGTTGACTGCTGTGCCAGGCTAGGTGCAGGAGGAGGTCACGAGGCAGACCCAGGTGCCACGGGTCGACTGACTGTGCCAACCTGCTGTGCTTTAGCCACCCGGCGCTCTGCTCGTTGTTGTGAGCGTCGCTCCTCCGCCCTCCGTTGTTGTTGGAGGGCGACTGCCTCCAACTGCCCAGTAGCGTCCTTCACGAGCCTCCTCCACAGAGGCCGATCTTGACACCGCTGGTACCAGTCATCGGCAAGTCCACTCAGCTCCACATCCTCCTGTACCACATCACTCCATCTCTTCTCTAGCCCGTGCCACGCCCGCTTAGCCCCCTCAATCCGGCCGAACAAAAGCTGTTTCGGTATGCGGTGGCTGGGCATGCGGGCTACATGACCCAGCCATCGCAGCCTTCCCTGCCGGAGGAGCTCACCGATGGGACCCTGCCCAGATCTTTCAAGGATTTGTGCGCTCCTCACACAATCCAGTCTGGTTAAACCCAGGATGGATCGTAGGCAGGCCATCCTAAATGTTTCTAACCGGCGAAGATGTTCCATTAGGGGGGTCCACGTTTCGCAAGCGTAGAGAAGGGAGGGAATGACTGGCCGAGAAGACCTGAAGCTTAGTGCGGAGCGACAGACCAGGTAGCTTCCACATAGCGTTACGCAACCGATGAAAAGATATTGCCGCTCGACTGATTCGGAGTGAGACCTCTGCTGTTAAAATGGAGCCAGTCATAAGCACACTGCCCAGGTATGGGAAACTCTCTACTCGCTCCACAACTGCCCCATCACCGATTGGGAGTTGTGGGGGTGTAGTGTCCGATGGTACAAAATATCCAGGCAGGTGCTTAGTTTTGGTGGGGCTGATGGTAAGGCCCCACCTCTTAGTGGCACGCTCCAGTCTCAGCAGCAGCGTCTCCAACTCCTCCTCTGAATGAGCAGCTATTACCAAATCATCGGCATACATAACGTGGTTGAGCAATAGGGAGCCATCCCTTGACCGCACCCGGGCATCGATCAGCCTCCCATTATATCTGTACCATATGGAGATTCCCCCGGTACAGCTATTGAAGGCTTCACGAACTACGTGGTCAAAATAGATGTTAAATAATGTGGGAGCCAGAGGACATCCCTGTCGCACCCCAAGGTGTACAGGGAATGGCTCTGACTCCCGGCCACGTAGTTTTACCCGGGCCCGCTCACCATCATGAAGGTCCTTAATGATCGTGAGCAGAGGGTCAGGTACTCCAAAAGCACGAAGAACAACCCAGGGCCCAGGCCTACTGATGGTATCATAGGCCTTGACCAGGTCAATAAAGCAGAGATGTAGGTCTTGTTGGAATTCCCTACACCTCTGCTGTAGCAGACGGACAGAAAATATGGCATCTGTGCAGGACCGCCCTTTCCTGAAACCGCATTGGGGCTCCGCAAGCCTCTCCTCAGCGTGCCTGGCAAGCCGATGTTGAATAATCCCTGCCAGGCCCTTTCCCGGCACACTGAGGAGTGAAATGCCCCTGTAGTTGTTACAGTCTGTGCGGTAGTCCCCCTTCTTAAAAAGGGGGACCACCACACAGACACACACACGTACACACAGACACAAGTACACACACACAGACACAACAACAACAACCGCCATTCGCCACTAAGTGGCGGTGACGTCACCACGACGCTTGTGCCAGGCTATGTGCACCCTGAGGCCACGTGAAGTGTCGAACGCCCGCTGGCAGGAGGTCACGGGGCAGACCCAGGTGCCACGGGTCGACTGACTGAGATGACTGGCTGATGCACCACCTGTGCCCCCTACTGTGCCAACCTGCTGTGCTTTAGCCACCCGGCGCTCCGCTCGCTGTTGTGAGCGTCGCTCCTCCGCCCTCCGTTGTTGTTGGAGGGCGACTGCCTCCAACTGCCCAGTAGCATCCTTCACGAGCCTCCTCCACAGAGGCCGATCTTGACACCGCTGGTACCAGTCATCGGCAAGTCCACTCAGCTCCACGTCCTCCTGTACCACATCACTCCATCTCTTCTCTAGCCCGTGCCGCGCCCGCTTAGCCCCCTCAATCCGGCCAAACAAAAGCTGTTTCGGCATGCGGTGGCTGGGCATGCGGGCTACATGACCCAGCCATCGCAGCCTTGCCTGCCGGAGGAGCTCACCGATGGGACCCTGCCCAGATCTTTCAAGGATTTGTGAGCTCCTCACACAATCCAGTCTGGTTAAACCCAGGATGGATCGTAGGCAGGCCAGCCTAAATGTTTCCAACCGGCGAAGATGTTCCATTAGGGGGGTCCACGTTTCGCAAGCGTAGAGAAGGGAGGGAATGACCGTGGCCGAGAAGACCTGAAGCTTAGTGCGGAGCGACAGACCAGGTAGCTTCCACACAGCGTTACGCAACCGATGAAAAGATATTGCCGCTCAACTGATTCGGAGTGAGACCTCTGCTGTTAAACTGGAGCCAGTCATAAGCACACTGCCCAGGTGTGCACACACAGACACACACAGACACACGTACACACACGTACACACAGACACACGTACACACAGACACAAGTACACACAGACACGCGTACACACAGACACACGTACACACACACGTACACACAGACACACGTACACACAGACACAAGTACACACGCACGTACACACGTACACACGCACACAGACAGACACATACACACATACACACGTACACACAGACACACACACGTACACACACACACAGACACACACAGACACACGTACACACACGTACACACACACATGTACACACAGACACACACACAGACACACACAGACACACGTACACACACACACAGACACACACACGTACACACAGACACACACACGTACACACAGACACAAGTACACACGCACGTACACACACACACGTACACACACACACAGACACACACACGTACACACAGACACAAGTACACACACACGTACACACACAGACACACGTACACACAGACACAAGTACACACACACGTACACACACGTACACACAGACACACGTACACAAGTACACACGCACGTACACACACACACGTGTGTAAACACTCCCGTCCCCCATACACCGCTGACGCGAGGTTGATTTACATCAGACGTATCCTCAGCAAAAGGTCATTCGCAAAGTGCAGACAGTCACCGCAGACGACTCCGATTCGGCTGTACAGCAGCTCGCACATCACTGCCCTTTGGAGAGCGCCACATTTAGCCAAAGGATTCAAAATAAATCAACAAAATCTATTCGAGGAGGGACCCAGGTTCGAGCCGGGCGAGACTTTGCTGATGATGCTGCTGATGATGAGTCATTGAATGTGCGAAGCGATCTTCAGAACGTGAAGAACCTGTGGCATCTACAGCTGCAGAACGTGAAGACCCAGTGGCATCTGCATCTGCAGAACGTGAATAACCAGTGGCATCTACATCTGCAGAACGTGAAGAACCAGTGGCATCTACATCTGCAGAACGTGAAGAACCAGTGGCATCTACATCTACAGAACGTGAAGAACCAGTGGCATCTACATCTGCAGAACGTGAAGAACCAGTGGCATCTACATCTGCAGAACGTGAAGAACTAGTGGCATCTACAGCTGCAGAACGTGAAGAACCAGTGGCATCTACAGCTGCAGAACGTGAAGAACCAGTGGCATCTACATCTGTAGAACGTGAAGAACCAGTGGCATCTACATCTGCAGAACGTGAAGAACCAGTGGCATCTACATCTACAGAACGTGAAGAACCAGTGGCATCTACATCTACAGAACGTGAAGAACCAGTGGCATCTACATCTACAGAACGTGAAGAACCAGTGGCATCTACATCTTAAGAACGTGAAGAACCAGTGGCATCTACATCTTAAGAACGTGAAGAACCAGTGACATCTACATCTACAGAACGTGAAAAACCAGTGGCATCTACATCTACAGAACGTGAAGAACCAGTGGCATCTACATCTGCAGAACGTGAAGAACCAGTGGCATCTACATCTGCAGAACTTGAATAACCAGTGGCATCTGCATCTACAGGACATGAAGAACCAGTGGCATCTACATCTGCAGAACCTGACGAACCAGTGGCATCTACATCTACAAAACGAGAAGAACCAGTAGCATCTACATCTATAGAACGTGAAGAATCAGTGGCATCTACATCTACAGAACGTGAAGAACCAGTGGCATCTACATCTGCAGAACGCGAAGAACCAGTGGCATCTACATCTGCAAAACGTGAAGAACCAGTGACATCTACATCTACAGAACGTGAAGAACCAGTGGAATCTACATCTACAGAACGTTAAGAACCAGTGACATCTACAGAACGTGAAGAACCAGTGGCATCTACATCTACAGAACGTGAAGAACCAGTGGCATCTACATCTGCAGAACGTGAAGAACCAGTGGCATCTACATCTGCAGAACGTGAAGAACCAGTGGCATCTACATCTACAGAACGTGAAGAACCAGTGGCATCTACATCTGCAGAACGTGAAGAACCAGTGGCATCTACATCTGCAGAACGTGAAGAACCAGTGGCATCTACATCTACAGAACGTGATTAACCAGTGACATCTACATCTACAGAACGTGAAGAACTAGTGGCATCTACATCTACAGAACGTGAAGAACCAGTGGAATCTACATCTACAGAACGTTAAGAACCAGTGACATCTACATCTACAGAACGTGAAGAACCAGTGGCATCTACATCTACAGAACGTGAAGAATCAGTGGCATCTACATCTGCAGAACGTGAAGAACCAGTGGCATCTACATCTGCAGAACGTGAAGAACCAGTGACATCTACATCTACAGAACGTGAAGAACCAGTGGCATCTACATCTACAGAACGTGAAGAACCAGTGGCATTTACATCTGCAGAACGTGAAGAACCAGTGGCATCTACATCTGCAGAACGTGAAGAACCAGTGGCATCTACATCTACAGAACGTGAAGAACCAGTGACATCTATATCTACAGAACGTGAAGAACTAGTGGCATCTACATCTACAGAACGTGAAGAACCAGTGGCATCTACATCTGCAGAACGTGAAGAACCAGTGGCATCTACATCTGCAGAACGTGAAGAACCAGTGACATCTACATCTACAGAACGTGAAGAACCAGTGGCATCTACATCTACAGAACGTGATTAACCAGTGACATCTACATCTACAGAACGTGAAGAACCAGTGGCATCTACATCTACAGAACGTGAAGAACCAGTGACATCTATATCTACAGAACGTGAAGAACTAGTGGCATCTACATCTGCAGAACGTGAAGAACCAGTGGCATCTACATCTTCAGAACGTGAAGAACCAGTGGCATCTACATCTGCAGAACGTGAAGAACCAGTGGCATCTACAGCTGCAGAACGTGAAGAACCAGTGGCATCTACATCTACAGAATGTGAAGAACCAGTGGCATCTACATCTGCAGAACGTGAAGAACCAGTGGCATATACATCTGCAGAACGTGAAGAACCAGTGGCATCTACATCTACAGAACGTGAAGAACTAGTGGCATCTACATCTGCAGAACGTGAAGAACCAGTGGCATCTACATCTTTAGAACGTGAAGAACCAGTGGCATCTACATCTACAGAACGTGAAGAACCAGTGGCATCTACATCTACAGAACGTGAAGAACCAGTGGAATCTACATCTACAGAACGTTAAGAACCAGTGACATCTACATCTACAGAACGTGAAGAACCAGTGGCATCTACATCTACAGAACGTGAAGAACCAGTGGCATCTACATCTGCAGAACGTGAAGAACCAGTGGCATCTACATCTACAGAACGTGAAGAACCAGTGACATCTATATCTACAGAACGTGAAGAACTAGTGGCATCTACATCTGCAGAACGTGAAGAACCAGTGGCATCTACATCTTCAGAACGTGAAGAACCAGTGGCATCTACATCTGCAGAACGTGAAGAACCAGTGGCATCTACAGCTGCAGAACGTGAAGAACCAGTGGCATCTACATCTACAGAATGTGAAGAACCAGTGGCATCTACATCTGCAGAACGTGAAGAACCAGTGGCATATACATCTGCAGAACGTGAAGAACCAGTGGCATCTACATCTACAGAACGTGAAGAACTAGTGGCATCTACATCTGCAGAACGTGAAGAACCAGTGGCATCTACATCTTCAGAACGTGAAGAACCAGTGGCATCTACATCTACAGAACGTGAAGAACCAGTGACATCTACATCTACAGAACGTGAAGAACCAGTGGAATCTACATCTACAGAACGTTAAGAACCAGTGACATCTACATCTACAGAACGTGAAGAACCAGTGGCATCTACATCTACAGAACGTGAAGAACCAGTGGAATCTACATCTGCAGAACGTGAAGAACCAGTGGCATCTACATCTGCAGAACGTGAAGAACCAGTGGCATCTACATCTACAGAACGTGAAGAACCAGTGACATCTATATATACAGAACGTGAAGAACTAGTGGCATCTACAGAACGTGAAGAACCAGTGGCATCTACATCTTCAGAACGTGAAGAACCAGTGGCATCTACAGCTGCAGAACGTGAAGATCCAGTGGCATCTACATCTGCAGAACGTGAAGAACCAGTGGCATCTACATCTGCAGAACGTGAAAAACCAGTGGCATCTACATCTGTAGAACGTGAAGAACCAGTGGCATGTACATCTGCAGAACGTGAAGAACCAGTGGCATCTACATCTACAGAACGTGAAGAACCAGTGGCATCTACATCTGCAGAACGTGAAGAACCAGTGGCATCTACATTTGCAGAACTTGAAGAACCAGTGGCATCTACATCTACAGAACGTGAAGAACCAGTGGCATCTACATCTTAAGAACGTGAAGAACCAGTGGCATCTACATCTACAGAACGTGAAAAACCAGTGGCATCTACATGTACAGAACGTGAAGAACCAGTGGCATCTACATCTACAGAACGTGAAGAACCAGTGGCATCTACATCTGCAGAACGTGAAGAACCAGTGGCATCTACATCTGCAGAACTTGAAGAACCAGTGGCATCTGCATCTACAGGACGTGAAGAACCAGTGGCATCTACATCTGCAGAACGTGAAGAACCAGTGGCATCTACATCTACAAAACTAGAAGAAGCAATAGCATCTACATCTGTAGAACGTGAAGAACCAGTGGCATCTACATCTGCAGAACGTGAAGAACCAGTGGCATCTACATCTGCAGAACGTGAAGAAACAGTGGCATCTGCATCTACAGGACGTGAAGAACCAGTGGCATCTACATCTTCAGAACGTGAAGAACCAGTGGCATCTACATCTGCAGAACGTGAAGAACCAGTGGCATCTACATCTTCAGAACGTGAAGAACCAGTGGCATCTACATCTGCAGAACGTGAAGAACCAGTGGCATCTACATCTGCAGAACGTGAAGAACCAGTGACATCTACATCTACAGAACGTGAAGAACCAGTGGCATCTACATCTACAGAACGTGAAGAACCAGTGGCATCTACATCTGCAGAACGTGAAGAACCAGTGGCATCTACATCTGCAGAACTTGAAGAACCAGTGGCATCTGCATCTACAGGACGTGAAGAACCAGTGGCATCTACATCTGCAGAACGTGAAGAACCAGTGGCATCTACATCTACAAAACTAGAAGAACCAATAGCATCTACATCTGTAGCACGTGAAGAACCAGTGGCATCTACATCTGCAGAACGTGAAGAACCAGTGGCATCTACATCTGCAGAACGTGAATAACCAGTGGCATCTACATCTGCAGAACGTGAAGAACCAGTGGCATCTACATCTTCAGAACGTGAAGAACCAGTGGCATCTACATCTGCAGAACGTGAAGAACCAGTGGCATCTGCATCTACAGGACGTGAAGAACCAGTGGCATCTACATCTTCAGAACGTGAAGAACCAGTGGCATCTACATCTGCAGAACGTGAAGAACCAGTGGCATCTACATCTTCAGAACGTGAAGAACCAGTGGCATCTACATCTGCAGAACGTGAAGAACCAGTGGCATCTACATCTGCAGAACGTGAAGAACCAGTGACATCTACATCTACAGAACGTGAAGAACCAGTGGCATCTACATCTACAGCACGTGAAGAACCAGTGGAATCTACATCTACAGAACGTGAAAAACCAGTGACATCTACATAACGTGAAGAACCAGTGGCATCTACATCTACAGAACGTGAAGAACCAGTGGCATCTACATCTGCAGAACGTGAAGAACCAGTGGCATCTACATCTACAGAACGTGAAGAACCAGTGACATCTACATCTACAGAACGTGAAGAACCAGTGGAATCTACATCTTAAGAACGTGAAGAACCAGTGGCATCTACATCTATAGAACGAAGAACCAGTGGCATCTACATCTGCAGAACGTGAAGAACCAGTGGCATCTACATCTACAGAACCAGTGGCATCTACATCTGTAGAACGTGAAGAACCAGTGGCATCTACATCTACAGAACGTGAAGAACCAATGGCATCTACATCTGCAGAACTTGAAGAACCGGTGGCATCTACATCTGTAGAACGTGAAGAACCAGTGGCATCTACATCTGTAGAACGTGAAGAACCAGTGGCATCTATATCTATGGACTCGCGCAGAGACCCTGGGACTCACTCAGAGACCCTGGGGCGAGGACAGAGACCCACAGACAGAAACCCCGTTACTCACTCACAGAGGGCCCCATAGCCTCACAGAGGGCCATAGACTCACACAGAGACCCATAGACTCACACAGAGACCCATAGACTCACACAGAGACCCATAGACTCACACAGAGACCCGTAGACTCACACAGACCCGTAGACTCACACAGAGACCCATAGACTCACACAGAGACCCATAGACTCACACAGAGACCCATAGACTCACACAGAGACCCATAGGCTCACACAGAGAACCAGACTCCTCACACAGAGACCCATAGACTCACACAGAGACCCGTAAACTCACACAGAGACCCGTAGACTCACACAGACACCCGTAGACTTACACAGAGACCCGTAGACTCACACAGAGACCCGTAGACTCACACAGAGACCCGTAGACTCCCACAGACCCGTAGACTCACACAGAGACCCGTAGACTCACACAGAGACCCGTAGACTCACACAGAGAACCGTAAACTCACACAGAGACCCAAAGACTACTCACATAGACCCGTAGACTCACACATACACCCGTAGACTCACACAGACCCGTAGAACGTGAAGAACCAGTGGCATCTATATCTATGGACTCGCGCAGAGACCCTGGGACTCACTCAGAGACCCTGGGGCGAGGAGAGACCCACAGACAGAAACCCCGTTACTCACTCACAGAGGGCCCCATAGCCTCACAGAGGGCCATAGACTCACACAGAGACCCGTAAACTCACACTTAAACCCATAGACTCACACAGAGACCCGTAGACTCACACAGACCCGTAGACTCACACAGAGACCCGTAAACTCATACAGAGACCCATAGACTCACACAGAGAACCAGACTCCTCACACAGAGACCCATAGACTCACACAGACACCCGTAGACTCACAGAGACCCATAGACTCACACAGAGACCCGTAGACTCACACAGACCCGGAGACTCACACAGAGACCCAGACTCCTCACACAGAGACCCGTAGACTCACACAGAGACCCGTAAACTCACACAGAGACCCATAGGCTCACACAGAGACCCGTAGACTCACACAGAGACCCGTAGACTCACACAGAGACCCGTAGACTCACACAGAGACCCATAGACTACTCACATAGAGACCCGTAGACTTACACAGAGACCCATAGACTACTCACACAGAGACCCGTAGACTCACACAGAGACCCGTAGACTCACACAGAGAACCGTAAACTCACACAGAGACCCATAGACTAATCACATAGACCCGTAGACTCACACATACACCCGTAGACTCGCAGAGACCCATAGGCTCACACAGCGAACCACTCCTCACACAGAAACCCATAGACTCACACAGAGACCCGTAGACTCACACAGAGACCCGTAAACTCACACAGAGACCCGTAGACTCACACAGAGTCCCGTAGACGCAGAGACCCGTAAACTCACACAGAGACCCATAGACTACTCACATAGAGACCCGTAGACTCACATAGAGACCCGTAGACTCACACAGACACCCATAGACTCACACAGACACCCGTAGACTCACACAGAGACCCATAGACTCACACAGAGACCCGTAGACTCACACAGAGACCCGTAGACTCACACAGACCCGTAGACTCACAGAGACCCATAGGCTCACACAGAGAACCAGACTCCTCACACAGAGACCTATAGACTCACACAGACACCCGTAGACTCACACAGAGACCCATAGACTCACACAGAGACCCGTAAACTCAGAGACCCATAGACTAACACAGAGACCCATAGACTCACACAGAGACCCGTAGACTCACACAGAGACCCGTAGACTCACACAGAGACCCGTAAACTCACACAGACACCCGTAGACTCACACAGAGACCCGTAGACTCACACAGAGACCCGTAGACTCACACAGAGACCCGTAGACTCACACAGAGACCCGTAAACTCACACAGAGACCCGTAGACTCACACAGACACCCGTAGACTCACACAGACACCCGTAGACTTACACAGAGACCCGTAGACTCACACAGACACCCGCAGACTTACACAGAGACCCGTAGACTCACACAGAGACCTGTAGACTCACACAGAGACCCGTAGACTCACACAGACCCGTAGACTCACACAGAGACCCGTAGACTCACACAGAGACCCGTAGACTCACACAGAGACCCGTAGACTCACACAGACCCGTAGACTCACACACAGACCCGTAGACTCACACAGAGACCCATAGACTACTCACAGAGACCCATAGACTACTCACACAGAGACCCATAGACTTACACAGAAACCCATAGACTCACAGACACCCACATACTCAAATAGACGACCCTGGGATTCGCACAAAGATGCCAAGGCGAGGGGGGCAATAGCTTTATTCACGAGCTTCTGGTTATACAGGGGGAGTGGGGGTGTAGAGAAGAGAGGGAGAGCAGTGGAGAGACAAGGGGGAGCATGGGGGAGTAGGGGAGAGATGAGAGTAGGAGGGAGGGTAGAGGAGAGAGATAAGAGTAGGAGGGAGAGAGATGAGAGAGAGTAGGGAACAGAGATGAGAGTAGGGGAGAGAGATAAGAGTAGGAGAGAGATAAGAGTAGGGGAGAGATGAGAGTAGGGGAGAGAGATGAGAGTAGGGGTGAGCGATGAGAGAGTAAGAGGGAGAGTAGGGGTGAGAGATGAGAGTAGGGGAGAGAGGTAAGAGTAGGAGGGAGAGAGATGAGAGTAGGGGACAGAGATGAGAGTAGCGTAGAGTAGGGGAGAGAGATGAGAGAGTCGGGGAAAGAGTAGGGGTGAGAGATGAGACTAGGAGGGAGAGATGAGACAGAGTAGGGGTGAGAGATGAGAGAGTAGGAGGGAGAGTAGGGGAGAGAGATGAGACGAGGGAGAGATGAGAGTAGGGCAGAGCAGGGGACAGATGAGAGAGTAGGGGAGAGAGTAGGGGTGAGAGATGAGAGTAGGGGAGAGTTCAGAGAAAAGGACGGGAGAGAAGATGGGTGGGAGAGTAGCGGGGGGAGAGAGGGGGAGAAATGGCGAGTGAAGTAAGAGAGACGACAGCGAGTAGAGTTTCGCTGTGGAACGGCGTTGCCTCCGCCGTCGGGGAAATCGAGAGCCTGCAACGGCCTCCACGCAAAGTCTCTCGACCCCTGCTCCCCCCCGAAGCTCAACATGCACAGCACACCAACGTAAACTACCACCACCACCATCATCATCACCATCATCAATCTCTACCACCACTATCATCACCATCTCTCCGCCATCGATCACCATCCACCGCCTCGACACGTAGGCCAAACCCCAGGAAACGTCTTAAAAACTTATAAACCAGAGGGAGGAGAGCATTTGTGCTGCAAGAAACACAGATGGGAAAGAGGTGCCTCACAACTTCAAAACAACAACAACAACAAAACACACTTTGTGGGGTAGCGAGGCCTGGGGTTAGCGGAGAGCGTGGGCCGCAAGCGAGCAAGCACGGGGGAGAGAGACCGACCACAGTGGACTACAAGTCAGGGCGTGCGCTGTTCCGCGCGTGTTGTGTGAAGGCTGCACTTGCCAAGCCGCTAGGCCCGGATTCTTAAGAAAGGGCCCAGGCCCTAGGCCCGGGGCTCGTGCCCAGGCCTCATGGCCTAGACTCAAACCCTAGGCCCAGGCTCAGGCCCGTAGGCTCTGGACCTAGGCCCAGGCTCAGGTCCTAGGCCCAGGCCCCAGGCTCAGGTCCTAGGCCCAGGCTCAAACCCTAGGCCCAGGCCCCAGGCTCAGGTCCTAGGCCCAGGCTCAAACCCTAGGCCCAGGCTCAAACCCTAGGCTCCGGACCTAGGCCCAGGCTCAGATCCTAGGCCCAGGCCCTAGGCCCAGGCTCAGGTCCTAGGCCCAGGCTCAGGTCCTAGGCTCAGGTCCTAGGCCCAGGCTCAAACCCTAAGCCCAGCCTCAAAGCCTAGGCTCCGGACCCTAGGCCCAGGCTCAGATCCTAGGCCCAGGCCCTAGGCCCAGGCTCAGATCCTAGGCCCAGGCCCTAGGCCCAGGCTCAGATCCTAGGCCCAGGCCCTAGGCCCAGGCTCAGGCCCTAGGCCCAGGCTCAGGTCCTAGGCCCGGGCCCCAAACACCTCCTAGGCAGTGCTCGGAAAGTTTTCACAGCAACCGCGGCTTTCTAGAGTGTCTGTTATGAGTGTGTGTGTCAGTGTGTATCACTGTGTGTGTGTCAGTGTGTATCACTGTGTGTGTATCTGTGTGTGTCACTGTGTGTATCACTGTGTATGTGTGTCTGTTATGAGTGTGTGTGTGTCAGTGTGTATCACTGTGTGTCTGTTACGAGTGTGTGTGTGTGTGTGTCAGTGTGTGTGTGTCAGTGTGTGCCACTGTGTGTGTGTCTGTGTGTGTGTCAGGGCAGGGAGTTGAGTGTCTGTGTGTGTGTCAGTGTATGCCACTGTGTGTGTGTGTGTCAGTTATGAGTGTGTGTGTCTGTGTGTGTGTCAGTGTGTGTGTGTATCACTGTGTGTGTGTCAGTGTGTGTGTCTGTTATGAGTGTGTGTGTCAGTGTGTGTGCGTATCACTGTGTGTGTATCACTGTGTGTGTGTCAGTGTGTGTGTGTATCACTTTGTGTGTGTGTCAGTGTGTGTGTCAGTGTGTGTGTGTATCACTGTGTGTGTGTATCACTGTGTGTGTGTATCACTGTGTGTGTCAGTGTGTGTGTGTATCACTGTGTGTGTGTATCACTCTGTGTGTGAGTCAGTGTGTGTGTGTATCACTGTGTGTGTGTGTCAGTGTGTGCCACTGTGTGTGGGTCTGTGTGTCAGGGCAGGGAGTTGAGGGTGTCTTGGATGAAGGTGTCCGGGTTTTCGATTTCTTCCAGGATTCCTGCACGCAGACAGATACGGAGAGACAGGGAGACACGGTGAGACACGGTGAGATACAGAGACACGGTGAGACACAGTGAGACAGAGAGACACGGTGAGACACGGTGAGACACAGAGACACAGAGATACGGTGAGACAGAGAGACACGGTGATACATGGTGAGACACAGAGACACGGAGACACGGTGAGACACGGTGAGACACGGAGACACGGTGAGACACGGTGAGACACGGTGAGATACAAAGACATGGTGAGACACGGTGAGATACAGAGACACGGTGAGACACGGTGAGACACAGAGACACGGTGAGACACAGAGACACGGTGAGACACGGTGAGACACAGAGACACGGTGAGACACGGTGAGATACAGAGACACAGTGAGACACGGTGAGACACGGTGAGACACGGAGGAGACACGGAGGAGACACGGGTGAGACACGGGTGAGACACAGAGACACGGTGAGACACAGAGACACGGTGAGACACAGAGACACAGTGAGACACGGTGAGACACGGTGAGACACGGAGGAGACACGGAGGAGACACGGTGAGACACAGAGACACAGAGACACGGTGAGACAGAGACAAGGGGAGATACAGAGACACGGTGAGATACAGAGACACGGTGAGACACGGTGAGACACAGAGACACGGTGAGACACAGAGACACGGTGAGACACAGAGACACGGTGAGACACGGAGGAGACACGGTGAGACAGAGACACAGAGACACGGTGAGACACGGTGAGACACGGTGAGACACAGAGACACGGTGAGACACAGAGACATGGTGAGACACGGAGAGACACGGTGAGACACGATGAGACACAGATACACGGTGAGACACGGTGAGACACGGAGACATGGTGAGACACAGTGAGACACAGAGACATGGTGAGACACAGAGACACGGTGAGACACGGTGAGACACAGAGACATGGTGAGACACGGAGAGACACGGTGAGACACGATGAGACACAGAGACACGGTGAGACACGGTGAGACACAGAGACATGGTGAGACACGGTGAGACACAGAGACATGGTGAGACACAGTGAGACATGGAGAGACACAGAGACACGGTGAGACACAGAGACACGGTGAGACACGGTGAGACACGGAGACACGGTGAGACACAGAGACACGGTGAGATACAGAGACACGGTGAGACACAGAGACACGGTGAGATACAGAGACACGGTGAGACACGGTGAGATACAGAGACACGGTGAGACACGGTGAGAAACAGAGACACGGTGAGACACAGAGACACGGTGAGACACGGTGAGACACAGAGACACGGTGAGACACGGTGAGACACGGGGAGACTCCCCCCGTGTCTCCCCTCTCCACCACCCACCCCCCACCCACCCCAATGCCTCTCCTCGTCCTTCTCTCTCTACGTCCAACCCCGCCCCCCCCTGCCCCCCCCACCCCCCCCTGCCCCCCCCCACCACCCCCCACCCCCGCCCGCACTGACCGGCCGCTCGTGCGAAGGCCGGGAAGTTGTGAGCCACCATGAGGTGGTCCTGCAGGGTACGCAGGGCCCGCTCGGACGCCTCCAGCAGCGCCACGTCGCCCTGACGCACAAACTCCGCTAGGGCAAACGACCAGCCCCCCTCCGCAGTGCTAGGGGGCACCTTCTGCATCCACCACGCGGCGGGGAGAAGGGGGGGGGGGGGGTAGAGATAGGGGGGGGGGGGAGGGGGGGTGGGTCTAGGGGTTAGTGCACGGGGGTGGGGGGCAGATCCTTGGACTCGCGAGGAAACAGGTGGATGGAGTGTCTCAGTGTTGAGCCCAAATGTAGGCGGGCGTCTTCTTCGGTTCCTTCGGTAAAGTCACCACGTAGAATGGGAATGAGGTAATAAATTGATAAAACAAAATGACACAATTGATATTCTATCAATTCATTATTTTATTCTCATTCTACGTGGTGGTGGTGGTGGTGACTTTACCGAAAGAACCAAAGAAGACGAATCATTGCAGTCACGAAAGCTTTAAATAGGCGGGCGTGTTTAAAATAAAATAAAATAAAAAATAAATCATCATCACGTCAAAGGATTTGTCCCTCTCTAAACGGGCAGTGAGGCAACCACTGGCAAGGCAATTCGTCGAAATTCACGTCGTGATGCGATTCCCGGTCAAAGCGCGCCATCTAAATGGTGAAATGTGACGGGGGGGGGGGGGCATTACAGGGGAAAGGTAAAATTTAATTTAATAATAATATTCATAGTTTGGCCTTCTTTGGTTCCTTCGGTAAAGTCACCGCGTGGAATGAGAATAAAATAACAAAGTAAAACAATAAAATTCTCGCGACGCTCCGGCCACAAGGCAAAGCGGCCTTCTTCGGGTGAAAGGAGCACCTCAATACTCTGACAAGTGCGCTGTTTTTTGAGTTGTGTGACGCCTTTTGGCGTCTTCTGGTCCAACACCAGTGGAGACTAAAGGGCTCTAAGAAAAGCCGTCTCGGGTGTGGACCAATCAAATTCAAGGACAGTGCCAATATTATTATCAGTTGTCTCTTTTGTTTGCATTTTGACTGCTTGTGTTGTGGTCATTGCAAACATGATGCCTTGAATAAAGGTGTCAGTTTTTGTGCCAGTTAAAAGGGGTAAAAACCTATTCCCATATCTTGTTTCTGGCAAAGGAGGTCTCATAAAGGAACAGAACCGCTGGGGACGACAGAGCTGCAATGAACGCTGCAAAAATTGGCGGCGTCTTTTTAAGCTGGTTGAGAGAAGTGAGGCACCTTGACGGAGGGGGGTTTACGTATCAAACAGGAGGATTTAGCATAGAAACAGTTGAGGGATTAGCTTGTGACTGGTCACAGAAATAGCTACGTTAAAGTCAAAGCCTGCACATCCACAGAGGCACCTGGTACAAATCAAACGGGAGAATTTAGCATTGAAATAACTGAGGGATTAGCTTGTGACCGGGTCGCAGAAATGGGTACGTTAAAGTCAAAGCCTGCACATCCACAGAGGCACCTAGGACAAATAAAACAGGAGAATTTAGCATTGAAATAACTGAGGGATTAGCTTGTGACTGGTTCACCGAAATAGCTACGTTAAAATCAAAGCCTGCACATCCACAGAAGCACCTAGTACAAATCAAACAGGAGAATTTAGCATTGAAATAGCTGAGGGAGTAGCTTGTGACTGGTTCACAGAAATTGCTACGTTAAATACTCTTTGGTTCTATTGGGTAAAGTCACGTAGGTGAAAATAAAATAACAAAAAATCACGACGTTTCGGCCACAACACAAGCGGCCTTCATCAGGTGAAGGGACGAGACTGTCTGGAGGACAGCGCTGGAGTGGGAGAAGCCACGCTCAGATCACGACCTTGACAAAGGAATTAGCATATAATTTAGCATTGAAATGGCTGAGTGATTAGCTTGTGACTGGTTCACAGAAATAGCTACGTTAAAGTCAAAGCCTGCACATCCACAGAGGCACCTAGTACAAATCAAACAGGATAATTTAGCATTGAAATGGCTGAGTGATTAGCTTGTGACTGGTTCACAGAAATAGCTACGTTAAAGTCAAAGCCTGCACATCCACAGAGGCACCTAGTGCACGGACGCCACGGGGGCTGCAACAACTCAACTATCAGTCACGAACGCCTTCAATCGAAATAACAGTCGGGACAAGTTCGGCCGTACTTTGCCCGTGTCCGAGTTAGGGTCCACTGTCGAAGGTTAGGTAGCTCGTGGGTTCATGGCTAACGGTCGCGGGGTTCCGGTGATGGATTGACGGTCCGTCGGCACGGGGGAATGGTTTAACGGGGAATGGTTTAATGGGGCAATGGTTTAACGGGGGAATGGTTTAACGGGGAATGGTTTAACGGGGGAATGGTTTAACGGGCAAATGGTTTAACGGGGGAATGGTTTAACGGGGAATGGTTCAACGGGGGAATGGTTTAACGGGGGAATGGTTTAACGGGGGAATGGTTTAACGGGGAAATGGTTTAACGGGGAATGGTTTAACGGGGGAATGGTTTAACGGGGAATGGTTTAACGGGGAATGGTTTAACGGGGAATGGTTTAACGGGGGAATGGTTTAACGGGGAATGGTTTAACGGAGAATGGTTTAACGGGGGAATGGTTTAACGGGGAATGGTTTAACGTGGAATGGTTTAACGGGGAATGGTTTAACGGGGAATGGTTTAACGGGGGAATGGTTTAACGGGGGAATGGTTTAACGGGGAATGGTTTAACGGGGAATGGTTTAACGGGGAATGGTTTAACGAGGAATGGTTTAACGGGGGAATGGTTTAACGGGGAATGGTTTAACGGGGAATGGTTCAACGGGGAATGGTTTAACGGGGGAATGGTTTAACGGGGAATGGTTTAACGGGGAATGGTTTAACGGGGGAATGGTTTAACGGGGGAATGGTTTAACGGGGGAATGGTTTGACGGGGAATGGTTTAACGGGGGCATGGTTTGACGGGGAATGGTTTAACGGGGAATGGTTTAACGGGGAATGGTTTAACGGGGAATGGTTTAACGGGGGAATGGTTTAACGGGGAATGGTTTAACGTGGAATGGTTTAACGTGGAATGGTTTAACGTGGAATGGTTTAACGTGGAATGGTTTAACGGGGAATGGTTTAGCGGGGAATGGTTTAACGGGGAATGGTTTAACGGGGAATGGTTTAACGGGGGAATGGTTTAACGGGGGAATGGTTTAACGGGGAATGGTTTAACGGGGAATGGTTTAACGGGGAATGGTTTAACGGGGAATGGTTCAACGGGAAATGGTTTAACGGGGAATGGTTTAACGGGGAATGGTTTAACGGGGGAATGGTTTAACGGGGGAATGGTTTAACGGGGAATGGTTTAACGGGGGAATGGTTTAACGGGGAATGGTTTAACGGGGAATGGTTTAACGGGGAATGGTTTAACGGGGAATGGTTCAACGGGAAATGGTTTAACGGGGAATGGTTTAACGGGGAATGGTTCAACGGGGAATGGTTTAACGGGGAATGGTTTAACGGGGAATGGTTTAACGGGGAATGGTTTAACGGGCACGGGTTAACGGTTTGACGGTTAATGTGTCTTGCCGCTTACCTTGAACATGGCGTAGAGGAGCTCCACCATGCCCCAGAAGAGCAGAGCGTGCTTGTAGATAGAATAGTCCTTCTCGGTCTTGTCCGCCAGGCTGCACAAAGACAGAGACACACACACACACACACAACGAGACACACGTTATACACACCCATCAACTCACCCACCCACTCAGCAACCCACCCAGTCACTCACTCATCAACCCACCCACCCATTCATCAACCCACCCACCCACTCACTCATCAACCCACCCACCCACCCACTCAGCAACCCACCCACTCACTCATCAACCCACCCACTCACTCATCAACCCACCCACTCACTCATCAACCCACCCACTCACTCATCAACCCACCCACTCACTCATCAACCCACCCACTCACTCATCAACCCACCCACCCACTCATCAACCCACCCACCCACTCACTCATCAACCCACCCACTCACTCATCAACCCACCCGCCCACCCACCCATCCACCCACCCACTCACCCATCAACCCACCCACCCACTCATCCACCCACCCACTCACCCATCAACCCACCCACTCATCAACCCACCCACCCACTCATTAACCCACCCACCCACTCATCAACTCACCCACCCACTCATCAACTCACCCACCCACTCATCAACCCACCCACTCACTCATCAACCCACCCACCCACTCACCCATCAACCCACCCACCCACCCACTCATCAACCCACCCACCCACTCATCAACCCACCCACCCACCCACCCACTCACCCATCAACCCACCCACTCACCCACCCACCCACTCATTAACCCACCCAACCTTTCCCCCCACCCACCCACCACACCCCCCCACCCCCCCCACCACCACACCACCACCACCACCCCACCCACCACCACCCCCCACACCCACCGTGCCACGCCCCCAGGAGCGACGTGCCGGGCGTGCGCCACCACGAGGAGCCTCCGCAGGGCGGTGACGCGGTGGCGACGCCATCGCTCCGGCGGCACCACGTGCAGCGCCATCACGGCCAGGTAGAGGGGCCCCTCCACCTCGAAGGAGCTCTCCACCCAGCGCTCGCGCCCGCCAGCACCGCCGGCACCGCCGTCGGCAAACAGCGCTTCCACGGCCTTCTCCTCGCGAGAGACGGCGCGGGTCCTGCGTGCCGGAGTGACGAGGGCGGTGAACGGCATCGCCGGCGGTGAACGGCATCGCCGGCGGCGGCGGCGGCGGCATCGGCGACGTCATCGGCGTCGTCATCATCACTACCCTCGTCATCGTCAGTCGCTACCCATCGACATCGTCACTACCATCGTCACTACCATCATCATCATCATCGTCACTACCATCATCATCGTCACTACCATCATCAGTACCATCATCATCATCACTATCATCATCACTACCATCGTCATCATCGTCACTACCATCATCATCATCGTCATCGTCACTACCATCATCATCGTCACTACCATCATCACTACCATCATCATCATCATCAATCACTACCATCGACATCGTCACTACCATCGTCATCGTCATCATCGTCACTACCATCATCATCGTCACTGCCATCATCATCATCGTCACTGCCATCATCATCATCATCACTACCATCATCATCATCAATCACTACCATCGACATCATCACTACCCTCATCATCATCGTCGTCACTACCATCATCATCGTCGTCACTACCATTATCATCACTACCATCATCATCCATCATCGTCACTATCATCATCATCATCAATCACTACCATCGATATCACCACTACCATCATCATCATCGTCACTACCATCA